>NC_057946.1:10566903-10894403 GCF_018555375.3 Anguilla rostrata | reverse complement strand
ACTGAAATTTTCAACAGACAGCATGTATAATATCTGCTTTAAATCATGGGAACTGGGGACGTGTAAGCAGTGTTATCTTTCAGTGCAGCGCATTCTCCTGGTTTGCAGTTTGAAGGCAGGTTGGTGCGTTGGGCAGGGTGCAGGGTACTGAAAGGCACTCTCCACACGCTGTTTCCCTGGCGACTGCAGTCTACTGGCCATCACGAGCGGTGCGGTACGGAGGCTTTAAATAGGGGCCCCGGGGCCCGTCGCTGACCGACCGTAGGTCAGCCGCCTCCGGTGGTCACAGGGCCCCGTGTCAGTGCCCGTGTCACAGGGCCTGCCTGCGGCGGCCCCTCCGTAATGAGGGCACTCGTGCTCTTTGACCGGGGTATCGAGCTGCATGTCCGTTACCAGCGCAGTTCCTGAGGGCTCTCCCTCCGAACGGCTGGCCTCCCCGCCCGGCTGGGTCACGCTCGCCCGTGATTGGCCGTCGTTTCCGCGCCGTCGACGCTGAGACGAGGCGCGCTTTTCGCTGCTTCCGGAGTCGTAACGCCCGTCTGTCGCCTCCCCCCCCCCAGGACTCGGAAGATCTGTCCTTCGAGGAAGAGGAGGAGATGAAGATCGCGGAGATGCGGCCCCCGCTGATCGAGATCTCCATCAACCAGCCCAAGGTGGTGGCGCTCAGCAAGGACAAGAAAGGTAAACGGGCCTGCCGGACATACTTCCATTTATGGGCTCTTACTGCGGTGTGTCCCCACTGGCCCGAGTCCTGTCGCCTCTCAGGAACAGGTGTTTCATTGCTCTAAACTGTTAGTTTCTCAGCCATCTGGAAATCTACATGTCTGCTAGTTCTGGGGCGGTGTGCTAATGAAGATGTTAATGCTATAAAAAACATTTCTTGCAAATAGTATTGTCCTTCACTTTTTGTTGTGGATCTTAAGTTCTCTTTTTTAATATTTATCAAAGGCTTTTTAAATGAACCCCCCATAATTTACAAGAGTGCCTTAGAATTCCTTTTGAAGACAAAACGAACAGCATCTCCTTTTTTCTCCTCTTGCCTCTGAAGTCATTTGGACATACTGTTTTCTGGTGTACCTTTTATTTAGATTCCCTGTTGGGCAGCACGTTGTGTTCTCTTGTAACAGTGTCTTGTGTGGCAGTGGCTTTTAGCATGCTACCATACCGAGCGGTTGTGTTCTAGATGTGCCTTTGTTCTGTTGTAGTGTTGTCTAGTGTGGCAGCCTCATGCCACACTGATGTTCTAGATGGACTGTAGTGTTGTGTTGCATGGTAGCGCTGCTTCTCTATTGTCCTGTAGGAACGCTGTTTGGCCCATTTGGGTGATTCCAGGCCAGTTAGGGCAGAATGAATGGGAACGGTTCTGTCGGGTGAACTTGTGCGCCCCCTAGAGGGTTGGTGTGGTCATGACCGTTCCGCTGTGTCGGCAGACGATGGCAAGGACGCGGACTCGCTGCTGGACGAGACGGTGGCCAACAGCAACCAGAACAACAGCAACTGCTCGTCGCCGTCGCGCATGTCCGACTCGGTGTCCCTGACCACCGACAGCAGCCAGGACGCCTCCCTGTGCACGCCCGAGAGGGAGACCAAAACGCTCCTGGAAACCGCCAACAGGTGACCGTGAGCGTTCCACACGACCGCCACACCTCTGCTTCTGTATCCCCTCCAGTTTTTTTCACGGCCAATAAAAAGAGACTTTGGGAAGGTACACCTAACCCTTCAATCACAACTATGTAAGTAGAATGTTCTTAAATGAACATTCTAATGCTGATGTCACTGACATAGAACCTACCCTTCAAAGGGTTACTGACTGCCTGCCATCACGCCCATAAGCTTTTAGAAGTTCTTAGTGCACATTTCTCCTAAAAACCTCATTTGTGTCTCGTTTTTTTCCTTTTTAATGGGTTTCTAAATATGCAGATGAAGCCCGGAGAAAGCAGAAGCCGTTCTAGCTGAGTGTTATTCTAATTCAGGATGCTACGTGGGCTATTTCATCTGTCACTTTTTTTTTGATGTTTATTGCTGTGCCTTCAGAGCCAAATTACAGTGTCTCGTCTGCCGTGGCGTTTCAGAGCCGTTGGGCTCGGTAAAGATGGACAGGGCGATGTTGTAAGCCTGGCTTGACTGACGAGAGATCAAAGCCTGTACATAGTGTGGAGAAATCGTATCGGCCTGGGCGGGTCATTTAACGAGGGAGTGTGATTGGCTCCCTTCGCTAAGCGAGTACAGCGCTTGACGGGTGTTCTCCTTCCGCAGGCGTGAGGATGAGAACCTGAACGAGCTGAGGGAGAGCGCCCCGCTGCTGCAGAACGGGAACGGGCCGGACCCGGCCCTGCCGACCCTGCTGCGGGGCCGGCGGGACTACGAGGCGGGGCCCGAGCGGACCGCCGGCGGCTTCCCGCTGTCCGTGGAGGAGCGGCTGGCGCTCATCCAGAGGGGCGTGGACCTGAAGAACGGCGTGGGGGACCCCTACACGGCGTGGGACCAGATCAACATGAACGTGGCCGAGCCGGACAACGCGCCGCGGCCGGGGGGCGTGGCCGAGGACGCGTCGGCGCTCAACAACAACTACGAGCGGCCCGCCGCCCCCCAGCTGGAGAACGGGAACCGGCTGCCCCCGCCGCCCAGGTGCGCCCCCGCCGACCGCTGCGACGGGCGCCCCGGCGAGGCCCCCCCGCCCGCCGGCGACCTCCCCCTGTCCCGCAGCTCCGAGGAGCTCTCCCCCCAGCGGAGGGGCGGCCCCGCCCCCCACGCCGTGGTCAAGTCCCACAGCGTCACCAACATGGACACGGGCATGAAGCTGTACTGCGTGGACCCCGAGGGCGGGGCCTGCGAGCCCCCGGGGAGGGGCCCCGTGGAGAGGGGCCCCGGGGCCGGCGCGCAGGGCCAGAGCATCGTGCGCAGCAAGTCGGCCTCCCTGCTGAGCGAGCAGCCCCTGCAGGTGTACCCGGGGTCCTCGGCGTCCTCCTCCGACCTGCTGTCCGCCTCCAAGCCCCCCCGGTACGAGGGCCGGGCGGCCGGCCCCCCCCAGTACAACGTCCAGTACGCCAGCAGCACCATGCCCAAAGACGGCCTGTGGACCCAAAGGACGCCCGTCCCACCCGAGCAGTACCTCCCTCCCCAGCACTCGCTGGCCAACACCAACTACTCCAACCGCAACAACGCCCCGCCCTACCCCCTGCAGGCGCGGGGCCCGCCCAAGGACCGCCTGCTGGCCCCGGGGCCCCCGCGCGGCTCCCTCCAGCGGCAGGGCAGCGGCTCGTCCGCCGCGTCCGAGTACGCCACGTACCGCGGGCCCCCGCCGCCGCAGCAGCGGCCCCTGTCCGCGCGCACCTACAGCGTGGACGGCCCCGGGGCCCCCCGGCCCCAGAGCGCGCGGCCCCCCGCCCACGAGCTGCCCGAGAGGACCATGTCGGTGAGCGACTTCGGCTACCCGCACGGCAGCCCGGGCAAGCGGCCCAACGTGCGCGTGCGGTCCGAGCACTGCCTGCTGGACGCGCCCGGCGGGGGCAGGGTGCCCGTGGACTGGAGGGACCACGTCATGCGCCACATCGAGGCCAAGAAGATGGAGAAGGTAATGCCACGCCCCTTCTTTTCCTCCTCAGGGGACGCGTGTCCGCCGTGGGCGGGGCCTGACCGGCTGCATTTAGTGAAGAGGCCTCGTGTTTTTTAATGTTCGTTCGTTTGCAAAAAAAAAAAAAACAACGCCTCTCGCTTCCTGTTCTGGATTGTTCCGTGAGTCTGATTGGTTGATGTTTGTTGTTGATGTTTGAAATGGTTTATTTGTGAGCCTGGTGCCCCTTCAAAGTGGCCCTGTCCCAGCAGAGCGGGGGTGCAGCGCTTGGTCTGAAGTGGCTCTCGTGTGGCTGCTCCAGGAGTGCGGGGTTTGGGCGCGGTGGGAGCGGGCTCCTGAGGGCCCCTGTGTGTGTGCCACGAGACCTCATTAAGCGTGGCGTCTCCATGGCAGCTCGGGAGCGGGGAGAGAGAGGCGCTCTCACCGAGGCCCACGCTCTGTCCTGGAGCAGGAGGCTCTCTGAGCGCTGATTGGATGCGGAGGCTTGTGGGCGTAAACCGATGAGCCAGCTCATAGGTCCTGAGGGTCATCAGTATGCAAATGAACCCTGGGACTCTTACCCCCGCACCAGCGGATAGTAATGAGCAAATGCTTTGAATAACAAGTATTACACTGTGTGCTCATTTTCAAGTAGAGTGTTAATAACTGGGCATTTGGAACCATTATTATCTAATATACCCAGTTATGAACATTCTACACAAAAGTGCTATACAGATCAACTAGAGGTTGGTGGAATGATTTTAACACCGGGGGAAGTAACATCTGTCCTTACCAGTAAATATTATGTTTTCTGACTCTCTAAGATTCTCATTGTGGAGCAAATGTTGTGTGTGTGCGTGTGTGTGCATGTCTAACCTCTGCCGATGCATGGGATGCGTGCGTGAAGCGCGGGCGCGGCGTGTGCACGCGGGGGTTTTTAACACGCGCCGGTGTAGCGCATGCCTGCTAAAGTGTCCGTGTGGCGTGTGTCCCTCTCTGCTCAGAACGTGCTGTCTCGGTCCTATAACCCCTATTACGCCGCGGCTAGCGGCTCGCGCTACGGCAGCTGTAGGGACGTGCATGCCAGCCACGGCTCCCTGGCCTTTAGTGCCGGGGACGGGAGGCCTCACGGAGCCCGCTACCTCTGTGTGAGTACAGCTCCTCCCACTAGGCTAGCCCCCTGAGCCCCTCCCACTGCCTGACCACACCCCTCTGCTCCACTGTGTGTAATTCCAAACTTCTACTGATTATGCTGATTCTACGCAATAATTTAATACTGTCGCAGCTTTTATTTATGTTATTTTTTTAAATATACCTAACAGGAACTAGCAGACCCCTAAAGATTTTTGACAGCACAATTGTTTGTCATTTTAGCTGGTTAGGGGGAGTCAGTATATTGGTATAGTCATTAGATATATAACAATGGCAATCATGAAAATGGCATTTGTCTTATTTTCCAACAGCCAAGAGCTAAACATGCTCAATAAATGTAGTTGCCAAATTGGCTGTGCATTTTTCTATTGTGAATTTCAAATCGCCCAATCTGACCTGATTGCCAGAGTGAAGATGAAAGCAGCATGTTTAGATTTGCTGTGTGCAGCCAGGGGAGCACTGACCAGCCTGAGGGATTAGGGATGTGGCACACCAGACAGAGAGCGTCAGGGCGGAAGAGGGTTGGAGGAAGTGTCCTTCTTTAAACAGGCTGTCCGTCCTTTTAAGAGAGATTCCAGTCTCCCTGCTTTCCCCTTCCCTCTGCTCTTCCAAGCTCAGGATTGAGTGCACGCTTGGCCACTAAAGTTCCGCTCAACGCAACGAAATCACCTCCCCTCTCTGCGGTGTCTTCAGTACTAATGGGGCTTTCTCAAAGGGGCTTTCTCTCTCATCTCACTGCCAATCACACTAACTTCTAACTCTGCATTCAGACGCATACGGTCTGTGTGCCAGCGGTAAGTATTAGAGTAGGTGAGCGCATCTTTATGACATGTACATAACCTACTCATGAGGACTACACAAGAGCAGCATAACCGCTTCAGTAAAAACCTCTCACGCTCTATGAATTGCTTCAAAGATCGCGTAAATTGTTTGTTAAACATACCATATTAAATACTAATTACGATGCTCTGTACAATGAACAATTTTGTAGAGCTGTGTCGTGCTCACGTAGCATGTATGAACAGGTTATGCATGTTGTGAAGGTGCGTTTGGTGTGAAATGCCACCCGAATGTCTGGCGGCTTGTGTGGAGCTGATGAGGTAGGTTCGTATCAGCTGAAGCAGGGGAGATGCAGGCTGCAGGACTGACAGGCTGTGCGCACACAGTGTGCTTGTGTAAATTATACTGTGTTTACTCAGCGTCTGACCTCTGCGTGTGAGCCAAGTGCAGCTCAGCCAGTGAGAAGCAGGCCGGGGAATTAGAGAACGAGCAGCGGAGCGGCAGAAGGGCTGCGAACGGCACGTGATCCGTAGCGTAGCGCTGCTCCTCAGGATAACGAAACGCTCCCCCTCAACACGGCACGGCCTTCACACGCCCCCACTTAACTGCGCTTTGTTGCCTGTGCAAGCTGATAGAATTGCGTATTTTAATGAGTGTGGATGTTGCCTTGTGGAGATGTTAGTCATTGGAAGCGCCGTGTGGGGGTTGGATGTGTGTTCTGAGGGGGAGGGTCAAAATGGCTATCAGAGCTTTCTGCTTTAGGCCAGCGCTAAGACACCTGATTCTACTTATCAAGGTCATGACTGAAGGTCATGATTAGTTAATTAGCCGAATCGGGTGTCGTCGCGCTGGGCTAGAACCAAAAACCTGCACCCGCACCAGCTCAGGTAGGATTGAGCACGTCTGGTTTGGAGTTCGCCTCCTGTCACATTGATGACCCTCCTCTCCTTTCCCTCTCCCTCCTGATCCAGGACGAGGTTTTCGGGCCCCCCGGACCACAGGGCTACCCCATGGACTCCCTGAGAAAAGTAAGTCAACGTGAACGGCGTTCAGTGGTGCGATTCTTAGGGTAGTGTTTGCACACATTATATCAACGTGAATTCAATTCGGTTTAAATGCAGAGCGATTTCCGTCGCTTCCTTTATTCTTTAATAAAGAAGCGTTTCATTCTGGGCCCCATGTCGCCCTCGGCGTTTCCGTGGTTACGGCCCACGCAGCCATTAGCCGGCTCTTGCGGGTCACGTTCGAGCTCCCTGCCCTGTGCTCCGAGCCGATTTGGCGGTGGGCTTGGGGGGTCTGTTTTACTGGGAAATAAGGAAACGTTGCGATGATGAGCTTTAGCGCTAGCCCTGTTAGCGGCGCTCTCCCGCGTCCGGAGAGCGGAGGACCGGGGCCTCGCGCGCCGAGCCGCTCTGAAGCTGATTAATTCTTCCTCGTTAACGAGCGGCGCTCTCTCGGGGGCGGGGCTTTTGAGGCAGGCCCGCTGTGTTCTGCCGTCGTTTGAAGGTCGGCGCAGCTCACCCCACTAACGGCCCTCGTTCTCTTGTGAAGTCCTAATTCCCCGAAAGCCCAGAGCATTTTCATCAGTTGTGTTAGATATGCAGCGGTGTCATTCCCCTCTGTGGTACAAAAACACAATCCAGCAGCTCTATAACAAAAATGTCACATTGGTATTTCATTGAGCAGCCTACAGATCCAGCAACGTGTGAGTGCTGTTCTAGAATGTTCTGTTTGTCAGTTCTTGCCGATATGGTACAAAATGCCTTAGTGAAGAAAAAAGCATTTGGGTGCGTAGCGAAGGTGGGGGAGATAGGGGAGTAAGCGTTGGGCGTGTGAAGGAGCTCGTGTCTGGCTGTGTAATGGAGGCACAGGTTTTGCTCGTGGAGGTCCATAGTGGAGACACACCGGTGGAGTAAGAGAACAGCCCTCCCAGGAGGCCACTCTCGAAGGCAGCCCAAGCCGTCGTCGGTCTCCTCAGCGTCTGACTCCTGCTTTAGCCGTGGGCCCGTGCCGGGAAGCCGTTTTTGTGTAAACCAGGCTGGCTGTTTCGGACATCTCCCAAAGCTTCTTCAGCTGACGGACATCTTCTGACACGTCCTTTTGACATTGCTCTCCGTGGACGCCGTTTTGCTTCCTCCTGTCCAATAAATTCTGGCTGCCCGCCCGCACCGGCGCGTTAGCGCGCGATGACCCTCAGACGCCTGGGGACTGCTCCTGCCGCACCGCGCAGAGCGACTGCGCGCCAGAGCGACCGCGCCGGAGCGACCACGCCGCGCCTCGCCCCGTAACACCGCCCGCCGCGAACGCTCGCGCGGAGCCGCCAGCGCCAGGGCGCCCCGACGAGCGCAGAGCGAATACTGATGAAGGAGGGGGGAAACGGGCTCGGGGGAGGGGCCCGGGTTACCATGGCGATGGCCCCCCTCCCCCCTCGCCGGCGGCCTGGCTTTCAGGGATCCGGATCTCAGGCTCCGTACAGCGCCCCCCCCCCCCCCATCGCCGCCTCGCTGCATTTGAGATCTATTCAACCAAAAATGAATGAAATGTGTATGTTTTATTTTCTTACAACAGCCATGCTGGAAATGTTTACATACTGTGAGCCTGTACATGCAGGGATGTACCGGTGTAATGCAGTCAGGGGCTGTTCTGGTGAGCTGTTGCCCTCTCGCCCATTTAGGGCTGATACAGAGAGCACGCCAGGCGTGGGCGTGCGCCTTGGAGGACTGACCAATGGCAAAGGAGGCCTCCGAGTAGTTCAGCCTCTCATCTTTTTCTGTCAGTTTTCTCTCCCCATACAAGCATTTCAAAACTAATTGATTTCTGAAGGTGCGTTTCCATGTGAGCGCAGGGGCGGAATTTTAAAATGTGATCTTGTTTTCGGTTGTATGTGGAACGTTATTTTTTTGGTTGTTTTTACGAGGAGTTTGCACACCCCCTGGTGCTAACTGTGTGTAACAGCAGATCGGTTGTTTCAATGCATTGATGGTGCCACAGCCTAATAACTAGTCAACCCTGCTTGAGCTGGCTTAGAGTGTGAGGACAGCACTTGTGTGTTTTAATTGACGGCTGGTAAGGTCACACTCACGCACGCACACACATGCACATACACTCAGAGATGCACACACGCGTTCACACAGGAGCTGCATTGTTGTGGTAAAATGCCTTAGTCATGTGGTGGATGATGACGAGGCAGGGCCCAGTGCCAGCGTTTTTGCATAATTAAACAGAGCTGCCAATAACACCCCAGTCTAATGAAGTAATACAGTTATCCGCTGAGTTTATCCTGCGTTCACAGCAGCTTGTTTTCACGACACTGCGTCTTGCTGAGTGAGTCAGAGACGGGACGTGCCCCCCCCCCCCGTAAATCTGGAGCCTGCACTCAAAGGAGAACACTGCATTCCTCTTCCTGTTTTTTGGCCAGCCTGTCTTCCTGCAGATGAAGATGCCGTTGATCCTTGTTTTGATTTATTGTGGAGTTTTGAGTGACTTCACTCTGCTTTTCTGGAAGCAGGCATATTTCCCTTCACACTCGGTCACAATGCCGATCGATCGTTTCATTTGCGTTTCACTTGTTTACTTTACAAATGAGCAGGAGTAGCATCCCCTCTCTCACCTCAGCGTCAGTGATCAGGCCCCAGCGGCAGGCTGAGTCACAGGCTGCTGCAGAAGCGCTGACCCCGCCCCCGTGTTCTTAATCCCGCCCCTGTCAGGTGCCTTTGTCCAATGGCCAGATGTGTCCCGTGAGCCGCGGCCCGGCCCCCATGGCCCGCCACCCGTCCAGAGAGCAGCTGATCGACTACCTGATGCTGAAGGTGTCCCAGCAGCCCCAGGGCCCGCCACGCCCGCCACACGAGGTCCTGCAAGAGGTAGGTCCTGTAGCAGGAGGTGGGTCCTGTTGGTCCTCTAGCAGGACCAGCAGGGTAGCTTCTGTGGGTTCTGTAGCAGAAGTAAGAAGTACTCACGTGCACTTAGGTCACACATTTTCAAGCATTTTCCCCAATATTAGCATTAGGCCCATCTGATACGAGTAGCACAGCTGTGTTCATGCGTTGTGTCTGGAATGTTGAGTGTCATCCATTTAGAGCATCTAACAGTGTCTGCTTGAATTTGAATGAAACCCCAGTCCCCACAATAAAAGACTGAGTGGTTGTGTTAGCCGGGTCATCACTGAAAACATTTATAGTCGGAGCGGTTTATCAGACGGGCCAGTTGTATCCATTAGACTGCAGGAAGCGCTGATGCTGTGCTCCCCATTGCTGAGTAAGTTGGGTGGGGGAAAAGGCAGCAACAGAAGCCCCACTCAATTGACCCAGGAACTTTGGAGCAGTTAAGAACAGCATCTTAGCTGGCTTTGGTCATGTGACCTCCCCTGACTCACACTGGAGGGGAGAAAGCTCTCAGCAGGCTGGGGCTCACGCAGGTGCAGCCGCAGGTGTGTGGGTGCGTGTGGGGCGAGATGACTGACGTGCCTGCTCTCCTGCAGCTCCGGGTGAAGATCGAGAAGAACCCCGAGCTGGGCTTCAGCATATCCGGAGGACTGGGCGGCAGGGGAAATCCTTTTCGTCCAGAAGACAACGTACGTCTGTTTGTTTTTTCCTCTCTTTGTCTTTCTCAGACTCCTTCCGTTCCTCTCTACAGGTTCTCTGTGCGATGCCGGACGCGCTTCGCGATTCAGCCGTTTCCATTTTTGAGCCGTTTCTGCTCTGTTCATTTCACTGATTGTGGATGTGACCGTGCGCTGTAAGCTGCTGTTACTGTGTAATGAAATGGCTGGCCATGTGATTGGGTTATGGAGCGGTGGTCTGATCAGTAAGGTTATTTATTGTTTTAATGTTCCTCCAGGGTATATTTGTGACCAGGGTCCAGCCCGAGGGACCTGCCTCAAAGCTCCTGCAGCCGGGAGATAAGATCCTCAAGGTAAAGAGGCGAGCGTTTGAATCATTACCTCGCTGCTGCTTCCTCCTCACGCAGTACCGTTAAAGCAGTGATGTAACTAATGATGATTAATGACATCTTTCCCTTGTGCGTCTCTGTTGTTATGTTGTGTCTTGGCAGGCAAACGGACACAACTTTGTTAACATTGACCACGGATACGCGGTATCTCTGCTGAAGATGTTCCCCAGCACAGTGGACCTGGTCATCGTCAGAGAAGTGTCCGCTTAGAGGAAGAGGACTTCTCAGGACGCGGGGAGACACAAAACTGAATGTTCACTTCGTTATTTTTCTACACAGAGGAGCCAGTTCTACGATTATACCTTTGAACTGAATATGGTGAAGGACATCAGAGATTTGTCAAACGGGACAGAACCACTGTACCGAGTGGTGCGGGTGGGGGGGGTGGGGGGAGGGGGTTAGGGTGTTGTGGGAACTGTCTGAAAGCAAGCACCTGAAACGGTCTTCACTGTGGGATCCCCTGGTATTTTTTTACTCTGAACGGAGAAGAGATGGTGTATTCCTGCTCAAAACAACCTGTGTGCTTTCTGTACAGACTTTTAGGTTTTAATGTGTTTTATTTTTTTTGTTTTGTTCTGTTTAATTTTAAATGGTTCAACCACATCACTGAGTAACAGACTTCTGGTAGTTGCGCATACATTGTAGCTGGCCAGTAGGGGGCAGGGCTCCTTGTTTGCCGAAAGATCCATATGCCTTTATTTTAAATCATTTTTTAACTTATAAAGATGATGAAACCACTTGATAGATGTACAGGCGATGAGATGAAGAGGACAACGTTATGTGCATATTGTTGAGACGAATGTAGTGCTGGATTGAGCTTACAGGGCGGTCTTTCGCGTAGCCAACGTGTTCCGAATCGGCCGCGTCTAATTGGAATGGCCATTTTCCCTGTTACCAGCAGGGGGCACGCTTGAGTCTTTCAGACACACTGGCATTTTTGCGGCACAGTAAATGGAAAAGGGGGGGGGAAATGTGTCGCGGTTTAATTTCCGCCACAGGCGTCCTGCCAGGTTGGGTGCTGTGTAAATGTTGCTACCGTACACCCTCCAAAGCATCTTCACAAAAAAAAATTTTTGAATTGTATTTTTTTTTTTTAGTTAAATCCATCACAAGGCCTTCTGTTTGGAATTCCACATCGTGGAATGAGCAAGCGCTGCCTGCACTGATTCAGGCCCCTGCCTGGAGCCCATCGCAGCCACAAGGCCCTGTTCCAGCCCCGTGTTTGTGCCCCCTGTGAAACCCACGCCCCACTCACAGCAACCCACAGCCTTAACGGGCTTTCACCTCCACTGACCAGACTGCCTCTGTTCACAGCCTGCAGGATGCAGTAAATGCTCTCTGTATGTGAAAGTTGTAAGGATCGGAACATGCGAAGGAAGATACTGGGGGCAATTATGGGAGAAAACGAGTAATTTGCTTGGCCTTAATTAGCCTTGCCGGGAGTTTGCGAAGAGGAAGTTGGGCATGCTAGGTAACCAAAGCAAGTGTCTATAAAACTGTGGTAAGGTATTTGAAACTGCAGAAGAGATTGGGGGTGTGTCAGGGCAGTTTTGCCCACCCCTGTGACTCCTCCCACTGCTGTTTGGCATGTTATAAAGGGCTTCACCATCAGGCAGCCATAGCCAACTAAAACCTTTGAAAGGGCAGAGGTTTTAAAGGGTTTTGGATGCCATTCTTCATCTGGGTGAAAAGACCACTTTGCCTTTCTATAGAGAGAACATCATTTTGGAAATCATGCTCAGATTTTGACTTTATTTTATGCGTTTCATGTTTGTATCTTTATTTTACGGTACATGATATGAATAAGACAGAACCATATTGAAATGTGCCATAGACCTGGAACTGTTTGAAACGGGGCAGACCAGTCTCCACCCCGTTACCCTAGCAATATTCTCTGGTGAACACTGCGAACAAGATGTCCTAGTGAGAATAAGTGAGTAGTACATTGGTCAGATAGCAATAGCCAGAGGTTGTGTTCTTGTGCAAAATATCAGATTCCTTCTTTTTTAAATCGAAAGGAAACCCTTTAAGTACTCCCTTGTTGTTATACAGGATTTTATATTATTAAAACTTTTTTAATGAAAACTTAGAAGATGAAATTTCTGAATTGTTTATTTGAAAACATTTAAAAAGACTTCATAGCGTGACATTTGGCTGAGATTTTTATAAATACCCATGCTACAGGTGTTCTGCAGCTCTGTCTTCAGTGTTCCCCTGGTGTGTCTCTCTTGTGCTTAGAGTCTGAATGGAAATTTCAAAGGCCTCACTTGCTGGCCTACTAATGGTGTCCACACAGAGCAGTCTGTGATTTGCCCTGGTGCAAATGCAGAGTTGGCACAAAGCATTCAAAAGTGAATTTGATGAAGGCCACAAATCTTTAAAACTGACCATTTTGATGTGTAGTTTATTTTTATTTTTTTAAAGCTATGTTTACGTACAACTAGTTTAATCACACATGACAGGCACCAATGTATTGTTGGCACGAAAACATTTTAAAAATGTCATTGTTTTTGCGAAAGTGCATTATATGTTTAAGTGCGTTAACTGTATGGAGTCAGGGCTGACTGTTTCACGGTTATGTAATGAATTTAACAAGGTGAATTACATTTTAGCCACAGTACCCTGGAAATTGTGTCCAGAGCAGATATTTCATGAAAATATAGCTAAGTGTGCCTGTTCTTGTTTAAAATATAAGTACAAAATTATGCCAATACTTCTGATAACTGGGATAGATTTAAGTGAAAGTCTTGGAGGTCTTTTACCTTCCAAATGTAATTTGATGCTTACCTGCTTGTTCATGGTTGGGTCAAGTTTGTATTGTGCACACAACAGATAATGGTACTGCCCTTCTCTTGTTAAATTACCTTTAAAACTACTTTTTGTCTCCTATTTGTGGATTAGCATCAAGTGAAAAATATTCTCTGTATTATGACTTCACCACTTGTTTTTTAATTATTCAATATTTTGATTGGAGATATCCCAAATTTAATTGTAGCTTTATTAGAATACTTGAACAATCAACTTAGAATGGTCATATCATGGGGTCAATTTGGCTTCTCTCTGTAAAAGCTGTAACCTTTGGCTTAAATATGTGACCCATGCATAGACTTACATTCATTCAATTAAAAAAAAAAAAACCAATGAAAACCAGAACACTTTCATATTGTAGGCTATTGTGCTGTATGCTCTATGCTTTCTGTCTCTCACTAGGAATATTCAGATGAAGTTCCCGGGGTGAAAGTGGTCTGTTTTATATTGATAGTAAAAGGAGCTATTCAGCATACAGTGTAGACAATCTTGGAACGGAGTCTGGGGTCGCATCTCTCTTACCATATCGTTAAAGAACATTTTAATATTTCCCTGATGTCCCCACACATATTTTTTTATTTATTTAGCACATTCTGTTTCTATGATTTTAGATTACTAATCAAAATGTAAATACTTTTAAAATGTTAAAAAATGAAATAATCATGGCATTAGTTTATAAAAACCAGCAATAAATTGCAATGCTGAAAACAGCCCTTTTAATGTATAACAATTTCAAAGGTTTATTTGGAAGTGGTTACAATGAGAGATGATTGATATGCATTTATTCAACATTCCAGATTTTGTACATATTTACTGTTTCTGAGGTAACCTGTGGAAAATAAACAGACTAATGCTCTTTAAAGTTTTGTGAATTTTTATTCTTTGTCTTACAGGAATATTACATATGATTTTTTGTGAAATAAATTCATTTGCCTGAATTTATATGTCCTGTAAGTTGGGTGTCCACCATGGGTTCATGAATCAGGCTGACTGTTTGATCATGAAGATTTTCTGTCCATTTCACACACATGAATTATAACTAGCCTAAATAACATTAATATTCCACATACACAATACTGCACATGAAAGGTAGTATGAGGCCAACCAAATACTGTAAATACAGGATGGAGAGATTCAAGACTGTACATTTCGTGATGCAATGCCACATTTCACACGGGTAGAAAAAGTGCCATTGCTTTTGTCGTTGCGGATTTTACTCTGAATTCCTGGATTTTTACCCATTTTTCAATCAATTCATTCCATTCTGTGAGTTTTACAATAGAGGCCTGTTAATAGGCCTGTCAATAGCGGAAGTATCATTTTAATCTACAGGAATGGCCTTTACATCACAGGCGGCGCGGTATCCATTGTCATAAGGAATTAAAGACATGCATTCAATGTCTTATTTTCCAAGACATGAGTGTATTATCATGATATGTTCGTCACTCTAATGAGCATCAATTTTATCTTCGCTCAACTAAATTCGTGACTTAATGGCGTCATATGGGTATAGGACTTCCTTCTCGAAAGGTGGCGCTGTGGTTCTAGGTAGGGAATGCGGCATCATGGCCTGTCGTCGTTGAACTGGTGTCAGTGGCATAATTTTGAACACGAAAAGTGAAAAGAATCTGGATAAACAAACGCCGTACCGGTGTTAAAGTTTATATTTTACACGTTTCTTCCTTTAGAGACGATTATGATGAGTGGAATTCCGGGCACCGCCGTGATTCAGATTACAAATCTGTCCTCGGCGGTGAGCAGCGAACAGATGCGGACTCTCTTCGGTTTTCTCGGTGATATCGAGGAGCTACGGCTCTACCCGCCTGAGTAAGTACAGTAAAGGCCCCCCTAAAACAAAGGAAAACACCGAGGATGTTAGTGGGCCTTACTGGTTTGTGAGCTGAAGGGGACAGTTTTTTTCCAGGAAAGGTCATTTGCGTGTGCAGAAAGTTTGCTTACGCATTTGCACCCCCTGTATTACGGAAAACGTGGTCTTGTTAAACGTAGTTTACTGGAAAATGTCGCCTAGCTTCGCTAGTTGTCGAACTAGCAGCAGTTGCTGCGGCCTTAATGTGAATTAGATAGCTAGTACCTAGCATCACAGTAATGCCTTTTTATTTTGGCCACTGCATAATTATCACCCATTGCTGCAGCTAAATAAGTTGTCGAAGGTGCTAGTTAACCACTGTGGCAAGGCTAGCTAGTTACCGAACAACTAACCTAGAACATTTGCCCAAGAATATTAACGTAAACGCATGCTAACTAGCTGGCTTTAGACTGTGGAGTAGCTTGCTAATATCCGACCTATCCATTGCCCATTCTCTCGCGCGCTTCGGTACGTTGCGAATAACTAGCGAAATTGGGAGAACGGAAAGTGGTTTTCTGGCAATGCATCTACCTTCTGACAAGTTCATGGCGTAATGAGCATGTTTTATGAATGCTATCGATACGTTATTATTTGACCGAACTCCCTTGACTTAAACCGACCCAACATTGGCTAAATGGATAGTAGATTTAGCTATCATCGTAACGGGTTACTTGGCTATCTAGCTAATTGTAGTAGGCTACTATTACTTGGAAATATATTTGCACGATGCATGTTCACAGGGCACTTAATGCTGCGTTCTAATGAACTTTTCTGTTCTTTCAGCAATGCTCCACTGTCCTTCTCATCAAAAGTATGCTACATAAAATATCGAGAACCTTCCAGTGTTGGGGTGGCGCAACATTTAACCAACACAGTATTTATTGACAGAGCTTTGATAGTTGTACCATGCGCTGAGGGTGAGTATGGCTGTCGCTTGTGATCAAGTGCTCATCTGACAGATATTCATGTTAGCCAGGCTAATCCTTGTGAAGTCACCGTCTGTCTCTGAAAATATTCTAATTTTGAAAACCCTTTCTCAGAACCACAGGTGTTTCATGAACAAATAGACACCTAATACCCATCATGATGTTTATATCCGTTGTTTGTATTTTGTCATTTTTGATACATTGTAAGGTACACTCGGAGAACGAGGAGTTGATTTAAACCATCAGCGTCATATCACTATGTCTAATATATTCGTTAGCACAGGAATCCATGCTAAGTTAGCCACCCTAGATAGTATAAATGTTACCTTTCTCAAGAAAAAAGTGTTTGGAATTGGAGGGGATGTATATGAAATTAAATGTAACATATAGTCAGCAGTCAAACATAAAGGATATTGTGTGATTGTCTTCCAGAATTTTACTGTAGAAATGTTGCATTTCATTTGACTTGAAAGACAGATACAGCATCACTGTAGTTGCTTAGATGATATGACCAAAAAAGGCAAGGGAACTGCTTGTTTTCAAGGGAAATTTGAAAATGGCAAACGTCTTTTCATTTATCAGTTTAACTGATGGCTGTATGCAGGGCAAAATAGTCAGAAAAGTTAACAAGCAATAAAGATAAATTTTCCACTGCACAAAGTGTACACTATCACACTGGACTTTTACTTATGTCCAGCACTCATACACTAGCATGCCATAGTGCTTGACATTTTCTGGTCCAGGAATGTATTAAATCAATGATGGAGTAGGCAGAGACACAATGTGAAGTATAATTTGGTGTTAAAGGCTATAGTAGAAATGACATAGTACATACCTGTAGCTAACTTCGTCTCTTTCTCTCTTTTTTATTTTTTATTTCTTTTTATTTTTTTATTTCCCTCTCTCCTGGAACAGCTGTTCCATTTTTCCTTAAAAGAGTGGTGTTCTTGCATCCCCTCTTCCTTTTGATTTCTCATTTCTGAAAATGCTTGTCCTGGTGACTTGGTGCTGGATGGATACTGAGTTTATTAATTTGGTTTTGTATGTTTTTTTCTGTGTGATTATGTGTGCATATCAGATGACTAGACTGGCCCAGCTGGTACACTACACTAGCCTGAGTAAGGCATTGTTTGCCAACCCACTTTTCCCGCTGGGGCCGCAGACTTCAATGGGGGAATGTGACCAGGAGAATAGCAGCTGAATCCTTCCAAGATGGACACCTTGTCTCTTTTTATTTTGTTTTCATTTCTTTTCTTATTTTATTTGTTGTCCCTTGTTTTCCTCTAGAGAAAAACAATATTGCATTTTCATAGCATTGTTTTATATTTTAATTTAGTTTTTTAAAAAAATATATTTTTTTTTATCCGAAGTTTCATTACTCCAATAATTGGTTCCTCACGTGTTTGTCTTGAGTATTGTCCAGGTTTACATGACCGCCAGTATTCAAGGGGAGGGGAGGGTGCTGTTTATTCTGTGTGGGCTGCAATGAAGGGAACTAACATTTTTCTCTCTCTTCCCCTTCACTCGTTTTTTATTAATATGATCAGGGTTTCACCTGTGTTAACTTTAGTAATGGGGAGTTATATCCCAACATTGCTCTATAATTAACATTTTTAATCTTTCCTAGTGGGGAAAAATATCTTTTTCTGTACACCTTCCTTTAACAAAAGTTAAACCCTAGTTAAACCCTGATCAGCTTTAGGTAAGGAGTTGGAAATTCCCAGATCATCACATTTTAAGGAACGTGTTGAAGTGGTGGCACCTATTAGAGTTAGTTTGCTTGCATGACTCTATGCTGCTAGTTCTTCATTGAGGCTCATTGAATTGGATAAACAAGTGTATTCATTCTTAAGTATGAGCCATTTCCACCGTGTGATTAAGAACAGCACACATTGGGTCTAGACAGGCTTTTAGTAGCAAATCATTTAGTTTTAAATACATTTTTGTAGCTCAGGCTTTAATTCTTAAACCTCACTGATCCTTTACCTTAGGCCAATCTTGTTGCCTTTCTAAGATTTTCAGCTCAGAATGCATAAAGTGGCTTGCATGTGTTTGGGGGTTTGGCTCTGACTGCACGGACCAGACATAACGCAAACTCTATTCTTCCATCCCCACTCCCCTACCCCCAAACTGCAGGAGGGCAGTAAACCACACAACCTGTGAAGAAAGTTCCATATTTTTTTATTTTTCATTTGGTTTTTTTGTTTGTTTTGGTTTACATATGGGGGTATTTCAACGATTCTTAAAAAATGTTCTTCTTTTCTGTATCCGATGTTCTGTGTGCTATTAGTGATGCAGCCAACATGAACGCTTGTCTTGTGTTGCACACCTTTCCAACACTGCGAAACGATCGCCCCACGGAAAAAGCGCCCATGCTTGATATCGTATGGTTCATGACCAATATGTTTCCAGTACAGGTGACCCATACCTCAAAGCGTTAACTCATTCTCTGCATTACTTTGATCTTTAGAAGAGGAAAAAAAAACAATCTGATTCTCTGTGCAAAAAAAAAAAAAACATGTTTAGCTATTTTTTTTGTTTGTTTTCTTTTTATTTATTTATTTTTTTTAGCTTGATAACTCTTTTCAGAAAGTGCTAGAAATGTAAAGTTGCGTGTAGCATTGAGAGCACTTCGGCGAAGGAGTCTCGGCTTTTTCGTAGAAGCAGCTCTTTTCTCCTGCCGTTCCTCAGAAGGTAGAATGCTAGGGATTTATGTGGATTTTTTTCTTTTCTAGAGTACTGGGCTATTTGTGAGATCATAGTGGAGGATTGATAGTATCCCTCCATTGCCAGCACTAAAACCTGGGCTCTACCCTGCAGGCAAAATCCCTGAGGAGGCCAAGGCCTTGTCGCTCTTGGCTCCGGCCGCTCCTGTTGCCAATTTGATGCCTGGAGGGGGGCTCTTGCCCATCCCCACCCCGGCTCCACTCCCGAATGTGAGTACCAGCGTTTGCTCCTGAAAATGGATGTGTCCTTAGTGGGGGAAAAAAAAAATTTAGGAACACATCTACTAATTGCTCCTAAATTTTTAAACTTGGGTACACATGTGCTTCTTGGAAAAAATGTTAGCCTAGAGCCCAGAGAGCACAAATATAGAAAAGACATTTTGCACAAAATGATTTGAAAAAATTATGTTTGGGGTTATCTTGGTTTTATCAGTGTGTTTTTTAGTGTGTCCGATCTGTCAGAAATATACAAATAAAGATAACCTGCATTAAATGGGTTCGTGGGTTATCCTATTCTCATGTTTTTATCAGTGCTGCATTTCAATTCTTGGTATGCGATATTAGTTCCAGAAAGGAATAGCCAAGCACACAAGATTTGTTCGCCATGTTCTTCTGAGCCATAGTGTGCTGATAGTGGGCTGCTGTGCAATTAGCCGGAACCTGGCTGCCTGAGAGCTCTGGCAGTTGGATTGGTTTGTGTGGCGTGAGGTCATTAATCAGTTGGCTTTTGGGAAATGTAGTGTTTGTTGCATCTACAGATCCACAGCAGGTCTCCTCAGTTTGAATGGCTCCATTCTGTTTCAGCTGAATATCCCGATCAACAACCTGACGCCAATATCGGCAAGCATCGACCCCGCTGCGACAGCCCTGGGGGGGGTTTCTGCTCAGCCCCCACTCATGGGCAATGTGGACCCCTCTAAAATCGATGAAATCAGAAGGACCGTTTACGTTGGCAACTTGAATTCACAGGTAATCTACAAGGCTTTCTGAAGCGCATGGATTTGTCCATGCGTCATACTGCAAGTAATATAAAAACGGCAGTGAATGCACAAAGTTAAAGTATTCCTCAAGTCTTACGTTTTAAGAGTAAAGTAAGCATCCTCAAAATTGTTTACCAGAAGTAGTATTTTTTTAATTTATTTTTTTATTTGTTTAATAGTAGTATTTTAATAATTTGCCGGAATGTCTTGCCTTGTGCAGACCACCACGGCGGAGCAGCTGCTGGAGTACTTCAAGCAGGTGGGGGACGTGAAGTTTGTGCGCATGGCGGGGGACGAGACGCAGCCCACGCGCTTCGCCTTCGTGGAGTTCGCCGACCAGGAGTCCGTGGCGCGGGCCCTGACCTTCAACGGGGTCATGTTCGGAGACAGGCCCCTAAAGTAAGCGCGCCAATCGCTGCTGACCGCTCGCCCGCCCAGCTCCTTCCCCTTCGCGTGCGTCCGTTACTGACCCCCGCCATTCCTTTTTCCGGGTGTCATGTCGGTTTTCCTGACACGCCAGGGCCATTTTATTTGCGCACGTTTTCTGTTAAAGATGTAAACGAGAGCGTTACTCCTGCGGTTTGGCTGCAGCTTCAGCGCGAGTGTGGGAGGGTAAAACGCGCTGCAGCTCGGGGCGCTGCAGGTGACATGTCCCACGCTGCAGCTGGGTGGTGAGCGAGTCTGAGGGGAAGGGAAACCGCTCTGGTCTCCCACAGAGAGACCGCTCGGCAGAGCCAGGGTCGGTAGTACACCGCAGCATAGTGGCGCTGGATCGGGTTCGTGGTTCACACTTCCCATTCTGCCTGTACTTCTGCAGGGAAGGCTGTCGGGGGCTCTACGTAGCGTGTGATTAATGACACAGAGAAGTGTCGCGAGGCCTGGCAGGCGTATCTGTGAGACGTGTTTTGTGGCTGATGGATTAGTGTGAGGGCCAGAGTGATCGCGGTGCCGTGTTTTAAAAAGCTGAGAGTCGCTCTGCTCCCCCTGGCTGCAGGATTAATCATTCCAACAACGCCATCGTCAAGCCGCCGGAGCTGACGCCGCAGGCCGCCGCCAAAGAGCTGGAGGACGTGATGAAGAGGGTCCGGGAGGCGCAGTCCACCATCGCCGCCGCCATCGAGCCGGGTACCGTCACACCTCCTGAACGGACGCACTTCTGCCACGATCCCATATGACCATGCTGCCCCCCACCTCCTGTCTGACCCACCATCTTCTGGTGGTAGAAGCCCAGGCCGTGACACACAGATGTGTGGCCTCACTTTCTGAACTGCATGTTGAAATACATTTGTATTTTACCAGCTAGTTTAATTCCTCAGGCTATAATCTGCCCTACCAGTAGGATTATTTGCTCCAAAAATTCATGCTCTTCTGTTGTTTGTGGTCCATGATTGCTGTCCTGATGCGGTATTGTGTTATTCGCAGTGATTCTGTCGCTGAACCGGTCTGTTCCTGTTGCAGAAGACGTTGCACCGAAGCGTTCCATGAGCAGTTCCAGGAGGAGTCGGCGGTCCCGCTCCCGGTCCCGGTCCCGCTCGCGCTCACGGCGAAAGCGCTCGCACTCCAGACACAGGTACGAGTCCAGTGGGCCCAGAGTCCGAGGACGCGCAGGACGCTTGGGCTGACCTGCCCCAGCCCTGTGTGTGCTGTGCTCTGCTAGCACAGTCCAGCGCGATGGCTTCACATTACAGCCGCCAGAGCCGCCAAGTAATGGTCACATCAGCTGTCAGCCTGGATCAGTTTGCTCTGGCTCTCCCGCGGCGCTGTGGAGCTGCCTGCTGTCAACGCCGCTGCCAAACTGGGAATAACAACCCAGCAGGGAGGGGGCTTGTTTGTCAGAACGTGATCTTTGTCATTTAATTATGTGGACTGTATCTTTCTTAAAAGGAAAACGTTCTTAAAGTTTCACTTCCTGGGAAGGAGCAGAATGGAAGTGTAGCCATGAGAAGCGTTTCCGCGGTAGTCGGGAGGCACAGTGTTGGGGTTTTTCGTTGGGTGGGGATTCAGCCCCACACTCTTACGGAAGCCCCCCTCTCTTTTGTGGCCCTCAGGAGCCGGCCGACTCGGCCGAAAGCCAGCGACTCCCACGGCTCCCGGAGCTCTCACAAGAAACGGTCCCGCTCCAGAGAGCGCAGGCACTCCCGCAGCCGCTCCAGGTACCCCTGCCCCCCCCCGCTCCTTACACACTGCCCTACTGGGGCCACACACTGAGGGGACCCCTCCACACTGCCCTACTGGGGCCACACACTGAGGGGACCCCTCCACACTGCCCTACTGGGGCCACACACTGAGGGGACCCCTCCACACTGCCCTACTGGGGCCACACACTGAGGGGACCCCTCCACACTGCCCTCCTGGGGCCACACACTGAGGGGACCCCTCCACACTGCCCTACTGGGGCCACACACTGAGGGGACCCCTCCACACTGCCCTACTGGGGCCACACACTGAGGGGACCCCTCCACACTGCCCTACTGGGGCCACACACTGAGGGGACCCCTCCACACTGCCCTACTGGGGTCACACACTGAGGGGGACCCCTCCACACTGCCCTACTGGGGCCACACACTGAGGGGGACCCCTCCACACTGCCCTACTGGGGCCACACACTGAGGGGACCCCTCCACACTGCCCTACTGGGGCCACACACTGAGGGGACCCCTCCACACTGCCCTACTGGGGTCACACACTGAGGGGACCCCTCCACACTCCCCTACTGGGGCCACACACTGAGGGGACCCCTCCACACTGCCCTACTGGGGCCACACACTGAGGGGACCCCTCCACACTGCCCTACTGGGGCCACACACTGAGGGGGACCTCTCCACACTCCCCTACTGGGGCCACACACTGAGGGGACCCCTCCACACTCCCTTACCGGGGCCACACACTGAGGGAGACCCCTCCACACTCCCTTACCGGGGCCACACACTGAGGGAGACCCCTCCACACTGCCCTACCGGGGTCACACACTGAGGGGACCCCTCCACACTGCCCTACCGGGGTCACACACTGAGGGGGACCCCTCCACACTGCCCTGCTGGGGTCACACACTGAGGGGGACCCCTCCACACTGCCCTCCTGGGGCCACACACTGAGGGGACCCCTCCACACTCCCCTACTGGGGCCACACACTGAGGGGACCCCTCCACACTGCCCTACTGGGGCCACACACTGAGGGGACCCCTCCACACTGCCCTACTGGGGCCACACACTGAGGGGACCCCTCCACACTGCCCTACTGGGGCCACACACTGAGGGGACCCCTCCACACTGCCCTACTGGGGCCACACACTGAGGGGACCCCTCCACACTGCCCTACTGGGGCCACACACTGAGGGAACCCCTCCACACTGCCCTACTGGGGCCACACACTGAGGGGACCCCTCCACACTGCCCTACTGGGGCCACACACTGAGGGGACCCCTCCACACTGCCCTACTGGGGCCACACACTGAGGGGACCCCTCCACACTGCCCTACTGGGGCCACACACTGAGGGGGACCTCTCCACACTCCCCTACTGGGGCCACACACTGAGGGGACCCCTCCACACTCCCTTACCGGGGCCACACACTGAGGGAGACCCCTCCACACTGCCCTACTGGGGTCACACACTGAGGGGACCCCTCCACACTGCCCTACTGGGGTCACACACTGAGGGGATCCCTCCACACTGGCCTGCTGGGGTCACACACTGAGGGGACCCCTCCACACTGCCCTACTGGGGCCACACACTGAGGGGGACCCCTCCACACTGCCCTGCTGGGGCCACACACTGAGGGGACCCCTCCACACTCCCCTACTGGGGCCACACACTGAGGGGACCCCTCCACACTGCCCTACTGGGGCCACACACTGAGGGGACCCCTCCACACTGCCCTACTGGGGCCACACACTGAGGGGACCCCTCCACACTGCCCTACTGGGGCCACACACTGAGGGGGACCCCTCCACACTGCCCTACTGGGGCCACACACTGAGGGGGACCCCTCCACACTGCCCTACTGGGGCCACACACTGAGGGGGACCCCTCCACACTGCCCTCCTGGGGCCACACACTGAGGGGACCCCTCCACACTGCCCTCCTGGGGCCACACACTGAGGGGGACCCCTCCACACTGCCCTCCTGGGGCCACACACTGAGGGGGACCCCTCCACACTGCCCTACTGGGGCCACACACTGAGGGGACCCCTCCACACTGCCCTACTGGGGCCACACACTGAGGGGACCCCTCCACACTGCCCTACTGGGGCCACACACTGAGGGGACCCCTCCACACTGCCCTACTGGGGCCACACACTGAGGGGGACCCCTCCACACTGCCCTACTGGGGCCACACACTGACCCAGCAGTTCTGAGGGAGTTGCGTTACACACGCGTTTTCTCCTGTGGCTGGCAGGGACAGGCGGAAAGATAAGGACGTAAAGGCGAGGGGAAAGGAGGAGAGCTCCAGGGACAAGGAGGAGAGGAGGCCGAGGGACAAGAGGGGCAGGACCCCGCCGAAGAGCTACAGCTCGTCCCGCCGGTCCCACAGCCCCGGCAGGTCAGAGCGCGTCCCCGCTCGGCGCCGCCCGTGTTCGTGTGCGCAGCTCCGCAGGCCGCGGCAGCCTCAGCTCAGAGCCGAATGTCCTTCTCTCTCCGCAGAGCGCATAAGAAGAGGAGCAGAACTCGGTCCAGGTCTCCCAGGAGGAAAGTGAGGTCTCCTTCCCCGAGGAGGTGAGGCCTCATCACGGTCCCTGCCAGCCCTGCCCTGCCAGCCCTGCCTGGGGTCTTTTGGCTCGTGGTGTTGCCTGTGCTCTGCCTGAGCTGTCCTTTGAGTGAAAGGAGAAGGGCAGGTTTTGAGCACTCAGCATGTCATGGATGTGGGGGCCTGTCCACACAGACTGTGCTACATGAGCAGCAGTGTTGTATAATGGGGTCTCATGCTCACACGTGAAGCATGAAGGAAGTGAGGGTTGGCATATGCACAGGAGACATGGTGGTGGTGCTCCTTCACCGTCTCTTCCTCTCTTCCAGGGGGAAGAAGGACAAGAAGCGGGAGAAGACCAGGGGCAGTAGTCGGGACAGGTCAGAAAGGGAGCGCTCCACGTCCAAGAAGACCAACAGAGACAAGGACAAGCAGGACAGGAAAGCCAAACTCATGAAGGTGAGGCCTGCCATGAATGTTCCTCAGGTTCTTCTCCCATTCCCCTTAGTGATACTACCACACGTTGTCATAGGGACCTACATTACCCACCTTAAGCACTGCATAGCACATTGTCAGGGTTCTACATTAACCAGTTTAAGCATTGCATGATCAGTTGCCGTCGGTAACACTATCGCATTCCTGTTAGTGATACCGCGGCACGTTGTCATAGGGACCTACGTTAACCACCTTAAGCACTGCATGGCGGTTTCCATTTCACTCAGATATTGCCCTGCTGAAAATGCTCTAGCATTTTTCAGAGATTCATCAGGGCATCCATGACAACGGTTGCCGTATCATAAGGATGCAGGACGGACACGTTTTCCCATTGCCCTCGGCATGCTGTGAACTGCTTCCCTGTGACCGCCCTGTAGGGCTTTCGCTGTGATGTGGTTATGGAAGCACGTCTTCGTGTCCATGTCCCCTGGCAGCGTACAGACCCCATCTGTCACCTTGGCCCCAGGCTCCATTAATGCTGAACTTGCCCCCAAAGGACCACCATTTACAGGGGCTAGAAAAGAAGGTGGCCTAGTTTGTAACCTTGTACTTGGAAAAATGATTGTACCAGTTGCATGCGATTTAAGATGGAACATGACACATTTCAGTTTAAGATGGTATCTTCACTGACCTTGTTCCTTTACCGTCTGTTCGGCATATGGCATAAATATTTACTGTCTAGGCGCGATAAAATCACAATTGAGTGAGCCTTGGTGCACATATGGTTGTGGTTTTAAGCAGATGTCCTACATTCCCTGCCAGTAAATGACTTGCGGTATCCCTTGTGGTATTGCGGGAGGTTGTAGAAAAACAGGCGTTGCTGTGCGAAAAGATTGTGAAGAGCGAGTTTTCTGGCCAAAGTGCGGGGCGGTCGGCTGAAAGAGACGGCAGTGGAACTGCGGCAAACCGCGACGGCTCCTCTTCCCCGCAGGTGGAGAGGGACTACGACAGGGAGGAGAAGGAGTACGAGAGCGAGCGGGGGGACTCGGCCAGCGCCGGGGAGGAGCCCGAGCCCACGGCCCGGCACAACGGCAACTACAGCAGGCACGGGGAGGACGCGCCCGTCACCTCCGTGGCGGCCGAGTGACAGGGCGGCGAGCCCCGCCCACTCCAGCCCCCGCCATGGGGGAGGGGCAACCCTTGCCCTCGTCTGTACAAGCTGACATTCAAAGAAGAAGAAATGCAGAACCGTAGAGAAAGCCAACTGAATTTTCTTTTTTAAACTACTGTGAAACGGCTGGCCATATGATATTCATATGGTGAAACGGGCATAAACGTACACAGGCTTTTTTTGTCAATCGATAGAACATGCGAGCTTATCTCAGTAAGAGCTGTACTGACTACTTAAAAAAAAAAAAAAAAAAAAAACATGCTTGTACTGCTTCGTTGTTTTTGGTATTTGTGCTACCTTTGTCCATGAAACCTTTTTTTTTTTTTTTGTCATTTTCTTTTTGCCGTGCTGGGACTGCTCTTTTGTGTTGTTTTTGTTTTAAGGTCGCCCATTTTATTCAGGCGTAACGCTTGTCCCTTTCTGCCACTCCAGGTTATCAGAACTGGGATGGTTTTACTCTTTTTAATCAGAATTTGAGAAGCTACTTCTAGGGAGAGACTTGTGGTTTCATTTTTACCCCTCACTCAAAATACAAGTTCTTTCCAGCTTTGGTGTTGGAGAAAAAAATACCTTCTGCCCTGTTGTTCCCTGTGCATTTATTGTACCACCTACCAAATATTTATTATAAAACAATCAAGAAAGTTTGGGGAACTGTACACGCGTGTGCGCGCACACCACATGCGCACACGCACACACCACACACGCGCACACCACACACACACAGGAATGAGTCGTTGGAACTGCTTGCAAGCACATGAAACACAAGTGCCTAGACGGAGATTGTACACAAATCTACTGTAATGAAATACACTTGGTAATCTATTACATAAATAAAGCAAAACAATATTGTACAGTAAAGCTGGGCGAGGGTGAAAGAACTGTGCTCTAACAATCTTTAAACGTAAGTGATGAGTGCTCTGTTCTGTGCGTAGAACAGTGTGGTCAGGGTCTGTGTACAGGTGGTTGGTGTACAGACGCTGTTCTGGTTTTTTTACCCTATGTATTTATGCTATAGGAGGTCATTCATTGTAAATCAGGGTTTTAAAATGACTCATTCAGTCTTGTAATTTTTTTCATTTTTAACCGACTTCAGTGTTTTGTTTCTTCCGGTGGCCACTCAAAACGCCCATAGTGAGCACCATCAGTGGTGAACCCCCCCTTAACCCAAGTTGCGTTTATCTTGCGTCTGATTGACGTTTTCCCTGGATTACTGAAACACTGCTCTAAGCCTCAGTGAACTCTCTAAGGCTCTCTGGTCGCGTCCTGTGTGAATCCCTCTCTCTCGGCTTTGAGAACGCGAGCCGCTCACTGTCTGAAGCGTGTTAGACAACACTACGTTTGTACAATACAAGTAGCTCACTTCTGTTGTCATCCAAAAACCCCTCCCCCGCCCTCCTATCAATATGTTTGAAGCTGTCTGAAATATCAGCCGGGGCGTTGTGTTGGCTTACATAATTCATAATTCATAATTATGTGCTCGTGAAGTGTGGGTTAGACGTAGGGAGGCATATGTGTGGCGGCAGTGTGAGATGAGAAGGGATGACTTAGACGCTGTGCTGAAGAGTCCTCTCTGACTCATGTATTTGGTTTTGTAGTGAATGAAAGTGTTGGGTATCAGTAGTTTGTGCACCTCCTAACCTGTAATTTTGACATAAGTGTCTATCTTTGGTTGCAATATGGATTTTCCTAACTGAAATGTACATTAAAGAAGCTTTGCTTCACGGTTCTAGTGTGTTGGTGTCATTTTTAAAGCATTACCCCCACCCATTGCCCCCCACTCTTTTGAAAAAATTTTATAGACTGCATAATAGAAATTAGATCATGATTAATATTTTTCATTTACATTTTTAAAAATGTCTAAATGCAATATGCCTAGTTCATTAGAAGACAATGAGGATGCTCACCATTTTGATAAAAAGATAAAACATTAAAAAATAAAATACATTAACACTTGACACTGAATGGTATTGCTTTAAGTAGGTAGGTAAGGTGGCTTTTACATTACATTACATTACAGGCATTTGGCAGACGCTCTTATCCAGAGCGATGTACAGCAAAGTGTATAACCATAACCAGGAACAAGTATGACGAAAACCCTAGAGAGAAGTATCGGTCCAAGTGCAGGGAACAACCGCATAGTTCAACCTGGACCCTGAAGGTTAAACTGATTAAAACTAACACAACGAGAACAGCAACAACGCAGTCTATGAAAAAAATACAAGCAGTAGTTAAGATAGGTGCATTAACTAAGTCACCTACGAAACAGCTACCTAGTTACAACCCTAAGCTTACAATCATTTAAGAGATTATAAGGAGGGATGGGGAGAGGTGCAGCCTGAAGAGGTGAGTCTTCAGTCGTCGCTTGAAATTGGTCAGTGTCTCAGCTGTTCTGACCTCCACGGGGAGGTCATTCCACCATCGTGGGGCCAGAACAGACAGGAGACGTGTTCTGGAAGTGCAGGTGCAAAGAGGGGGAGGTGCCAGGCATCCTGAGGTAGCAGAACGGAGGGATCTGGCTGGCATGTAGGGTTTGAATATCTTGTGGAGGTATGCTGGGGCTGACCCTTTGACTGCCTGGTAAGCTAGGACCAATGTTTTAAATTTTATGCGAGCTATAACAGGCAGCCAGTGGAGGGTAGTGAGCAGGGGAGTGACGTGGGAGTGTCTGGGGAGGTTGAAGACCAGACGAGCTGCAGCATTCTGAATGAGTTGCAGGGGTCTGGTGGCAGATGCCGGTAGTCCAGCCAGCAGAGAGTTGCAGTAGTCCAGGCGGGAGAGAACCATTGCTTGGACCAGGAGCTGGGTTGAGTAGGTGGTGAGAAAGGGGCAGATTCTCTGGATGTTATACAGGAAAAATCTCCATGCCCGGCTTACTGCTGCGATGTTCTTGGAGTGGGACAACCTGTTGTCTATCACCACTCCGAGATTCTTGGCACAGGCTTTGAGTAGGCATTGTCCTTTAACCAATTAAAACAACTTCCTGTCTGTCAGCAGTAAACACACCCGGCGAATGAATACTGCAGTAATTTCATACAGTAACCTGGAGGACAGGGTGTGGCTCAGAGAGCAGAGGAACACCGCTTGCCGGTTAGCCCGTCGCTGCTGCTGAGATGGGGAGGCACATGCACTGCCTGATGTAGTCCTGCTCAGGCCTGACCAGAGTGCTGCTGGCCAGCTGGGCCTGCACGGCCTGCACCACGAGGCCCGGTGCCTGGGGCTGCGCCATGGTCTGCTGGGTCTGCTGGGCCTGCATCCCGGGGCCTGGTGCCTGGGGCTGAGCCATGGTCTGCTGGGCCTGCACCCCAGGGCCCAGTGCCTGGGGCTGAGCCGTGGTCTGCTGGGTCTGCTGGGCCTGCACCCCGGGGCCTGGTGCCTGGGGCTGAGCCATGGTCTGCTGGGCCTGCATCCCAGGGCCCGGTGCCTGGGGCTGAGCCATGGTCTGCTGGGCCTGCATCCCGGGGCCCGGTGCCTGGGGCTGAGCCATGGTCTGCTAGGCCTGCACCTCGGGGCCCGGTGCCTGGGGCTGAGCCGTGGTCTGCTGGGCCTGCACCCCAGGGTCTGGTGCCTGGGGCTGAGCCATGGTCTGCTGGGCCTGCACCCCAGGGCCCGGTGCCTGGGGCTGAGCCATAGTCTGCTGGGCCTGCATCCCAGGGCCCGGTGCCTGGGGCTGAGCCATGGTCTGCTAGGCCTGCACCTCGGGGCCCGGTGCCTGGGGCTGAGCCGTGGTCTGCTGGGTCTGCTGGGCCTGCACCCCAGGGCCCGGTGCCTGGGGCTGAGCCATGGTCTGCTGGGCCTGCATCCCGGGGCCCGGTGCCTGGGGCTGAGCCATGGTCTGCTGGGCCTGCATCCCGGGGCCCAGTGCCTGGGGCTGAGCCATGGTCTGCTGGAAGAGCTCCATGGTGGTGTAATCGCTCACTGCTGCCGGCGGTGCTGCCCGCCTCTCGGCGGTCTCTGTGGGAGTGGGAGAGGGTTCCCGCCACTGGCTGGGAGACGGGCTCTCCTGGTCCGCCGCGGAGCTGGCCGGAGACGGCTCGTCCGGGTCCGGGACGCTCAGGTGGCTGGCGGGGGCCGGGAGCGTTTCGGCTATTCCCTCAATGATGAGCAGGCTGCTGGTGTCACTCTCCTCTAACGGGGCCAGCATCTCCCTGCTGAGGGGCTGCAGTACTTCCTGAGGAAACGCGTGAGTGAATTACATACCAGCTCAGTCTTGTATGTACTGTGGGATTCATAAACAGTACTTTTTTCATTTGCACTGTACTGTATTATGCTACAGACATAGTATCATTTTCTTCTATTGTACTTACCAGCTCAAAGACAACATCTATTTTTTGGATGGCATTGCTGTTGCCTGGGTTTGGTATGTTTGGCCAGAACACTTTCTTGGCCCTGAAATCACAGGCACATGAATTAACAAACATTTCATGAAAACAGAATATGGGACAGGGCCTGACACATTGAACCACAAATTAACTTGGATTAATGCCATTTAAAGATGACTAATACGCTATTTGTGTACAAAGTATAGATGTTAAAATCATAAGAATGCCTTGATGTATATCAGCATACTGTTTTCCAGCCAATGGTCCTTCAGATCTGAATACTAGGACCAATGAGAAGCAAGTCCATTGAGGAAAGCGTTGAAGTACCTTTGACACAACAGGAAGGAGAGATTGGCCATCAATATGAGAAGCACCACTCCTCCAACAATCCCTGCTGCAGCACCCTCTACAGCCTTGTACCCTGCAGAGGTAAAGGACAATGGAATTCAGCACAGACTATTGGTTAATAATGTGGTGATATGCTCCTGAGGCTGCTAACTGATGCACTATTGGTGAATTCCTCTTTAATGCAGTGATTAGCATAGCCACCTCTCCCCCTGGAGACCCTAGGTTAAGCATTGTCAGATGCTCATTATTTCAGCATCACATAATCAATCTTGATCTCAATGCATGTTAAAGACTATGCAGCTCCCTGCATTGCAATCCTAATCGCAATTGCTTTTATCAGTTCACTGCTGCTTTCAAAGCGTTCAGCGTTCATGAATTCGATGCAGCTTTCAACACCACTTCAATCAATTTCAAATCTTAAATCTTTCACCAGGTATTTAGGAGTGGTTTGTAAACTGTGGTTATTCAGTTGAAAATCGAGTGTTTTGGTGTACACCAAGGTATCTGGTGATGTATTTTAACTCGGTCTCCCTACATGACCAAGTCTTTCGTCCTGCAAAGATAACAGGTTCCTCATCATAGTTCACTTGAAACAGTTCATATGTAGCTTCTGCCACTAAGCAATTCACCTTAGGGTTTGTTGATAAAAGCTCCACCACAAGATCACTGTCTGTGGTTGTGTGGGCCATTAGTAGAGATTGAGATGGTGATTATCCAGCTAGCTAATTGCTGCACATATGACAGACCTAAGTGTCAGACTCAAGTGCACTCAATCTTTAAGTGCACAGATGTAGGCTCCGTCAGTGGGCGGGACAATTTGATTGACATATGGTGATACTGTCAAACTTCCCTTGCATTGATAAAAGTGGTGATGAAAGCAGCAGTGAACTGATAAATGCAGAATTACATTGCATCAAATTGGTTTAACTGCCAATGAATAAACAAATGTCAAGACGATTAAATGCAATGATGAAATTATTTGTAAATAATTTTATCACCGAGGGATTCGTTTAGTAGCGCTTTAACACTTCAATATTTAATTGCATTTTATTTGATGCAATAATTAATTTGATTGCAATTTAATTGATTCAGTCTTTTGTCATTTTCCTACTTCAGATCCTCATACATTTCACAGTATACACAATTGAGTATAATATTCTTGCATTCTCAACTTTAGTTGTCACGTTGGGATTGTGTTGGTGTATGTTGACTGCACTGAACTGAGTAAGAATTTTTTGCAGGGATTATTGTGCTTCCTCCCTCCCAGAATTACCGGGATTTGCGGTTTCGAAGTAGAAGGAGGCGCTCCGCGCACCCTCCCCCGCTGCAGTGAAAGCTGACAGCTGGACCTCGTAGGCAGTTTGACTTTTCAGGTCAGACAAAGTGTAGCCATTTGCACCAGCGTCGTCTATAACCACTGTTAACACAGGAACACAAAAACACGCCCGCACACGCTCAGTTTTGTGTTCATTCCTGAGCGATTTTAGAGAATTCACTATGGTGTAATGAAGACTCAGAACAGACGTGCTTGAATGCACCTTCAGTACACCTTTAAAGACACCTGCCAATTGTCTCAGCAGTTTCATTTTGGTCCGTTTGTGGATAAGCCACTACACACTTTAATGAAAATTATGAAAAGAGATCACTGCGCAATGAAAAGAGATTATGGAAAACATACAAATATACCACTATGTATAAGAACACATTTACACCCCAGTGAGCACATGCCTGTTTTGCTAGATTTGGCTAGATTTGGTTGAAATGTGAAAATTTTCTAGCTGGCTAGGACATAGCCAGGCTATACTCAGGTAAATTAGGGCTAAATTGAGAACCCTAGTTTGCTTATGTCAAAACATCTCTCAGCCTAGATTTACACCCCTCTAGACGTCTAAATTCTGTCCATATTCAGTCGTGTGCTCACTGGGACAGAATGACATTACCAAGAACTCAAACCTTGTTTATTGTAAAGCCTTGGAAAGTTATACATGCAGTGATAACTCATACATATGTGCCTTTGTGTTTAAAATCATTGTATTCACTGATCTTACCCTACCGCTGGTCTAAAGGGAGGCAAAAGCACATTCACCATAAACAAGCATTTCAGTCAAATCAATGATAGACAAGATAGGGGCCCATTTAAATTTAAATTCCATTTGAATTCATGAAATTATTTGAAATTAATTTTATCAGTTAAAGATTCTGAAAGCGCTGGCATTTTCAATGAATTAACTGAATTCTAATTCAATTTTAACTGACTTAAAATGGAATTAACACAAACTCTGCTGACAACAGCTGGGTTTTTTGTTGTTGTTGTGGACAGTTACAGGGCATATTCAAGAGCACCAAAATGGTACATGAACATTTTAAAACAGAAATCGTTGTACTTACATTGTGCAACTCCTTACAATATGTTAACCCACCAACATACTAACAGAGCCAAAGATCTTGCCCCACAATGATCTCAAATCATCTCCTGTCAGACACCCTGCCAGTGGGCCAGTTTACACACTGGCACCCCTAGTGGCGAAACACTAGGATTGCTGTACCTGAGGAATTCTGCCCTTTGCCATTCTCCGCGTAGTATAAGTTGTAGCCTAAAATGAATCCACAGGCATCCTCCTCTGGGACAGGCTCCCATGCTAATGCTAATGAGGTGCTGCTCACCAAGCAGGTGATGTTTCCAGGGGAGCTAGCTGGAGCTGAAAGGGTTGATGGGAAATTTGTTAAAAACATGGAAGCAAACTTTCATGCCTTATCACTGTCAGCTGACACAACTTACAGTTGTCTGTTAGTCAGTCTGCCAAGCATGTAACACTAATTCAGAAAAGCAGAAAGTAGAGCAGTTTTAGCTATATTAGTTAGGCACATTTTCTTCTATGCCTTTGAGATTTGTAGATTTGTAGTTCTGCATGGAACTTTTGGTTGGTACTGCACCTGTTTTGGTGAAGAAAAGTTTTGCAGAAAAATTGATCTTATTTAAATTTGCCATGACCGGCTATACAACAAAGTGACTGTAATCAGCAAACCACAGCATTTACTCTTGAAGTAGCATAATATATCAATGAGCCAATGAAGTAAAATGATAATACACAAAAAACGAATTGCAGCAAAATGTCAGGGAAGGTCAAAAACCACAGAAACCATGTAATGATTCCTATTTGCACAACAAGCTGTCCATAAAATCAAGCCCCACCCTCTACCCTGCGTCATTGCCATCAACCCTGTGGTCAGACTCACTTCCTTCCTTGGCGTAGGCCTCGGTCCTGCCGTTGGTGCTCTCACTGTTGTTGATACTCTTGAGATTACAGGTGTCTTTGTCAGGTCTTGTGTGTAAAAGGAACACATACCTTTTGTAGGGCTGCAGTGGGGCTAAAATATAAGATGACCGGCTGAGGTGAAATGGTAAATAAGTATTGTGTCCATGTTAGAACAGGGAGGGAGCACCTTCATACCTTTCAGAGAGATAACATCGCGGTTGCTGCTTTTTCGATGTAGTGGGCGGGATGACATCTTCTCTCCCTTCAGACCCCACTCCACAGAGTAACACCAGTAAGTTCTAGTCAAAGTGTGGTTCCAGGAAATCTCAAACGTGTTGTTGCTTCTGAAGGTGATGTTCAGATTCCCATTCAAACCTGAGGAGAAACAGTAGTTACATAACTCAAAAGATGAAAAATGAGTCCACGCTCTGATTGATTCATACATCATATTACATTCTTTGTGAATCATAATGAATTGCGATACTGTATATGTGTACACAAGGTTTCATAAACGCACATCGACAGTAATCAGATTCTAGAAATTGATGCGTCACATTGTTTTACACCAAGTGCCTTTGTTCAGACAAATGCACATAGCTCAACATTTTATGTTTTTGCAGTTGGATATTTAACAATCAAGAGAAAGGTTATTTGTAACTATGAGGGTGTGTTATAACTGCTGAACGAGCAAAATCATAGATCAGATCCATGTTATCTCGTCTCCCCCCGTGATATTGCATAACATTAGGTAATAGCTGGAGATGAACTTACCCCAGTCCTGTGCATTGGTAATAGCAGGTACCACTCTGTGAGCTGAGGGTGAGGTCCCAGCACTATTAAAGGCTGAAATGTTGATGTAATAGGCCGACCCCGAGAGGATCAGACTCAACATAGGTTTGGTGACACTTAGTGTCTGACTGAACTCCCCAGATTCCTTCCCCACCTCCACGTCGTAGCCAGACACAGCCTCACTGTTTGCGAGCTGAAATACAGACAAAAAAATGACCATCCAGCTTTCACAACATGTGTTTCTTCAACTGACAGGCTCTACATGCAGCGAGTTCAAAAGAAACACTTCAGCACATTTTCATGCATACGTTTCAGTTTTTAAGTTATGCTGTTTGCATGGTCACCTTCCAGTGTGCGACTATCAATCTCTTCCCCATTTTCTGTGAAATGACATCAAATTTTTCTATAACAGGTGTACTGGTTAGCTCTGTGGAAAAGAAAAAAAGACACACACTAATCACAACATGATACTTAGTCCTTGCGTGTCTGGACTTGGTCCAAGCTGCCGCAGACATTGACAAGTATGTCGCATTTTATGGAAACAAGACTTGCTATAGGTCTATATTGGTTTACATTTTTTTTTTGTCACGCTTTGTATTACATTCACCATACACTACTGTAACAATAAACTTGTAACAAAACACATGCAATAAGAAGCAAGGGAAAGAGCTGTGTGGTATGTATAATTTTGCAGATTCATTTTAAGAGCATTAATGGGTGGATTCCAGGGACATTTCAGTGGGCCAGGGTTAATGATAATTAAGCTTCAGTGAAGTGATAACTGAACTCACCAGGTGGAACGATGGCAACATTGCTCCAGGGGCACTGGTGGCATTTCAAGTTTATGACACACTGCACTTTAACTTCATAAGACAGTGACGAGGTCAGATTATCCACAATGCACTCCTTTTTCTCACAGGAGTCCACCTGTGGTTTGATTACACGGGAGCAGAGAACGCACAGGGAAAATATTTGGTTAAATTTCAGTTTGTTGATTTCAGGAGTGCAGAAGAACATTTTCCATGAAAAAAACAGATGTTTCATATCTGTCTTCAACTGTGTGTATTCATCAGCTGATAAAGGCGTAAGGTTTATGTGTTTTGTGTTATAATTGTATTGATTTACTCAATATATTCAGTGGGTGCTATCAATTTCTCCACAATCTCAACAGTTTGGATTAGCCTTAGTCTTAAAGCATCTGTATAAATGGAAAGTTCAGTTGAAGTTGAACATTCAGCATTTTTAATTTCTACAACTGCACCTTTAAAAGCACCCACAGGACAGAAGCGGGCATTTAAACAGTAATATGAGCTAAGTTTGAGCTGAAAGTGCTTACTTACAAACTCATTGATTGTCTTCCAAATAAAAGCATTCGTAACATGACGTGTTCTCTCATCATTTGTAGCTACGTGTTTTTAATGTGCACCCTACCTCTTTCCAAGGGAGGCTGTTCAACTCTCGGTATTTAACAAGGAATTTCTTTACATTTTTGTCCATCCAAAAGACCTGTATCACCAATTGTCTTGAGTTTCGTTTAAAGGTAGTCCGTACTGGGGGCCCACATCGCACTGAAATGTTTAAGAAATATCATGTGCTATTCAGCATGTCAGGAAATAAACCCGAATTGTAGTATCAGCCATTAACTAATATCCCAGGTTATTCAAAATCATAATGATAACTGATACACTTGTTTGAAAAGAATAATGTGTTACATATGTTAGTTGCTTAACAGATGCTCTTCTCCAGAGTGAATAACATGACTTACATCTTTTAAATACCCCCTTACACTTTCCGTTTACTACACAGGGAGTTTCCCTTGTCTCTGTCAAAGCGGCTTTGAGACAATGCCCTCGTATAGTGTCAAAAGCACTATACAAATAAAATTGAATTTAATTGAATAAGCATGTTTTTAATAAGTAACATACCAAGATATTTTGGTGTCCCATTGAACATTGCCATCGTGCAATTCGTCTCATCACTGCTAGCATCGACAACGTATGCAGTCATTTCATGATCTGTGTATGGCTCGAACAGATGTGTCGTCTTGGATATATTTTCATACCCTTCGCAGAAATCTCTCTCTTTCCTGGTCGAACGCGGAACCATAGATAGTTAATAAATCACTTCCATTATTTGTTGAAATTTGAATTAGAAACATTAACACCTGGATTGACCTACACCTAGTGTTTTAAGCATCTAAAAATATATAATAAATATATTTGCCTCTAGTTCACACACAGCAGTTTATATCACGGCACTGGACATTAAAATGATGATGAAAGACCAGTGAATAGTTCTGACACTTACTGTTCTATGACGAGACTGTAGGTTGTTTTATTTGAGGACCGTTGTCCCGGTTTCCACACACACCGTGTCTTTTTCTCTGGTCGCCGTTGATAACAATCTAAATCATGAACACCTTCTGCAAGACAGACACGTCTATTTGTAAAGGATGCAACATAACAACAAGCTAAACTTAAAATGTAATATTTGGAAAATGTTCTTTCATGAAACGTTAATACATAAAGTGCCTTTATACGGTGTTGATATCACATTTTTAAACACTATTGATTTCACTACTGACCCAAGCGGTCAATAATAATGTTCTAATCTTGATCTTTTTTTATTTTTATTTTTATTACTATTTTCTCACCCCATTTTGAAAAAGGCCAATTGTTTCCATGGTCTGTAGTCCACCTGGCACAGACAGCCAAGCCCACTATCAACCAGGAGGAGTCAGTCTCGCATGAAGGCACAGAGTGAAACCTGACCACCTGAAACCCTCCCTCCTGGACAACACTATGGGCGAAGTAGTCAAACCTCACCTGGGGTTAAGTGACAGTGGTCATAATTAAAACTCTTGAGGCAGCTGCTTATTACTGAAAGGAGAAAATAGGGCTTCAGTATATATCTGCATGGTCATGGACAGTTTGGATGCATGGACACAATTTTATGCCAGTAATCTTGTAGAAAGAAAGCCGTTGCTAAATGTTCTTGAAATTGGGGAACCATGTGATGAATCCCTTCTTATATAGAAACATGATATAACTACTTTAAAACAACATTAAAAACAAATTGTGTTAGCTTCTGGCAATGAATTACAATTATGTTTTCATCATCCTAACCTTTTACCCAACAATTGCTGAAATCCCCAGATCACAATTCTGTCCTGTAGCATGCCAAGGAATTCATCACATGACCTTAAGGTGTACATAACAGTAAGGTATTGCAGTGCATTATTAGTGAAATTCTACTGTTTATGAGGTAAGATCTATAGTAAAAATACGTAAAGTCAGAGATACTCCAGGGCTCAAATTATTATTAATATTATTATTATTTAGATGCTGAATCATAGAAATGAAACAAAATGGAACATGAGCAGCCTTAACACATTTCTCATTAGCTCACACTGGATCTTAATAGTGTCCTAAATAATGTTAATTAACAATAATGCATTGGTTCATTTTTTGTCTTTTGATCGGGTCTTCCAGAGATGTTGCACACAGATAGCGGTACAGTATGTGCTGATAATGGAATAAACTGCCATTTCATTTGTAAACTGTATACTGTTGTACACCATGTACAGTGCCTTGAAAAATAATTCAGCCCCCAAAACTATTTTCACACTTTACTGTCTCAGATGCTAAATTTCAAATATATTAAAGTAGCTGATCTACAAATTTGATTGGGAATTTTTATTTGTGAATTACTCTTTTTCACTGTGCAGCCAAAAAGAAAGAAAATTGCAAACCATTAAAAAAATAAAAAGACTGAAATGTCAACAGTTCATAAGCATTCATCCCGCTTGTTTAGTACTTGAACCACCTCTCTCAGCTATTACAGCCAGTAATCTTTTTGGATTACTTTCAATGAATTTTCCACAACGTGATGGTGGAATTCCTCCTTGCAAAATTGCTCAAGCTGTGTCAGGTTAGCTGGGGAATGGGGGTAGACAGCAATTTTGAGTCTTGCCACAGGGGTTAAGATCAGTACTCTGCCTGGCCCACTTAAGGACATCAGTCTTGCTTAGTGTTGCTCTGGCAGTGCGCTTTGTCTTGTTGCCCTTCTGAAAGATGAACTTCCTCCCCACTTCAACTTTTGTGTGGGAGCAGAGGGGTTTTTATCTAAGATCTCTCTGGATTGTGCACCGTTCCTCTTCCCATGAACCCTGACCAGACACCAGTCGTTGGCACTGAAACGCCACCCCCATAACATAATGCTACAGCACCACCACCTCACTGTACAGTGGGGATGGTGTTACCTGGCTCATGTGTAGTGTTAAACCGCTTGGTGTTTAAGCCAAAATATTCCACTCTCATCAGATCACAAGACTATCTGCCAAATCTTCCAAGCGATGTTTTGATAATTCTTTACAGGCAAGGATCTATTTTTTTTTCTTTTTGTTTTTGTTTTTTCAGCCATGGTTTCTTCCTGGACACTCTTTCATAAAGGCTGTTTCTGCGCAATGCTGCGGAGATTGTTGATCCATGAACATTATCTTCAAACATAGCAACTCTGCAAAAGTGACAGATGTCTCAATAGCCTCTCTAGCCAAGGCCATTCTTGTTTGGCAACAAAGGGGGGGGTGGCCTGACCTTGTGGATGGCAGTGTGGCTGTAGTTTCATAATTTTTTGCCACTTCTGCATGATGGACTGCACTGAGCTCAGTTACGTTTAATGCCTACGTTTAAGTTATGTTCAGTGCCTTTGAAATGTCTTGTGCCCTTCCCCAGATCTGTGGTTATCTATAAATTATATATCCCTGATGGTCAAATTGGATTAGTTGGGAAGATAATACCTTTACTCCAGAGCAAACCGAGCCTTATAATTAAAAAGGGTATGAATGCTTTTTAAATCTCACTTTCGGGTTTTCATTTTTAGTAAATTGTTGAAAGGCTTTGTACATGATATACAATGTTTTGCAGATCAGCTGAAAAAAATGCTACTTCAATGTATTTGAAATATAGTATCTGAGACTATAGAATGTGAAAAAGTTTGGGTGCTGAAAACATTTTCAAGACTCTTGAACTATACATAACATTTAATACCGGGCTATTACTATTATTAGTTCAATTCTACAAAATATTTGAGTGCAAAGAGCTTTTTTAAGTAATTGAAAAAACTTTGATTACCTGAAGATTTCTCAGGATGGCTCCAACAATTGCCAGAGAGAGCGCCTAAAAAGAGAAACAGGGATTGTGGGAATTATTTCTCAATGTGAGAATGGTTAAATAAATAAATAAATAAATAAATAATGGTTAGCCATGGTTTCTAAAAAGAACATGACCCAATCCAGTTAAACAGATGAAGCGAGGCCACTGCAATTACCCTGGGAAAAAAGCGCATGCTGCGAACGCTGTCAAGATCACTATCGAGAATAATGAGCGTAAATAAATAAATAAATGAACCGCGATGATTGGCATAACGTTACTTTCATTCTTCAGTAAACGAAATGCAATCTTCATAAACCTACCGATGATAAACAGAGCAACGCGAGCCAATTGCCACATTATTTTATTCTGCCTTCATCGAGCCAAAGTCGCAACTGCGCGAGCCATAGTTGTCTTGCACGGGCACCTTCTGGAAAGAGTTTGAACTGGAAAGTGCGTCTTGAACTGTGTTCCGCGCTCTACATGTAGTAAATTAGCATACTGAGAGCTGCGAGGAAAACGTGGGCTTTCGTTCACTAGTTAGATGACTTGGGTTACACTCGTCATGTCCTTCCTCAATCCCTTCCCCCATCACATATGTATAAATGCATCACACGTATACAAGAATGCATCTGCTAAATACTCCTGCCAGTGTGCATGTCCTTCAAAAAACAAGTACACACCACACACACATACACACACCATTTAGTTGTCAATCACTCACTCACTGAAATTCTCATACAGTCACAGATGTGTGCTTAGACAAAAAACATTCTTCCTGGTGTACAATACATGTTTACGAACAGGATATACATCGTAGCCAGAGAAACAAAGTTTCACTTCTCTTATCTAAAAATAGTTGATTATATGCGCTGCAATTTCTATGTATTTTTACCCTGAAAATTTAAGTATGAAGGCAATATAAGTTCCTGTTAATTCACAGATAGTCATCCATTTTCTCTAAAGCTCTTAAAAGCTTTTGATTATAATCTGAAACGATACCAATATTCTGTGGTGCTTAAACTGGTGCATAATTTGATGTGCTCAGAAAAACACAAACATGAAAAATTGCACATTTATTCCCAGCACTTAATTGTTAAAAGGGGAAAAACGTGTACGGAAACCTTCTCTGTGAGTTGCTGGCTATTTCAGGCCTAAATTGCTCTTGAAGTACTGCAGCATTTTCTAGAAATTACAAAAGAATCTAGAGAGCTGACACATTTCAGAACATGTATATATGTTTGCATGTTCACTTTCAGGCCAACCTGTCTGGTTTCTGTGCTTTCAAGGAAGTCATTGCTCAGAATGAAATTCTCTTTCCAATTCAAGTTCAAATGATCTGAAAAGTTAACATTTTTAAAGATTATTATACTGGCTTGTCTTTATGTTGAATTTACACTGTTCTAAAGCATTTACAAGATTAGAAAGTGTACCTATTTGAACTACAATTTTAGGAAACCATGAATAATCTTCTGGCCAGCAGCCAACAGATTCCATGTCAAATCATTGCAGTATTCATTTTGAAACCTTCCCACGGAAGACAAAATAGGTTAAATACCCACTGCTCATTGATGACTGCATTACAAAATTACACATCATGTTAAAGTGAGCGCTGGAAGCTTTGGTTAAAAAGTAAACTAGCGCAGTTACAAAGACGAGTTGTGCCAGCAAGTCTGGCTCATAACAATGCAACAGGCATTAAAAGGTGTGAAGGCTACTATGCGAATACCAAAAAAAAAAACACAATGGCACTTTCATTGCTCTCCTGTAAAGTATGTCATAGGGATGACATTATCATTTTTACTGAAACAATTACATTAATGGCCACCATTATGTATATATTGAGCAAATTAATTTGACCGTGATCGATTGACTGCCATTTCCTTTGTCGCTTAAGCTTTGTGTGACGAGGAACGGATGTTTCAGCTGGGCCAGCTGATATGCACTGTGGTTTACTGTAGTATGTATATATTCCTCTGGGGTAGAGTGGCCTCATACAGAGGAGCTGTAGACAGGAAGAGCTATTTTCACACCTCACTGACTGCAATGAGAGCAAAGAGGCCCTTTGCAGTTAAAGTGTAAAACAATAAAATCTTTATTCTCCTAATTCACTCCTATGAAGTGTTAAAAATGAAGACTATGTAAGCCTCCAAATACAGGTTTTAAAATGCAACAAATATTTATGAATTGTTATTATTAAAAGACCAGTGGTTGCAGTATTTATTGTAACCGTTGATTTCAGTATGTTTGTACGGTACTGTATGTTTTGGTATATCTGTGTCTGTTTGCAAAATTCTTGTTTGTTTTTGTTGGCTGTCTAACTACATAATTCCATTTCTGTATATTTAAATGTAAAGATGAGCATCTGAGATAAGAAATACATTTTTATTTGTCATTGTTTTAAAACACTTTCCAGGAATTCTGTGACAGCAACATTGTGTCTCCAAATTCCGAATTCTGAACTCATAGGGTTCAGAGGTTCAGAGGATTTGAGGTCATGTCCTATGTGGAAACCTCATCATGATTTATATTGCATGACCAGGCATACAAATAGTTCTCATAGGTTTTGGGGCAATCAGTTAAAGATTTGTATAATCTGAATTCATTCATGATTGTGACAAAATATTTTTTCTCCTAATCTGCAATGTCATTCGCAGATTAGATCACATTTTTTTCAATAATTGAAAAAGACCAACAAATATGAGCACACAATTCAGTACACATGGCTTGCATACACATGCCTTTTTGGCAACTTGTATTGGTCCTAATATTGTAGCTTGTTCTTCTGCCTAGTTGGCTTGGCAGAGGTTAGGTCAGAATAATGTTCACTGTGTGAACTAAACTGTGTTCTTGGCTAGAAATAGCTGTACAAAATAAATACTGTATCTTATTGAACCTGTGTTTTGTAGTTGTCCATGACCATGAAATGCACTTTTGTATGTTGCTTTGGATAAAAGCATCTGCCAAATAAATGTAATATAATGTAATGTAATGCATATATGAATGAACAGAATTAATCTTGATAAGTAGCTCTCTGCTTCCAAAAAGGTTTTTGCTACATGTTTTGCAGTCAAGACTTTCTGTGATTCAAAATAATTTTTCTTGTGTCTCTGAGTAGAGATTCTGATGGAGATAAGATTCTGAGAAGAACAGTCATGTTCTTTTGATACCTTCCTGTGTGGGGTACACTCTATTCTCTTTGGAAACATGTTCACCGAAAATAACAGGTTTCTACTTGCATGGGTGTTATATTATAACGTGTATTATAAGTCAAAATGGCTTATTTTTTATCACTGACTCATCAACGAGCTATTGCTGAAACCGTCACAGAGTTACAAAATGTTGAAAGTCAACAAAACATGCAAACTGTCAGAGTGCTGGGAACCCAGAAGACCACACATAATTTATTATTGACCAAAGTGTTACTGTTCTAAGCAGTGCAGAATTTCCCCACCCAGGCTGACGTTAACTCCGCAGTTATCTTTTGTGATCTGCAACATGGACTTCTTCTACGTGGGTTCTTACGGAACTGACAAAATAAGACTTGTAGTATATTCTGTGTACGCGTGTTTTATATGAAGTTGTTTGAAGCCAATCTTTTGATGCGTTTGCCTGTTCCGACTGGGGAATCCACAAAGCCAGTGTGTTAATGTACGTGCCACTGCTTCAAACATAATTTCCCTATGGGGAGACAAAAACAACAACGCCTGTGTTTCAAAACCTGAAAAGACAGTCCGACACACTAGTTCTGTACATTTTAAGGTCCGTACATTCTGTGCATGCTTTCCAATATCCACTTCTGGACACCTGTTTCAGGCTTATTCAGTTGATTATGCATGTGAATCTTTATACAGAAGTCAATGAATCATCTGGAAAAGTGTCAGTATTTCTTGTATTTTCTTTAATCCCTGCTTGTACATTCAATGGCATCATGAAAATATTCACGGTGTGATGCATGCTCATATTGTCTTGTTAAATCTCATTTTTACAATACGCCAAAGAATCTTTTGAGATCAGAACTGAACATGTCATTTGAACGTTTGCTCAATGTTTCACAATGGGAAGAAAATTTAAGATGAGTAATTTAATGCATAACTAATTGTCTCCATGATCGATTCTGGTAACTTACTGGATTTCCATATTGTTTCTCTTTGAAATGAGGGATCAAATATTAAAGGCCTTAAAGATCTTTGTTTATATTCATATGTAGAGTTTTATGGGAGACAGCTGCAGATGTGAGGGTCTGCAAACAGACATCCTATAAAATTAAGAGCCACCCATTTCTCCAAAGCTGACTAGTATTTCCCTCTAGTGGAGAAACATATATTGCAGGTGTCTACGCTTATTTGGTGATTGAAAAAGTACAGGTAGTCAGCAAAAAGGAAATTACACTATTTCAACAGCGAAAGGGTACGATGTTTCTGTGATGGCATGGGTAAAGTTCCTGGCAGGGTTTGGGTACAACCATTACAGTGATCTAGGTATTGATTAGGGATCCAAGCAACTATTTTTGTTATTTTAATGCTTCTTTATGTACTATTTTTTCTTTTTAATAATTGCTATTACTTCGAAATTATACCATAAGAAAATAAATGGCTAGTACTTTAGAAATAGCAAGCTAAATGAATATGCCACAATTTAGACACATGATGGCGTTAAACAACCAAATTAATTTATGAACTTTTAGCAACAACGGTTAGCCACTGCATCCTCCTTGAAATGTGGTACACGCGTTTTTCTCACAAAGAGCAAATTTGCTTCAAGTATTCATAATCTCCATGTTTTTACTTAAAACTATTCGTATCCGGACCCATGCATGATATTGACATGAATTGTGATGTATCCAACATTCCCCATAGACTCTCGCTAAATTGCAAATAAGTCCAACATCAACAAATATTATTTTATCGTCTATAGTGAAAATACTGATAATTTAAATCGCAATAAATCTGTTTTGTTGATATGAGTTGTGAGTCATGTATAAATAGTTAAACAAGTAAGCTTGTAATGCCTCTATCTGTGTCATTTATTTTCAGTGCTGTTTGTAAACTTAGAATCTGTTCCTCAACCATTATTATCTCTCTGGATTCCTTGGCTTATTTAGTAAATCTCCCTGTTGTGTGACAAGCAACAGAAAGTCGCTGTGCCAGTAATCACATGGTTGTGGTCTGGGTTCTAGACATGGTACACTGTGTCAAGTCAAAGTGTGAACATGATCAGATAACATCATAGTCTACAATTTAAAGCATGAACGTACAGTTTATTAATTGGGACTACAGCAGTGACGGATGGCATCTCAGGAATCGCTGAAATGCATATATACTGACTTTGCTTTTCTTTATGAAGAATGTTCATGGAATTAGATTTCATTCATTGCCCTGATTTGTTTGAAAAATGTCCTATGCGATTTACATTATGTCCTCAAACTTATTTTAACACAATCTGCTAATTGCTCTGCACTGAACTCAAATTTCCTCAAATGGCCCAGTTTCAGTGACCAAGTGTCCATATTTCAGAAATGAAGACCCTACTGACTTCACTTACCAGTCTCTCATTGACTGAAAGTTATGATAAAGTAGTAACAATATAGGTTATTAATAGATACATTATGTAAAATGTTGCTCTAACACATGGAATGCTCTTGCCAATAAATGATTAGTGCTAATCTCAAAGACTTCTATCTACTTTCTATCTAATAACAGGCAATTGTAATCATGCTCAGCTCAATAAATTTTAACCCAGTCAAAATAACTGTTGATTTTACTGCTGAAGCCTGTGGTGGACTTCAGACCTTCTTTAGCCAATGAATTTCAGATAAACACGCGTGTGATTCTTTACTCAGAGTTCCAGTGGCTATTCATTACATTCAACTCTGCTTTTATGCATTTTCCCCTAAGGGTCTCTGTTATTCAGCCCTTTTTTCTCATTTGGTCTAACATGGCACATAAAAAATGAAGAAAAAAAAAATCTTTTTATGCAGACTGATTTTATATGAGTCATAACTCTGACTGCTCTGTAATTAGACTGTTGAATTTATTTGGATCCAGTAGCAAATCTGCCTAAAAATGAAAAAACTTTATGGCCAAGTTTCCATGGCATATTCTGCAACAGAAGAAAAGCAAATCCATGTGCAAATTCCTTGAGAATACATTGTGGCACAGTGAGATTCTAAATATGACTAAGGAAAAAATCTTTAGAGTATCAGATAATTAATAGAAGATAAATATTGGTGAGGCACAGTTCTAAACAATAGTGATTGGTGATACATTGGTGAACACTCTATTCTGTGGCTTTCATTGTGTTTAATATTTCTGCAGATAGAATCAGAATGCACCTTTGCTACACTCATTGCTGAAAGATCCATCAAATGTCTTAATTTACTTCCTTTAGTGCAAAATGTGAATGAACACCAAAGGAAATGCTAATGTATTAAATCTTTGAAAATGCTTTTTATAGTTATTCTTCTGAGTTTACCAATTAATTTTGGAGAAGAGCATGTGGTTGTTTGTGCTCTCCTGAATCAACAACAAAGGCTGTGATGAATCTTGAAACGTGAGCATAATTGGGCATTCCAAATTAGAGACAAAAGGAGGAAAGTGCTATAGAACTGCAATGCAATATAAGCTGTTTTGGTGTTGGCTAGCCATTCTGTGGTGCACAGCGGCTGACCTTGGGACAGGCGTAGCATGTCAGTATCTTAAGCACTTACTGCATAATGACAATAAAAATGACCCCACAATGAACAAATACTAAGCTAATCATAATATGCATAATGCATTTTAGTCAAGACATATGACAAATGGACAAATGAAACATCACATGGACAGAGGAGGTGTATAACTGATGTGGTACTGATACAGGTTGTTGGCGGCAATGTATTATAATGGATAAGGAACTGTGCGTGTAACCTAAATGTTGCAGATTTGATTCCCGGTTCATTTGTATCCATACGCAGGCTACTTAATTTGAATTTCTTCAGTATATATCTAGCTGTAAAAATGGACTAGTATGTTAAAAATGCAAAAGTTGCGCAGATTGCGCTGGAAGACAGTGTCTGTTAAAATGCCTGTAATATACTGTAATGTAATGTACATGCAAGTTCACCCCTGTGTGTGCCATGAAAGAGCCATCCATGCACTGTGCCTTCTGAATGAGCCCCAGATCTCACGACTACAATGATAATGTCCCGAAACAAGTGTGTGTGTTGCTGGCAGCCGAGCAGAGGATACTGAACTGGATGACAGTAAAAGGCTAACAGAAAGCAAACACATGGGGACTCGATGGGAGGCCGCGCGAGGCTTACGCGGGGGTGAAGGGCCAGCTGGAGCCTCATGTTTACGCACAGAAAAAAAAAAAACAGGAGCCAGGCCAACTCAGTCAGACAGTCAGAGATTTACTCATATTGCTTTCTTTGCAAAGATCATGTATCTCATCATGCGATGAGAAATAAATGATGGAACGAATCTGATGCTTAAAGTTGATTGGTTAGCATTATGAGGCTGCCCGGCTGCATTTTCAAATTATTTGATTTGTGATTTGTGCAGATGGGTCACACCATATTAAAGACACAAAGCCAGTGATTCATACATAGGATAAATATATAGGAAGGGAAAGCAAAGCTCTAATATAGATATTTCCACAAGCAAACAAATAGTTTTGAACAGCACAAAATTTCACAAGAAATACTAGCTTCTCATGTGAAGCCATGAAATGTCCTCAGACCTATGGTTGTGTAAACTGATCTGAGCCATCACTGGAGCTGAAAGGAGCTTCGTCAATGCCAAGCTACTTACCTGGAGGGTTTGTGAGAATGGGAGTGGGAGGTGTGCATACTTTGTCACAGGAAATATTGGACAGTTTGTCCTCAAAGGTGGTTTTACAGCCTCCATGCTGCACCAAATGAACTTAAGTGGGGCTCATTAAACATCTGAAGATTTGAAGCCCGGATTGCCTTCCAGCATATTACCTCCTCTTTTGGGATTTTACTAAACTCAATAACAAGCTACAACTCCCCCCCTCCCCCCCCCCCCAATTTCATGCTGTGCTAACATTTTAAAATCTGCGTTTTAAAATGACCGTGCAGTCAGTCTTGCTCAGATACTTTAGTATTATTCAGCTAAGGATGACATGGTCAAGACAGTAATAATGCTGTTTATTTGGTTAATGTCACCATTATCAGTGTCGGTCAGCCTTTGAGGAGCCTGGGTTACTGTGGAAATCATTCCCTCTGTGCAGGATTCCGTGTCTCTTGCATAATCACCATGCTACACACATTAGCCACTTTTTCTTAAACAAAAATAAAACAAACATAAATCCAAATGGGATAAATTTGCCAGCCATTAAATAATGAGTCCATTAACCAATGGACAACGGGGGGAAAAAAAAACAAAAACAAAAAAACAAAAACATATTATACTTTATTATAGATACATTACGGTTTCATTTTAATGTTTATATTTTTTAATATATTAAAATGTATATTCAATATTTATGTTTGTTAATACATTCTAATTTAATATTTATCATAGTGAGAACACTTACGCATGAAACCATGAATATAATTTTCCTGGTCAGATAAGAATGAGGTGGGGCTGAAAAATCCTATGAATATTTTAACAGACCTGGAACTCTTCTTTATCAGAGATTGTATTGTGACCTAGCCCTCTAAGCACTCGCATCAATTCTCTTGCAATACAGAATTACAAGCAGTACATAACATACACAGTGGACATACAACCTTGCGCTTTGACTTAATCTTGCTAAATATGTTCCTTTAGTTTAGCTTTACATTGTGACAGAGTGATGAAACTGCCAGTTAAGTTCTTATGTTTCCAAGTATTCACCAATATTTGAAATTCCTTGAGCTGTTGGTGGCTTTTAGCACAATTCTCACTTCCTCAAATCTTGGATTTGTAAGTAGCCTATGTATACACATAATCACTTTGATTCCAGTCTATCCCCTGTCAGAAAAAAAGGAATTGTTGAAATGTTAATTTAAAGGTATGCTACAATAAATAGCCTACTGCAGTCCTGCAGCTACTGCATACTACTGCATAAATGGTATGCACGTATTGTACGTCGCTTTGGATAAAAATATCTGCCAAATAAATGTAATAATTTGTAACAGTCCACACTACATTACCCTGCCACTTCTTTCTTCTCTTTTGCCTTGAGGGAGCAACAGGAAGTGTTATGTTATGCATAGGGAAGATGAACACCAGACCTCGAAGTTCTTGCGTTATTTTTTTATTAACCGCCAACCATTTCAAAGGAGAGACAACCACTAGCACACCGCAGGATAATGTATTAGACAACACCATTCATAAATACAGTGTTTTCAACTCCTAGAAGAGTCAAGCAAATTTTTACGACAATGTTTTCGATTTGCCGTTGTATAGTGTTGCCATCCCCTTACCTGACACCCAAAGCACCAACACAGTTTGTGGAAGTGGGAGAGCAGGCTAAGCTACCTAAGAGGGCTGGCCGCTAAACAGCACTGGCTGACCGTAAAAACAAGGAAGCAACACTGTCACCGCAACACTGTCACGTTCACGATTCTGCGGCGCCTTAAAAAGACACTTTCGTCACCACACAGCTGTTTTGAGCGCAGTTTAAAACTCAAGTTTGTGCTGTGGATCACCTCTCATGTTTTTAAGTGGGCGGAGTCTCAAGTGAAGCTCGCCGTACGGACCATTAGCTGCAGCATTTCATCCAATGCATAAGTGGGATTGTGTCACTCTGCCTTGCTGGAACTACGCTTGGTTTGAATTGCACTTTGCGGTTCTTCCCGGGGCATACTGTCGCACATTGTTATAAAATGATTTCAGAATACGACGAAGTGTGTCGATGTATCTCAATGGACACGTTTTGACAATATTGCCATTGCACTTTCAGTGGAGCTAGCAATCAGCAGCCTATAAGTGAACTGGATAGAAGTAGCCTAGTCGACGTGCATGCTACATTTAACAAGAATGGAGAGTAAAGTTCCTAGTAGATTTGGAAATGATAGCTGCAAGAGCTCGTCGGGGTCCGAAACATTATCTGAAGGGGAAATTAAGGCTATTGGGAACCCTTCGGTATGTGGACATATCGACGATTTTAGTCAAAACTCTTCAGACAGCGAAACGCAAACGGAAAGAAAGAGAGAGGGAAAGAGCGAGACGGAGGACAGCACGGAGGAAGGGGAAGCAGGGAGTGAAGAACATCGAGATTATGCTGAGGAAGACGAGGACGAACTGGTAAAACCCCTGCAACTATTAATCTTTCATGTATGATTTCAACGCCACACCAGATTCCCTTGAATCCGGGTGCAGTTGGACAGGTGTGCGCCGTTGTTTTCCCCGCTGCGACGTTCAACATTCATTCATAACAATCTAGTGAGACGCTGAGATCTTACTTTTGTAATTAAAAGCGAAATCGTAGATATGCATTGTGACATTTCTCCCATCTGCTCAGCCGTTCACTTAAATGTGGGGTTTTATGCTGTTGTTTTGCCGGAGAGCTTACTACCGCAGTGTTATCACCTGTGAATTAGACACGTGAGGTTGTCCTGTTGGAGTTTACAAGTCTGTGATTGCCTATTGCCTACCTTATGCATTGCAGTGTGTGCGGATAAGATTTTTTAAATACAGATTTGAAATACAATGCGGCTCGAAGAAAAAAATAATTACTGAGACAATTGGTTTCGGTTTAAGTAGAATGCACAAACACGGTCACATTTTACTGGCTACCGCGACAATTTAGTATTTTCACAGATTATCGCCTGGGCTCTAATTCGGATTAAATTATTGTGGTAATTTTGGTTATTCTGAATTGGTGAATCAGAATCGTGATATATTATTGTTAATCCTACGAATAAGTAGGCTAGCCTAATCGAATATGAACCCTGTGCATTTTGAATAGTGACGCTATTTGTTTTGCAACCTAGAGCAAATATCGCCCTTCATAAACTCTCAACTTTAATAGCAGGAAAACGTTTTATTATCCTCTCAAATTAATTGGGATAGTTGTGGTTTCTCTAGCGAATTCGCCTCAGACAGTGCACATTAACTGCCCGGGAGGTAGCCTTCATAGAAGGTGACGCACGTGTAAATCCATCTGTCAGCGTCTGAATAGTAGGCTATTCCCTGGACAGCCCTGGCAATATGCTGTAATATTTTTCAACATCGTAGCAAACGTTTATAAATACAATTCAGTGCCTAATTTTAAACTGCAACATCTAATTGACCAAATTAAATCTACGACAATAAACAAGGCTTTAGCTACTCTAATACCGTTGAGTTTGCAGTAGGTCTATTAATGATTTGTCTTGAACATTTTTTGTCTGAAATTGTAACCCATACAAGAGCACGGGATTAATATTCTTGCGTTTTGGGAAAAAGACATCATGTCGGTCAACATATTTTCAGTTTTTCATGTCTTTGTTCGAGTGGATCCTTGTCTTTGTGGGCCATCTCAAATAATACTGAAGAAGTGTACTGAAGGTGTGGCTACATATGAGTTCACCTGTGTCATACACGACCTAATTACTTAGGCCTACTTGTTCATTTGAGTAATGGAACTTATTGTACTACGGTATCGATTTACATTAAAGCAAAGAAAACAAAAGACGGTGCTCCGGAGAACCTGAACGGTAATACAGTGAAACATACACTGACTGCTGACTGAATAACTTGCATCTTTCTAGTCCAGTTGTCTGGTTCTCTGAGGTTGATATATTAGACTGGATCCTCTTCATGGTAAACCTTGTCAGATCAGATTTACACGTTCAGGCTGATTGGGACAAAGTGTCAATTACCCTACTTTAAGGCAAAAGGCCTAATCTTAGACTACCCTAGCACGGTGTTAATCCCTGTCTTTCAAACCATCAGGCTCCTAGTCGGCATATTTTTGATTGACTGCTTGCCAAATGTAGCTGCCAGACCTGATCTTCCGGTCATAATTGCTGCACCCCACCCCATGTCTGGTGGCTGGGAATAGAAGTCACCCAAGCCTATAAAAATAAAGAAGTGCAGCCCTGGTCTAAGGGTTAAGTCATTGGCCCACTTTAATTAGAGGAAGAAGAGGCACTGGCAGTGGCACCTTATCAGAGTGTTTATTTATATAATGTATTTACGCACACAAATCTTTACCGCCTTACAGTAGGACTTCACCTTGTAGTCTTACAGAACTGTATTAGCTTGCTGTAATTAAGATCACAGACCATAGCTGGATCACAGATACTTGTTTTTCTTTTTCTAGCTATGTCAGTTAAGTTAGGAATGCACCTTCTCCATGTCACGGAGGGATAGGTCCCTTCAGTTCATCATTGATATATTTTTGGTAGTATTGGCTTTGATGCCTAACAATATGTTATGTCTGGCAGTGTGCACATGCTGTGGGATCTCCATCCACTGTCTTCACCTGACAATATAGCCCAAGCATGCAAATGGTATTACAGTAGCTTTTTGTGTATGTGGTGGTGGGTGTATGAAATAAAATAATATTTTATGAGAATAATTTTGTACCTTGGAAGAAATGGTTTTGTACTGTGCTAATTAGCCTGAAGAACTGAAAATCCATTGCCAAAGGTGGTACTGGAGGTTTTTGGGTACAGGCCTGCTAGAAATTACCTTTTTAAAACTGATTTGTCTCATAACAGCAAGCATACAATTTTGCTATTTAGTAATTTAGCAGATGCCTTCAGTGAAAGCGGGTTACAAAAGTTTATTTCACATGGTAAGCAAGCACCATAATCATAAGGGACCACAGCTTTTCTTACTTTGGACCATGCAGTATTATATGCAGATGGAACTTAGCCATACATTTTGGAGTTATGAAATGGACAGTCAAAGGTTTTAGTCTTTGTTGCCTACTGTGGTTGCACCTCAGTAAAGTGGTCAATGTTAGTTTAACTCTAAAATAGCTTATGAGACCAACAAGGATAAAATGCTCTCTGTCTGGGTAAATTCTACTGTTGATTTAATACTGAGCATTGTACAATCAGTCCTTGGTATTTTGGAGACATGCAAAGAAGTGAAGCCAGCTCAAGCCTACTTACAGTGGCATTGTGGGTTCCTGCAAAGTAGCAAGATGATTCTCCCCGGGCATTCTGGTGCCATCTATGGGACTTGAACATTTAATCTGTGATCTACCAATATTCCTCATGTTGCTTATAAGGTTTTTCCAGGTCATCGCTCAGACCTCTTTGTTTGCATATGTAAAGCATTGCGGATTTAGTTTTGCATGGCTTTAAGTCAGTTTGAGACTGTATAAAAGGAGAAGGCCACATATCATCTCATGGTTAAATTCAGGCGGATATATGTTTGTTTTAGCGTTTGTGGCAGCAGAACCTCTATGAGAAAATGGGGCTTTCCAAATGCAGACTGGATCCTTTGAGTCTCGGCTGTTTCATGCTTTGGCTGTGACTGGGAGTGTACATTGGGTGGGAACAGTTTTCTGTGTTCCATCAGAGGTAGAGTTGGTTGGAGATGGTCTGCTGTCATCTGGGAGAGATGCTTCTTTCTACCAATCAGAATTTCCTCTCTCCTGTTTGCTGTATAGAGTGTAGTATAAAGATTTAAGACAAGAAGTGGAAAGTCCAGGGGTCAGGAAGTAAAAGTCCTGCCATGTGTTTTTTCCACCTATGAACTCAGCCAGCTGATTTCCCAAATTAGTTCTACCTACTGGCTGAAGAATTGTACTAATGAGAAAATCCAGGTGATTGTGATAAAATACTGGGCATGACTTTCACTTACTGAACTTGGATTTTTCACCTCTGCTTACAACAGTTCAGGCTACAGCAAAAGGAGACATAGGAATTTATTTTTTAGGTTTTCAAATTCATAAAAGATAGATAATCTTTAGATTGTAGACAATCTAAGAAAAACCTAGATGGGCTGAATAGCCTGTGCTCATCTTATGTTCTTGCATGTTGTGTGTCCTGTAGTGATTAAATTAGTAGCTGGCCCACAGGTGAGTGTATTGTCTTTTGTCTTAATTCTAAAGGAGAAGAACCATAATGGTGAAAAATATGACATTTAGAGTTTCTGAACAAAGCCTCTGTGACTTGATTCCGTATGTGTTTTGTGCTCTCTGTTGCCTGTTCAAAGATTCAGCACCTGTCTGATCATTAAAACAGATCTTGGCTGCCCCTTTTGGGTACTGGCCTGTTTTTCCTCTGTATGGTATACTTGCTATGTTTATTTGATGAGGTGTACATTGGTCAGCTCTGCATGACTCTGTGCGCTCACATTCAGAAAGTCCCTGACTGACACTGAGATAAGCTACTTAGCCTACCAGGCTGCTGCAAATGCACAAGGGGACAGAGCTCTTGGAATGCGCCACCCATTTTAATTGGTCTGTGGTGTATTAATTAGGAACCTGTTCTATATTGTTTTATGCATAAAATAGGAAAAAACTCATTTCAGCTTTAAATTCCCTTGCGGTATGCACAATTGTTCTGAAAAATCCATGCTTTGCATTAGCAAAAGCTTAAAAATTCCCATCCACAAAAACATCACATTAGGCTACATTTAGCGGTCTTATCCAGAGCAACTTTTGCATCTTAAATTGGCCAACAGTGTGATATAATGGTTAGGGAACTGGGCTTGCAACTACATCATTGGTGCATATGATCCTTTCTTTAATTCGATTGCTGAGGCATTTTCTTAATGAGAGCAGAGTGAAGGCTATGGCATAGGAAAAGGAAATGGCTAAATCTTAAATGTCGGCAGTGTTGTGTAGGTCACAAACCTGTGAGTGCTGTCGCCAATGTCCTTGAATATGGAGGTGCGATTGTGTGGTTTCTGAGTAGAAAAGAGTAGATAGAATGAGATTAAGACAAATGACTATGGTTTCTGTTGTCACATCATCTTAGATGTTAGTTGAAAGTTGGGATGAAAACTGTTTGCATGGTCACAAATACTTTCTAAATCTTAATCTCAGTCCTCTTTGCCCTCATTTTATTGGTGGTTTTGCACCTGTATTATTTTATTCTGCCCACATTTCTTTCTTGCCTACGGGATTTTCCACATTCTTTGTGGGAACCTTTGGCTGTTTTCCAGCTGTCAGTAGTTTGTCTTACAGTTTTAATTTAATGTTCACATCTAGTCATAACCTTACATTCATTTTAAGTTGTCTGGATAAAAGTTAAGTGCTTAACACAATGAATATAGGAAACATGTTTTACTGAACCTGTCAGTCACACACGTCTCTTTTTAATAAAATAATCTTTCTGTTTTGTACACCCTTGTGCACTTATTTAATATTCCCTTGCCTGGATGCCCACATACTAAGTACAAATCAAGTAATGAACAAAGCCAACAAAAAGTACACAATAAGTGTCTAAATGGTTCCAGCTAAATATTTATTTTCTGAATTGCATGGGTATCTTATCTCATAGAACAGCTAAAGGTGTTGTTCTAAAACCCTTAAAGAAGAAATTCCAGGCCTTGATTTGTTCTGTGAGCTGTCAGATCACAGATTCACCATGTGCTGTACAGGTGAACTTGGTTAATCACCCTTGCTTATAGTTTTAAGTTGGCTTTAAAGCATGCCACATAAAAGCACACTTGACCAAGGTCCCTGCGCTAACCTAGCTGTGCTATTATCATAACATTCTGAAAGGGCATTAGGATTTTTGTTGTCTGAAGACAGTGAAACTAGTCACATTTGTTTCTTAGATAATCGTAATGCTGCCTCAGTCACCATTACAAGAGCCAGTTATGGTACTTTTTGAGTTTTGGCACAGCCACCTACACCCTAGGATCTTAACTTTCAGAACCTTACCTACTCTTCCCACTGAAGTAAAAAATGAACCCAGATATCCACTAGGATTTTTACTTTGGAGGACACTCATTTTCTTCAGCAGACAATCCAAGGTTGTCTTTAATCTTCTTGAATTTACTTTCGTACATGCAGAGATGTTGATGCACTTCATCTGTTGTTTTTCTGAATGTTTTATAACACTTTGGCAAGCCAATCCATATCTCATTGTTACAGTAGAACATCTTACTCAGTTCTATCCTCTCACTCTCACAGGAAAAGCAGCCAATTGCTGACAATTTCAACTGTTTTTTTTTCTGCAGCCAAAAATCTTTCTTTTTTATTGTAGATCAATGACCTCACTCTGTTTTTGCTTCAAACGCCCAACCCACCCCCCCCCTCCTTACTGTGGCCAATCAGAACTGTAAAAGACCACTATATAAATAACCAGCCATGTATTTTAACTGGGCGTCCGGGCTAGCAAAGGGGATGTCCCGTGTTAGTGAATGGCTTATTCGTTAAGAAGATTAACTTCTAATCTGATTGAAACTCCTCTTACTTCAGTGGTGGGCGATGTCATCAGAGGATTGTTTAATTTCTACCAATTTTCCATTCCTGCACAGTTCTCTTTTGTCTTTGAGGGTCGTAGAAAGCTTATTTATGATAGTGGGGGCCACCTGAGACAGGTAGCCATGCCACTTCACCGGAATACTACTGTCCCTGTATGTGGGCCTGCTGATGGCCACAAGGTAAGAAATGGTTTCCAGAGCAGGCAGGGTGATTGATTCTTGGTGCAACGTGACATAAGTCTCATCAAGGCATCAGGCAAAGAACAGTCTGCTTTTTGTTTCTGTTTTCATAACAATGATGGGATGATAATTTTTAGTTTAAATAAAAAAAAAAAATAACGATACGTGAAGATGTTGTTAATTAACGACATGTAATCTAATCTCAGTTTTGACATCACCTGTTTTCGGTTTTTGACATTAGCTGTGTGCGGTTTCTAATTTCTGTATGAAAACAGTAGGAACATGGAAACAATATTTTTGAAATGTTTTTATCTGGCGCCATTACAGAACAGAATTACGCAATGGTGCACTTTACAAAGCGGTTGCATGAATGGAAATCTGAGTTTGAGTGCTAGAGCCTAATGTGTGCTTATGAATTGAGAACTGAGACTCATAACAATTCAATCATTTTGACTGTTATCTAAAAGCTTTGCATTAATGTTTCCAGCCGCCCCTGTTAAATGGTAAGGGATGAGTAATTACCTGATGTAGATCTTATATTTGATGTTGAACTTGGGGTGCTGATTGCGCCTATTTTTGTTTTGTTTTTTGCAAATGGTGTTTAAGCAGTGCATTGATTTTTGCGTTACAGTACTTCTGTGCTGCATTTTTTGTAATCTTGATGTGCAGTAACCCAATACTATTTTACAACTTTTAAAATTTTTTTTACAATTTATATTACTGAATATCAATCTCTAATTTGATCTTGCGCCTACCTCTTTGTGGCTTACGTGTGAAAGGCAGAGTGGAGGTGACAGTGACTTCTCTGAAATGAAGCAGCACTCACAGGAACCTGCCTTGTAGGTTGAAAATGGAAAATAAATTCTAGTTGTGTAAACCCAGAGAGGCGGTAGAAAGCTGTTTTGCCAGCACCACGGCTGTCAGCATGACTTTGCTCAGGTAACTCCGCCTTCCCTGCGGTGGCAAAGATAGACAAGTCAACGAGAGAAAACCTGTGGCCTAATGAGCATTCCTTTCATTTTCTTTTTTATTTCTTCACAGGTTCAAAGTGAAAAACTGTAGACTTCATTCCGCAGCCTAGTGGTAGTATTCACTGGGGCTGCAGCAGTCCTGTTAATGTTGGAGATTAGCAGAGGCAGACGAAGGTGAAACTCTTAAGTGCGGTGAACATCCTGGCAGATGCATGTCCTGGTTGTCCAGGGAAATGTGTCCTGGCCTCCCAGCCCTGAATTAAGGCACCATGCCAAATCACAAATACCAAGCTTTCTGCATTGCTGCTCATCTCAGATTAATAAATCTCTTTATGGTCCCGAGGGCAATGGACTGTTTATAATGAGGTAAAGGTCTCAGAATGGCAGACAGGGAAAGTATTTCAGAAGTTTAAACACTCTTTTTATTAGTTTACATTGGCTTTCCTTGGTTCTTTCCCCTGTTATTTACAGTCCTTAGATGGCTTTGATGCCATGCACTAAAATTATGCTTCACATGGAATACAGTTGGATGCTGTTCATTTGACCCATGTGTATATGAGAAACAGTAACAGCTTGTTATTTTTTTGTGAATATGAAGCATAAGTAAACCTTAGATAAGGGTAAAAATGTACTTTCATTTTTCTGGACCAAACTCCAGGCTTTGATTGTTTTCCACTACAAACAAACCGGTTTTCCTAACAACAAATTTGGTTTTGAACTGTGAAGAAATATGGCAGTTTATATCCAAAAACATTTTGCATTAACACAGGAAGCTTTGTCACCCCGTAGAGAATATCAGAGCAGAGGGTTCAGAGCCTGCTGTGGACCTTATGGCCAGAATATCTATTCCCTTCTGTCTCTTCAATGTGCTAGCCTGTACTTACAGTGAACACAAAGCTAACAGCTAAGGCCAAGGTTGCTTCTGTTATGAGTTCAGAAGGCTGAGGGATATTAGCTGGAGAATTTGTGCCTTATTTTTGTTGTGTGCCTGAACTCTGCTGTTTGGGTTCACGGTAAACATCCCAGTTCTCTTAGGAGCCTTGCTGGATTTTGGTGGGAAGAGGGTGTTTGAGGGCGTCAAGTCAAACAGATGTTGGATAATGAAGTCATGGGGAACTCGAGCGCATCACTTGAAGGACCCTATGAGAAGCGAGTGCTCTAGCATTCCACAGCATCTGCAGGGAACTGAGCAGGCCCAAGTCTGTCAGAGGTGGATTCTGTTCCCATGTCTGCCCCCCCCCCTCCCCACAGCATTATTAATGGGCTCTTTTTGCCTTGCCATTTTGTACAGTTCTCATCGAAGAGGCTCTCGTTGATATAATATCATCTCTCTGCCTCATGCCAAAGGTCATTATGGGTGCATTTTTATTTTATTCTGATGCTTCGCAAGCCAGATTTTCATCTCAGTTCACCAGTTTTCTTTTTCCACTATTTGTCGTACCTATCATCTATTGTAGACCCTATGCAGTTCCGTTCTTTCAGCATTGACAACTCAGGCATGTTTGCTATTCAGGCTTTCAGGAAAGTACATATTCAAGTATAAGTTCATAAACCTATAGATGGATAGACTTGGGCTTATGAAGGTATTGTTTCCAATTTTCCATGCATGCCGTGTTCTGCTGTTTCATGAAAGACCCATGCAAGTCATCACTGAAATATTGGGTCTTGTTATGTATTTCTAATTCATCCGGCTGTGGCTCCCTCCTGGTGTGACCTATTCTGACAGCTCTAAGAAAAGAACACGGTGGCGCTCATCTCTTGCTCTAACCTTGAACCTTTCTGACCCTCTGACCCAGCTTTTACACACTGTACCACTGTGTCTGCTAAACCGTGTGATCTGTGTCCTAAATGCAGTGAGCTGTAAGCTGTTTAACCTTTTAAGGTGTAAGATCACAAATATTCTTAGCTGAACATTCTAATGTTGATGTAATAATTACTACCGGTCATCGAAAGCAATGGAGTTCTAGAACACTGACTTCGAATCTAGCAAAACCATTCCAAAAACCTTGTCTTCAAAGGGTTATTATGGCCATTGATTCATTTTCCATTCCGGGTTGTACTGCTTTACATGAACGATGTCATACCTGTTATGTCATAATAAGTTTGTGTGTCAATAAATGTAAATAAGAGTGTATCCTTACATTGTGAATGGTTTAGAAATAATAAAGGATTTATGTTGTGCAATATCTGGTTGGAAAAGGAATAAATATGTTTAAATCTCTTTGCGGTTTTCAACCTGTCGTCAGTACTAGAAATCAACTGGAAGTGTAGCCTACTACTATTTCCTACCAATATATAATCTCTGTATATAGTAAAACTATAGGCCTAATAAGGGTCAGGTTTTTGAATTTTCATTTATATACAGTTTTGGCTGTTCTGATTCTAAATCCTCTATAAAATTCATTTGTTTACAAGCAGTATATCAGAAATAATTTTTCTTTAATAACGAAGGGGATGAGCTTAAATCCTATGTTTTTCTGGTTGATTTCATATGGAATGACCTAGCTACCTACGTGCTTTTGGGTTTCATTTTTTTGCAGTATAACCTAATCAGGTGTCTTCCGACAGAAGAACAGACTAACACTGAGGGGAAAAATGCATCTCCCTTGACCGACATACTCAAAGATTTCCATTTCAAGGTTCACACCATCTTTCATCTTATCTACCCGGTTAGAAGTGAAGGTCTATGTAGGAAGGTTTCATTTATTTTTGGTCTCTAGCAAACATTTCTTCACATGAAGAAATTCATAGCCAGTGAATTTGAAGCCTACCACATTGAACTATCCAGGAGGGTATTTGCTTTCAGGAAACCAGGGATGGGATTCAGTTCAATAGCACTGCGTACTAAATATGTATTACGAGAAAGCTGTAGTATACACAAAGCTGTAGTATACACAAAGAGCCACTCTGGAGAGCACAGGCCTGAGCCACCCCAGCTGCCCAAAAATCTAGTATTAAAAATGTAAAATCTAATCTAATATTTCTTCCTTGTCCCAGAAGTCATTTATTTTGGGACTTTCATTCTCAAATTATTTTTATATGATTGAATAAAAAAAGTTCAGTTTGACGTTATCAATTGCTTTACATGAAAGCCACGCATAGTTTCAGGTAATTGTTTAATGTATTTCTCAGAGTACCATTGTGGATTATTTGGATTATAGACCTATATGATCATACATGTTGAAAACGTATCTATTTGCCTGCTTGTATGTAGGTATTCTTTAGCTGGGCATCATGTTTAATCTCATCATAATGCACAAGAATATATTTATAAGCTGGTTTCCTCTGACAAACCCACCTCTGACCTCTATTTCTCCTTTCACGTACTGTTTGTTCTGCATGCCGGTCAGTATCTTGCATCCCACACAAGCTCTGTTTCAATCACCGGGCACACTGTACTGGGTTTCATTTTCCACAAGCGCAAAGGCCCCTGGGTAAATTTATAAATCGACACTGTCATGCCCCGCTCTGGTCTTCCTCTGCCACAACTGGTTATGCCTGTGTTGGGTTTTATCTCATTTTAAGTAGTATAGGGGCTCCCCAATGGCTCGGGTTGTAAAGGTGCTTCATGCAGGAGTATACTGTAGCCTATACTTTAGACTTGAGTTTGGGATCATTAGCTGACTATCACAGGAAGTCTGTTGTGTGGGAGTGGGGACGGTGTGGGCATGGGCACAGTTGGCTTTGTTTCATCAGGTGTAGGCTGGCCGTGGGGTATAAGTCAGCCAGGTATCCTTGGGTTACTACTCGATTTGTTTATCCTAATGAGTTGCCTTGAACCCGCAGGCTCTGTGTTGTTACTGTTAATGAGAGATTTGCCTGTCCTCTGATTGGTGCTACAGTAGTACAGTTTGCTGGAGAATAGTCACATGTCTCATCTGCAGGTCTGTTTGGACAACAAGATGGAACTGAAACTAAATTTAGTGACAATAAAGAGAAAGAAAAGAGAAACAGTCTGATTATGGTGATGTCAGGGAAAATAAAAAACAAATGAAGAACCAGCCCAAATAGAGTTTGTTATCTGGATGGTAAGGCCATACAGTAGTGTTTCTGGCCAGTTTTGGCATTCCCTACCCTTCTCCACCACTGACCTTAACTGCATGGGGCTATTTTTAGCCAAGGTGAATCTGCCTTCATGGTCAGTGTAATGAATATCTACAGTGCTGTTCGTGGTCTGGCGTCGCTGATTTCTGCAAGGTAACCGTCCCTCCGGCAGGGGTGTGGCCAGTTATGTGCCAGGTGATTTGAGTTCATCAAGGGCTGGTTCTCTGCTCTGGATCTCATTCTGCTGTCAAGTCCTGGGGTGGTGACCCATTTCAAAACCCGTGTGTAACCCCGACTCCTCTCATTCTGCAGTAGTTCAGTCGGTTGTTGTGCGTCACGCTTGCTATACGAGGAATTTCAAGAACCCTTTAGTGTTTGCTCGGCTAGAAGTAGGCACTAGAGGGTTCTTGGTGTAAATGTATTGTGTTGATGTACAGATTCTGTTATCTGATTCTGCTCTTATTGAGGTAATATTTTCTATGTTAATGTGTTGTGTGTGTGTGTAATCACTGTGGATCAGCAGTACTGAGAGTCCAAGACAAGGTTCTTCATGGAGACAAATATAGTTGATTGTATCATATTGAGCATTTTTATAGTTTGTTTTGGAAATCTCTGATTCTGCATGGAGGCGGCCACATTGGCTTGCACATGCATGCGGACATTGCTTCTTGCGCCGTGTTGGTGTTCTACTGATGGTAGCAGAAACCTGCGGTTAACTGTCTGCTGGGGGTTTCAGGGGAGTTCACTGTAGCGAGTTGTCCTGGTCTCTCACCCCATTGCTCGGCCAAACCTGAAAGCCGACCATTGCGCCGGCGAGGCAATTTGGCGAGGGGCTAATTAAGCCAAGTTTGTCTCTGCCGCTGCATTGTGCTTTTGGACCACGTGCGATGCGCACCGGGGAGTTATTATTGAAGAATCATAAGTCTTCCAAAACGTTGCATTGAGTGTGGACGATGCCCATGAAAGGAATTTTTCTGACAAAAGAACAGTTGCTATGGCTTCGTGTAATTTAAGAGTTTGCTTTTTTACTTTTAGCGGCCTGTGTTTTGGTGAGCCTTCCCTGAGTGAAAAGGATTTTTGGGACTGTTCATTGCATCCTTATACTTGTTTAGATTTGTGATCGCCTTTGTACCCATTTTCAATGGTAATTGTTTATTGGGCTTTTACACGCATTTCCATTTTTATTGTACTAGTATAGAGTGCCTGGAGGTGGACGTGGTAAATGATTTCCTGTGTTCCCAATTGTATTTCCATTATATAAAATTGAGATGACGAACATGCTGCAAGTACAAACCAGTATAAAATAATGTTCAGTCCATTTTGAACTGCCTTGAGATCAGTGTTAAATGTTGCAAAGTCTTTAAAATGTGAATGAATTGTAGAGCAACTTGAAGGCTTTGTTTGCAAATATGATTTAGGCCTAATACTAATACAGAGGTTTACATTCTGTGTCACACAGCAGCAATGATGTAATAGTCAGTTTAAATGGAGGAGGCTGGACACCCTCTTCTAAAGTTATTCAGATCCCAGAGGCAAAGTCCAAGTTAAGATGTAAAAAATGGTGATATGAAAAGCCCTTTGTTGATGATTTTAATGTAAAAAAATAAATAAAAGGTGCACTGTTGGCATTGTTTAGATTCTTTCGAAGTGTCAACCAGCTTAAGAGAAATTGACTCATATAAAGACAACCCTGGTTGGTATTGTCTGATCTTAAGCTGTTTATGTCGCCAGTTTTGATGAGCGCTTACTTATGGCCCCTGTGTTAATTTGAGAGACAGTCACAGCCTGTGACCTCAGCCTGGTCGTGTGACGGTCCAAACTTAAATAAAGCATTTTGAATGCGGTTGGACATTGGACGATAACATGCGTAACCGTATGAGTCATACCTTTGAAATACTCTGTTGTATGTAGGTTAGTTTTTATGGCTGTTCAGTTCTTTTATATAATGAAGATGGTCATCTTTTCTCCTCCACCTTTTCCTTTGTTGTCACACACTCAACTCAAGCTCTCAGTTGTACAGCAAACAATACATCTGTCAGTTCTGTCATGGTGTTGTATAATGGTTTATTCATACAGTACATGGCTGATATTTGCTGTGGCTCATTTCAGATGGCTCATCCCAATGATCTGGAACAGAAATCCAGTTAAGTCCGAATGTTAATAGATGGAACACAGAATTGTTTTTTCTCCCGTTTTTCTATTTGTATTGTATTTTTCCTCACGTAGCTTTCTCTAAGTCCTATTTCTTGAAGAAGAAATCCAGTGGTATCCAGCGGCGTAAATAGCATGAAAATGGATGCTTGCGTCATTCTATTTTGTTCTTTAAATTATGGCTTTTATCATTGAGGCCCAGGTGGTATGACAGTCTGTGTGCAGTCGTGTTGAACACAGATGGTGTTTGTCTTGGATAGGGGGTGGCCCATTGATAGCTCAGAGAGCCTAATGTGCTCTAATTTTCACTGAAATATTGTGTGCGTGACCGCTTCGACAGCATCGACGATGCTATGCAGCTAAAGCTTACCAGTAGTAAATTGAAACGAACCCGCAAAGCAAAGTCACTTGGGCTGGTGTCCTAGTGTACCAATGTTTGTAATTGTGCCAGACGAGGACCAACTCATGCTTAGTTGATTATTAGTTTGAAGTGTAAATTCTTCTAGTATGTTCCTTAAGTGCGTGATTGGGCTATGTCATGTGAATGACGTTGGTGTCGTGCTCCTCAGCCCATTGGACAACTACTCGTACTATACAGATGAGATGAGGGAATTGCCATCTTGAAAGCATGGAGTGACCTGGACCTGTCCTTCTAAGAGTACACCCAAACCAGGCCAGCTAAGTGTGCCCCGCGCAGTTACTTAACAACCAAATCTCTCGCCACTGAACACTGTTGTCATCCTGATCATTCTCATTATTACCAGAAAGCCTATTTACAAATTTTGCGTCAGAACTTCGTTACAAGTGCAGATGAAAAACGGATATCCTCAGATCAGGCCAGCTGTGTTATTTTATTTTTTATTTAACCTTTATTTTACCAGGAGAGTGCCATTGAGACAGAATCTCTTTTACAAGGGAGATCTGGCCAAGAAGGCAGCTCAGTTGAAAGATATTACAAGGAGAAACGGCACAATGTTATCCGATGCACTTGTACAGGGAATTTATTCCAGGGGCACAGGAGCTTGTGGTCCTGAAGCTTGCCCGCTGTTTTTGCTGTGTGGTGTCCTGGTGGGATGGGGGGCTTGTCAGCACCCTCTCTCATGTTACCGCAGCGAGTGTTATTTTTGGGGAAGGAAGGGTGAGAGGGGACGACGGGTCCCTGGATCCCCGAGCTCGTGTGGGGTCGGCATCACCCCTCCCCTTGGGGATGGAGTGTCGGGGTCCAGATGTATCGGGTGGTGGCTCTCCGTCAGAGAAAAAGGAGAAGGGTTCAGGGAGCTGCTGAGGTCGGCACCAGCTAACGCAGTGAACTGCACGAAGGTTACTAGAGGAGTTGTATACGTTGGGTGTTTTATCGCTCCCTTCTGTAGCGGAAGCATGGAAACAAGGGCGACCGGAAGCAAGGGCATCCTAACAGAGCTTTTATGCTCCTCATTATGAGTCCTGGGTTGTATATTGGTGCCAGCATGGAGAATGTGCAGGAAATGTGAATAATGCTGTGCTCTGAATATACTTCTGAATCCTGAGGAAGTGATCCTTTTTGCTGCGTTTTGTTCTGAAGTCAAAAATCTAATTGATTAGATTCTAATGGCAAATACATTTTTATTCATAACTGGGTGACAAACTGTAATTATGTGATATGGATATGTTTTTGCAAAGGAATTAAAGGTTATTGTAAGGAGGTATCATGTAATGTTGCCTCACTTGTGCAAGGTCACACTATAAATCAGCTTCAAAATGAATGCTGATTGTTTTAGAGTTGACAAATTGATCAGTTGTTTTGGTTTGGCCATTAGCCTGGGCTAATTCAGTTGCCATTTGCTCAGTCTTCTGTCATAGCTAGTACAAAGTCAGGCAAAACCAACTTCTGTTCCCAAAAGGTTGTTCTTTTCTTGCCTGTGAATAAAGAGACACACACGTGAATGGTAAATGGATTGCATTTATATAGCGCTTTTATCCAAAGCGCTTTACAATTGATGCCTCTCATTCACCAGAGCAGTTAGGGGTTAGGTGTCTTGCTCAGGGACACTTCGACACGCCCAGGGCGGGGATCGAACCGGCAACCCTCCAACTGCCAGACAACTGAGCTATGTCGCCCCATACACGTGCAATAATCGCTTTCGCATACAATGAAGTGGCAGTGTTTCTCTGAGGCTACTGCTGTGTGTGGGTGCTACATAAGCTGCTAATTGCCAGTGACAGTGTAGTATAATGATTATGTAACAGTTTTAGGGATTATTTAGAGATTTATGTGAAGTGAAGCGCATTTCTCAGGATCTGTTTAGTTCAGTAGGCTGTTTAAAGCAATTACTGATGACCTGCAGCAATGGAAACCTGTGCTGAGCAAGGCTTCCTGATCTGAAATGCACAACTCCCTGGAAGTGTTTTCTTTATTAGTGTCAGGTAGGATTACTGCAGTTCTGGGACTAACGGGACAAGGACACATTAGCCAGTGATTATTTTGTGGAGGGAGGAAGTTGGGCTTTGAGTTGGTTGTTGCAGCAGCCTGACTTTCTGAGAACGTTTGGGATGAGTGGTATCCAAGCTGGACCTGAGGGAGATGTGAACCTCTGTGAACTGTGTGGGATGCTGAGCTGTTAGAACGCCTCCAGACCGCCCACTGCACAGACCAGCAGTACAGCACGCAGCAGTCTCTTAGCTATGCATGATCAATATGCTATTCAATTATTCCTGCATCGGTGTCAAACTGTATCATAATCAACCTTCGCGTGGTCAAGAAATGATCATGATCGATTGACACAAATGCTGTTCCACAGAATCAATATCTATAACTCAATCATGAGGGGAAAACCTTACGGTAATGTAATGTTTTCTGTCCAGTTAATAAGTAGTATTATGTAAGATGGAGGCAGGAGACTAGGTGCGGTGCTAATCTTGTTGTCACTTGTCTCCTCTTCGTGATTTGTATGCTCAAATTCTTTACATTAATCCAGCTGTCACCTCAACTGCTGTTCTGTTCCTGACAAAGATACAAGTCCCCCATATGTTTGAGCCTAAAATATGACACTTATATGTGTCCATAATTTTTTACAGCCATTTTCATGAAGGGTGCCATTAATTCTGTTGTTCAGTGTATTGCATTTTTACTGCATTTTTTCACTTCAGAGCTACACAGTCACACTTAAACTGCCGATCTTTCCCCTATAAACTCAGCATTTAACATTGCATCATTTAATGAGAACAAGCTGTTACGGGATTGTGTAAAACCAACACAAAAGAACGGCTGCCAGCCTGATAAGGGGCAGTGACTAGCATTTACCCTTCAGCACTGTGAAATGGGAAAAGTCTCAGTCTGGAGTGCTGTGGTATAACAGTTCCTTCATTTTTAGAACAATTTTTGCACTTTTGCACTCGCTTTCATTTAAAAACGAGCGTTTATTAAATGAATCTGAAAATCATAATTGGAAAAATTCGATGTTGTTCATACCAAATACTTTGGCGTTCATCAGAATGAATTTGTTGTGAAACGGTGTACGTTGCGTAACTAGCCGGCTGATCACTGAAAATGCACACACGCTCGCTTGCACACTTGCAGGCCCATAGATTGCGACAGTAGCATTGTTTGGGTAGGTAATTTGTCACATTCACAATTTTATTGATGATATTCAATTTAAGCCGTTTATATTTTTGCTTTTCCTTTCTCCCTCTAGCTGGTTGTTATATTCGCAACCCATTGCAGAGGGTAATGGAAAGGAAAAATGTACCATAGATTTAGATGGCTGCGGATGAAGACTTGAACTTGGAGATCATTTTGAGTCTTCATTCTATACCGGAGGCTAGGAGGAGTCTTCATCTGGGGGTGTCTTCATTTTTTATTGCACAGAATTTCATTTATATTCGATACTCGCCTTGTTTGGTCCTCATTTATGGTAGCCGCCATCTGTTTTGAATGATGTACTTATTGAAAGGAGTCGTGTATCATATTTGCATGCCTGAACTCATTGTAGCTCGAAAGACTGTAAAGGAAAATGCGAAGCCTCCAAAAAACACAAAGAAATAAAAGAACAAAAACAACATTTAAAATTTTTATATAACAAAAATCCTCTTTATATATATATATATATATATATGCTATAGCACCATGTTTGAAAAGCTATTTTGTAGTCAGTGTAATCCTGCATTGATGAACAATTTAATGCCTCTCTCATAATCTCAAGATCTCAGTATTATTGTTGTGAGAGTCGTCCATTTAAAAAATATCTAGAAATGCAATATGTTACCAACACTACTGTCCACAGTTTGATTTGTTGTTTAAATCCCTTTCATATCACATGCGATGGAGGTGGATTCACAATGTCTGGAATATTTGAAAAAGATGCAGCATAATGTACTGCATGTGCAGTATATATTGGTTTTCCCACGTCACAGATGTAAACGAGTTTCCTTCCCTATTATTTACTGTCCACTGTATGTGTGTGGAGTCAGGTATTTCCCAATGAGGTTGTACAACATATTAAAGAAGGCATTACCATATTTTAATGTTTTTACTTATGTCACCTTTTCAGAAATTTCCTCTTTTTTGTACAGTGTGTTTGAACACCTGCATCAATGAACATAACATAAAACATGTATGATCCCTCTGAAGTTCTGTCTTCATGTGGGTCAGGCTTTCTAGGAGGCAAGATTTACAGTGGAGGGTGTATAGTACACAATTACAGGAGGAGCTGGCTGTGGAAGTGCAAGAGTTCAATAAGTTCTGGTGGAACTGTTTTTGTGCTGGACCATGGCAATTTACACTTTACCGCGAGATCATATGATGTTTGGTAGGTTGTGGGCCAGTGCTTCCTTTGTGATCAGACATCACCATCAAATAAATTGGTTTTCACATAAACGTTTTCAGCTGCAGACCTGCGGTTTTCAATCTTTTTGGGTTTAAGGCACACCAAATATAATAACCACAACCTCAAGGCTCACCAACCATCGTAATCTATTATGAAGAATGTCCAGAATGTCAAATGATTATTAAACAGACATAGGCTCATTTAAATCAGAAACACAATCTCATCATTTATCAAAAAATATGCATTGACATGGACTGGAGCAAGAACTCAACATGGAACCAGCATCAGTGTTAACATATCTGCAACTAAAACAAAACATTACTTCATTAATAGCACAATAACATAAGTCTTTTCACAGGGAACAGGTATACGCACACACACACACACACACAAGCACAACATTTATGATATACTGAAATGGATTGTAGCACAAAATTGCTGTCCTTTGAAGTAAAACTTTAAAATGTAAAACTATGTTGAATATTATGCTAGTATCGTCGTTGTTACTATGTTTTTTGGTTACGATGCTATCGATGGAATTGTTTCCACATTGTAAGCATTGCTAAGAAGCAACTTAGAAATGTTAAATTGTTGTAATTTTCTGCTTTGTTTGATGGTCTCATTTTAAGTTTATTATTACAGACAGCTATCAAATTCATGCTTGCATTCTGGAACAGACTCGTCTCCCTAGCTTATTTCTCCCTGCTTTTTGAGTAAAATAGAGACCGAAAACTTCAGACGACAGTGTGGCAGATTGTGCTTCAGCCAAAGCAAAACAAAGGCACAGGTTGCACCTTGGTTCTTGTCAGGTGTCACATCAAAGTATCCATCCAGCCATCTCCTCTCTTTATTTATCAGCCTCATTGGTATACACCATCTAGTTGCTTAGCTTGCCATGGCAATTATGGTGCGGCACCTGTAGCTAAGTAACCACTTTGTCTGTTCTGCATGGTCTTGTGATGATGCTAGTCTCCTTTTTTGGTGTGCCTGTCTGATTATGTCCCCCTGTTTGCTTGCTTATTCAGCTGATGTCAGAGGTAGAGGTAAACGGAATCATTGCTTACACTTGGATGGAAAGCTCAAGGAACAGTTGTGTGCAGCAAAATTTTAGCCCAGCTTGCCTTCAGATTTGGAACTAGTTATCACCCATGCTAAAAATATGCCATAGATTTGGGGTAAGTAGCCACATTATAAATGAATGAATTCATCTCAAGATGGTTTAAGTGTTCTCTTAATGTTTATCTTCTACAGGTCCATCTAACCTGTCTCTGCGATCTTTTCATTTCCCATGAGAATGAGGTCATATGGAGGTCATTGTAATTTTGTTGGCAGTAAATTCTCATAATCGTTATGAGAGAGAGGGGCTTGGTTCAGTGAATGAAAGTGCCCTTTGAAAAGACATTATTCATGCCTGTGCCACGCTTTATGGTTGTTTCTGAAGCGATGCATAAAGCGGTCTATTTTCCAAGTCATTTCTGATGGTAAATGCTTTTTGGTTGCAAAGAAAAGAGAGAGCTTGCGAGCTATAAGCTGAATGTTCATATTTCATGGTTGAGGCGTTCTGCTTGAGCCGTTCTGGCTGAGGCACTGTTTTTGCTGTTCCACTTGCAGGAACCAAATTTTCAGTCTGGCTCCTTGCTGTGCCTTTGTAGTCAAGCATTTTCTGTCTTCACCATGAAGACACTGATCGAAAATATATACAATATTTGAGTTTTGCCCTGACCCTCACACAGATTTTCCAGAAAAAAAGTTGCATTGAAAAAGTTTTGCTTAAAATTCAGATTCTGTGCCCCTTGTATGTTTGTGTATTCTAGGATTATTCTGAATAGTAACAGTGGGTGCATAATTTCTCATAATTATTAAAGTGACCACAGTATTGAAGCGTGATATAATGAAGAGACATCACCTCTAATTTTGTTTGATACAGTGAACACTTGAGCAGTCCTATTAACAGGGCATGTGTTTCTGTTTTGTGTTTCTGTTTTGTGCATGGCTGTCACAGATGAGGAATACATTTCCACCATCTACAGGTGGTGTTTCTTTTTCTTGTTTTGAAAAATGAACATGTCTTCTTTCATTGTGGCTTAGCAACCACCAGGAGTGGCTGATAATGATTAATACCTGCTTTTGAATAGATTGTTTTTTATCATTTGCCTCTATTCAACTGCAGCAACAAACAACCTTTGTGCCAAACAGAGAAATGGAAAGTAATTATGTTCCCTGAAAAAAATTCAATATTTAATAGACTGTTGTTTGTCGCTCTTTGTATTTGACCACTTACAAAGATCCTTAAAATTATAATGAGAATGCTATTATTTATTACCTACTATTATTTGGTGCTGTTTGTCATTCACTGAGGAATAGCACATTGTAGTGGACGGCAAGACACACAACATAATTTTTACTTGAATTAGGTTTTATGTTTGAAAGGGCCTAATAAAATGCAACAAAAGTCTGGACACATGTCTGTTGACTAGATGATGTGGTATTGACCAGGAGTACATACAGAGTGGAGATTTCTTGGAGAAATGTTTGAAGGTAAGTCAGATGTGGAGTGGCACACACTGGCAAGGTCCCAATAGTTGGAACTGGTTATCAAAGATACCTAAATGTCAAATACAGGCCCCGTTGGTCCATGGGAAGAGTATGAGAGACGTCTGTCCGACAGAAGCCGCTCATGCGCTTTCATTCAACGTTTAAGCTGTGCAAACACTTGGAAATGCACCAATAGGCTCTCCATCACTCAGGGTCAACAGCTGGACACCACCACCCCCACCCCCTTCTGTTTGCTCTGCCTTCTGCGGCACCGCCGTTGTTTACCTTACCGGCACATTCTGCGACCAATCAGCCGTTAACTGATTCACGATACCCTCATCCCTCTCTCCCGATAGCCTTCCTCTTTCAATCATGCCACATTTGGTTATCTCTGTCTCCCCCTTTTATCCCTTTCAATCATGCCACATTTGGTTATCTCCGTCTCCCCCTTTTATTGTTGGATTTATCGCTCCCAGTGTGTTTTTGCCCCCCGGCACCATTCCTTTAACAAGGTTTACCTTTTTCTCACTTAGTCATGCCCGGAGGCTGTTTTTGTTTTTTCTTTCTGATCGTGACCATCATCTCTGCCTTGGCTCAGTTACTATGAATCAGCTTTCCCTTTCTCAGTGAGCACACGAGGGGCTGCATGCCTAACTCGTGACTCCCTTCCATCTCCTCTGTGCTTCCAGCATATGTTTGCTGAGCTGTGTAGGCCCGCTTCACAGATCAAGCTTTCCTCCTGCAACAGTAGCTGTGTAAAATTCATTATGAATTCAAATATAGCTTCTTGTGCGGGACTGACAGCTTAACGGCTGTAGTTGTTTCCGGACATCTGTAAACGATGCAGGGCACTGGTTTATTGCCGGGTGACCTCGTGAGCAATGGCACAAAGTGTTCTAGTTCAAGGCTGCGCTCCATTGTTGGTGTTTGTGATCAGCTGGCAGTCTGCTGGGACAGGGAGTGTAAATAGGACGTTGGTTCTGGTTCCTCCACTGTACCTTTGATGAAGGTGCTTAGTGCAAATAGCCTCAGTGCAATATCCAGCTGTACAGATGAGTCACGTGTAGAGAATGACCTCTGTTAGAGTTATTGGTTAAGGGTGTCTGCTAACCAAATAAATCCTGGAATTATGCTCTTTCGCTTTTGTTTTTGCTGTATTCTGCAACTTCGAGGCCACGGGACCACCCAGAGAGAAGAAAGAAGGCCTTTCTACTGCTCTGGTCTTCAGAGTGAGAGGGGCTCTCAAAGCAGAAGTGCACTTGTTTTCTCTGATTGAGGTTGAAGGTCTGAAATTTATCAGTCTGCTATCGAGAGCTTCTGAGAGCAGAACGCAAATAGTCCCCCCCCCCCTTTTATGATGGTAGGATGGTACAAAGGTCATTAGTGTCAAGATTGTGAAATTTCACACTGATCAACGTTTATGTGAATGCCTGCTTTCAGTATGCCCACGCAGTGATCACAGCAACTAATAGAACAGCTGTTCAATCTGTCAAAAGGCTATGAGAATATTTTTAATATATTTTTTATTAAAAAAAAAAAATTATTAAAACACTATCCTTTCAAGTAGAAATTTGTGGTGTAAATGCCTATATAAATATACATTTTCTTCATTAAAAAAAAAAAAAATTAATACATTTGCATGATTGCAATGGGCCCCTTCCACAAGAGTGGTCTGCTATCCAAAGTTTGCCTTGCCTCACCATCAGGCTTGCAGACCACCTCCAGATTGTCAAAAACATACAGTGTGTCTAAAACAGTTAATGTACAAATGATCTTGGGGTTTTGGTGGAGTTCTGCCTCTTTTCTCAGCGGATGGTTGAACAGGGCTCATGGGTGGGCCTCTGGGAATTAATGTAAGCCAGGAACCCTGGAGAGGAATCACACTATGTAAATGTGCCTCCTGCTTGTCGGTGAAAATGAAACCATCTTCTTCTTACATGCTCTCACATAAAGGTACAGTTGCGGTTCAAAGAGCTGCATGCAGCACCTTTATATTTTGAAGAACAAGCAATTGGAGACTTGCCATGCCCTTTCTGAGAGGAGTTAGTTATGTGGTCTCTAGAATTTCTGTTGAACCTTCAAATAGCTGATCTTTTTTTAGTGTGATGTGTTGTAGTTGTTGATATAATAATTGCAGCCCTGGTCTAAAGTGCTTCCGTTCGGTTTTCCTGAAAGAGATAACAGGTCAGCTCGTTTCTCTCTTGCATGTGAAGACATGGTTTCCCAGACACCTCCTTGGAGATTACCAATGCATCAAGACAAACATCAAAAAGCAGTGCATGTTTACTTATCGATAATGTATTTACAGTGGGAAACGGACGCCTGAATTGGCCACCTGCTCCAGAAGCAAGCTTTATTTTCAGATATCCCTGGCATGTTCCCTCACAACTTTTTTTTATTTTAGAAAAACCAAATGCTATTACTTTTTTTCTATAGATTTCAGCTAAATAATGTGATTTTCTTTACCATTTGAGCTTGTTTAGCTAAAAATTTTCATTGCAATTTATGATGCATGATAAAAGCACCACATTAGAAATGGGGTTAGATTTCTTTATTGAAAATTTCAACAATACACAGAGTAATCGTTTGAATATTCAAGCATTCTTCTTTTACTTTAGCTTTCACTCTGTAGTTGTGATGGGCCCCTGTTTTCCATAACATTTTCAACTTGAGTTGGATGTCCATACGTCTCCCTGGAGACGTGCACGTGCACATGCTGTACCGCTATGGAAACTCTGCCAAAGTCTACTGTTCTCCTGGCTTTTCCTGTAGGGCAATGGATTGAAACAATGGAACAGTGAACCAACTGTCACTTTTGGAGAAATATGCCAGGGAATGTCCTTCACTGTTCCTGATCCACAGAAAAGTTAGTGCCACAGAGTCAACATGACTGGAAGGCGATGCTGTGTGTGCAAAGAATGTGTTCTTTGGACTGTATGTCTCTCAAGAATGCAGCTCTGAGTAGAACTAACGCAAGGAATAAAAGACTGCCTATCAGTCGATGGAGTTTGGATAACACATTGCCATGTTGTGAAAAAAGTGCCATTTATGTTCTCTCTGAACCCTTCTGAGGGCATGCGGCTTCCTCAGTGTAAACATGTTGAAATCTATTTTAATCCCGTGCACCTCATCCTCAGTCATCCACTGTTCTCTGTCACAACGGAAGCAATGTCTAATTGCTCAGAAACTGTTCCATGTCTCTGGCTGTTATAGATCTGCTCATCTGTCCTGCACAGTGAGTGTGTGTTCGGGGGTCACAGGCCCATTAAGGAATGCTGGCAAGGCAGAGCTCAGTACAGCAGTCGGGCACAGGCGGCGAAGGAATTATGTGGGACGGATGTCGCATGCTTGTGTAAGGGCCGGCCCGGAACCCTGCACTTTTGAAAGCATCCACATGTGTGCTCCTCTGGGATTTGAGAGGCCATTTATCTGACTGATAGCGTGTACGAGTTGTTTATGGAAGACCTACTGAGCTTGCGATCATAGTGGCCATGGGTAGAGTTCAATTACCCACATCAATACAACAACAACAACAACAACAAAAGCAATGCAGTTTGCCTCAAATGAGGAAGTAAACAGGAAGTAAAAGCAGAGCGAAGTTAATCATTTAAATATACAAAACGCTTTGTTTAAAGACTGCTTGTCCTCCCAGTGCAACACAAAAGGTGTTTTGTAATATGTGTGGCTCCTATGGAAGCTTCCAGGTGTGAAGCACCAGAGGTTCCATTCAGGAGGGACTAGTTGAAAGAGCTTCAATGTAGGAGCTGGAGGACTTTAACGGAGATGATTTTTTGGTGGACACTCGCTTAGCTTTTTGCACTGGGGTCATCGTCTGTGTCATTATCCTTGTTATGCAACCCATTGTGCCATTGTTGTTTAGTCTCAGTACGGTGGCTAGCTACTTTAGCGCATAGGCTTGCATAGACTGCAAACACCTGTGGTCCAGGAAAAATGACAGCTGACTCAGAGAGAACAAAGGCTAGTCTATGTTTAGGAATGCATTGTTTCATGTGTGCTTGATTTGACTGTAGTCCCTTGGGAAGTGTGAAATTAAATGAGAGCTGTTTTGATTCTTGGTTATTTATAAATGCTCGTGTCCCTGCCTACTGCGGTCAAAGTGACACAACAATGCTGTTTCTGAGTGGAGGGGTTGTTTGTTTTAACGTTTGTTGTGGGGAAATGTATCATAGTTCATGCATGACATTTGTTTTTACTATATTCATTTGGTGATAGAGAACTATCATTGAATCCCATCTAAAGTGGATTTGTATCCCCTTTACACTGTCCACTTTCACATTGGACTTGGTGTGTCGTTGCTAATAAACACATTTTTTAACTGGCAAGGAAAGTGTAGAATTATGTGAATTATGCTATTTCTTTTAACAGCTTGGCCCATTGTAGATTGTTAAACAGATTTGCATAAATAATTTTGATAGGACAGATGAGGGATTTCACTTCTGGGAAAATAGTTATGCATTTTTATTTAGGTATAGTCTGTCAAAGGAATGAAAACATGTTGGTTGTGGAAACTCGTGTATCTCTGGGCTTCATCTCCTCTGCTTCCTGGAAGCTTATTGTGTAAATATTTATGACAGTTTGGTTTGAAAACTAAGCATAATTAGAGCATCTGTGCAATAAAGATAATTTATTACTTGATTTGGTTAAATATTATGTGGGAGGAATTGCTGTTAAAAAGGGAAAAAAAACCCTGGCAGAAAGCCAGCCACACACACACACACACACACACACACACACACACAGTGTGTAGCGTAAGTTGTATGCTTACATAATTATGTCTTTTAAAAATGTAACCAAAAAAAGATTTCTGTCACACTTCAATAATATCTAATGCATTGTCAGGCATAGAATGTTGAGAAAGATCCTTGTACTTTTACATCATTAATGTTTCCATTTCATTTACTAATTTAACTGATAATTTTTTCTCACCTTGATAACATGCATCACATACATGTGATGTAGGATTCTTTGATTTAGGCTATACATTGTAAGGTATGAAACAAGCAGTGAATCACTGTCAGATTCTAGACCGTAGCACTGCACTGATTTTCCACACAGATTATGCCTGGAGCCTCTTATACAGTTTTTCTCCCTCCAAAAACTCCACCACTTGTTTATCCTAAATTTGTGTGATCACGCTGGATATTGTGTAAACATAGTACGTCTTGTGAACATATTTATCCTACAGAGGGAATCATTCTTGTAGCTTTTATTTCTATGTATGTTTTTGTTAGTGTCTGTTTTATTGGCACAAATGATTCAAAATATCATAACTGGTCTAGCTTAGATCAAAATAAATAATTGTTTTGGAGTTTGTGGGAGAGCACGTGCAGTGTTGATAACATAAATAGGCATATATGAATAATTTTATTAAGTGACAGTTATCTTCTTTTCTTGTCACACATGGATCCAATTTAGCAGCATGTGGTGGTCTTAGCTGGAGACGGGCTACGTTTTTCTCATGTTACCGGTGAACATGAGCTTGTGTATTCTCACACTTGTAGGCCTATTTGAATCTGCCAGTTCAAAGTCAACAAGAATAACTGTGGGGTCTTTTCTCTTTTTCTCCATCACATTTACTATTAGAAACACATGTTCTGGGAATATCATCAGTTGATGTAATTCTTTGCTCAGTTTCTGTATCAATTGGTGAACCATGTCATATTTTAGAGGCTGTTTTGGATTACGGTTTTCTCTGTGAGCACCACTTTGGGGAGCCAATTTGACTAGCTGGTGTAATAGTGGGTTTGGGATAAAACCAAGCACTAATCCCTCTGCCGTCCTTTCATAAAGCTCCTTGCCAAATGTCTGTGTTTTGTTGGGCTTTGCATTTTGAGAAAAATCCCTCATATTTTTAAGCATATTACATTTCTCTGCATGCTTTGGTCATTTAGAAACCATTGCAGTGTAGGTACTATAATTCATCTCTCATCCTGTGGTCAGAAGCACGCGGCTGAGATGGCTTCCCATTGGTAGTCCTCAAAGCCAAACTTTGCCACTTGTATAGAGAAAATTGTATTGCAACATTTGGAGCCTTCACAGTCTTTACAGTAATGAATCATAAGTGCATCTTGAATAAACAAGACGCACATGGCAATGGAATAGTAGTAAAACTGTAATCAAAGCTTAGTAATTTATGTTTATGCTCAATATGCTTATTACTGGATGTTATTGCTATCCTTTTGAATTAATCATACCCATAGCATTATTGAAGTGTCACAATTTAAATGATTAATTTGAATATTATTTGAATATCTATGAAAACAGATGTACTCTTTAAAAAATGCTTTGAAATGCTGTAGTGTTACATTTCTCTAGTCTAGTGCATATGATATGAGTATTACATCAGACTTGGATTGTTTTGACTATCTGTCCATAATCCCGCATACATATTCATTTGTGCTGTATTATAAGGTGCACAAATCAAGAATGCTTACATCAGGCTTTATGTTATAAACTGCTCTATAGAGGATTTTTTGGGGGAATCTTGTTTCTTTGATAAATTGTTTTTCTTTGGTATGATGCCTCTAGAAAGTTTTAACTATTTGCATCTGTTCATGTACAATACACACATTTGTAGAATGCAGTTCTTTTATACTACAGCTTGTTTAGCCAAGTGATCCTACTAGTAAGTTAATAGACCAACACATTAAAAGACCAAGAGAGCCAGTATAGGGCAAAAGTGTAGTTGAGGATAAGGACTTTTGCCTGGTAGGTTGAGTCCAGTCCTAGGTATGTCGCTGTCATTCTGAGTTTGAGTGGTTGTTGTACTCTAATATGTATATGAGCTGTCTTGGAGCAGACCAAACTAAAGTAATGGGATATAGCCTATTTGTGGATGGTCAGCTATGTCAACCCTATTGTTTTGCACTATCAAGTCAATGTGGCGCATTTTTTCATGGGATTAGCAGAATCATGAAATGATTGCATTCCACTGCAGAGGGTTTATGTAATGTACAGTGTGTTGTAAGTTTGTTGTGACACTGATTTTGGCCTCTTCCAGGTTGTTGAGGCAGCAGCCCGGATGGCTCCAGAGCCAGATGTGGCTCTACTAAAAAAAAAAAGAAAAAAAAAAGACTTTTCTGTGGCATTCTATGCTTCCTAATCTTTTCACCATTGTAAAGTAGGTTTATATAGATGGAGAGTGATAAATCTCTATCCAGGCAGTTGGGCGTTATGTAATAAGCCAGGCTTAGATTTCTAATGCTAGCTATGAGAGACAGACACATCAGAAGTTCTTCTACTGGTATGTTATTTTTTTCTAGAGTCTGTAGCACACAGAGAAGGACACACTTCAGAATTGTTCTTCGTATTGGTTTCTTTTGTGCCAAATGTGGTGCAGTTCGATGCTCGTCCATCTTGCGTTTTGCTGAAAAATATTGCTGGGGTACCAAAATAAAAATAAAAATAAATCTGTCTAATATTTCCCATTACAGAGAAATATTATATTTGAAAGGAATGTGTGAATCTTTGACCTCAGCTAGTGAAAATAAGCAATCTGAAATGTTATATAAAACAAGTGCTAGAACTTATCAAATACAAATTATTTTAAATGCCACTTTCCGCTATTGGTCTAAAGACGCATCTCTTATAGACTGTACCTGGACTAACTATCACTACTCTGCAGGGCACACCCAGTCTAGGATCACTCTTATCACTTGTATCCTTTTATCTTGTTCCTGTAGCACTCATGTTACACTTGTATCTTCATCCAGCACTTATATTGCACTTGTATCGTTATCTTGATGTTATAGCTCATTGTCATGCCTCCTAGTTTGATTGATGTGTTCATGGCTATGGAAAACTGTTACGTAATGAGTATTGTACCTTATCAGACCTGTATATTGTTGTTGTTCCATTGACTTATTGTACGTCACTTTGGATAAAAGCGTCTGCCAAGTGAATGTAATATAATGTAATTGTAATGGAGCTCAATGCCAAGTATCTGGCCACGTTTGAAAGCACTGCTTCTAATTGCGATGCTGATTTTCATGTCTGCCACCCCCACGGGGTAAAGGACAGGGCTAGAATACATGCAGAAATACTGAAGAAGTAGCTTCAGAAACGGTGGTGTCCCTTACTGGTAATCCACTTCACTCACCTGACTAACTGAATTCAGTGTGTTTACAGCTCATACAGACTGGGTACTTTACCACTAGGGGGCTAGCTGGGTCACTATAGCACTGATTGTTGTTTACCTGTGCCTGTTGTGTTCAGACCATGTCCATTGGCATTTGGGTCCAGCAAAGTTAGAATTTTCACTTTTAGTTGACCATTGGTTGATTACAGCTTGAGTGGGAAATTTTAAAGAAACCTAATATTATTAGTAGTATATATTGTTTTAGATTTATCACACAAAATCTCTAATATGTAGATTCTTTGGGCAGGGACTGACCATATCTCAAGGCAGTTATTTCCAGTGCATGTATATCTTTTAAATGTAGATTTATTTGCATAGTGTTGCATAGTGTGCTCCTGGTAGCAGTGACATAGCATTTAGTTCATTTTGGGTGAGTGGTTCAAAATTCTGGACCAAATTGATGAAATGTACTACATTGGAACAGAAGTATTGCGTGGGTTCTTTCTAATTCCGCCCACCCCCCAAATGTACCTGGCTTTTCATATTGGGGTTGGGGGGGGGGGGTTCAAGCACAAACCCCCACTGTCTGCATCTCTGCCAGGTTACACTGGTGCCACTTACACACTTCAATCACACTTTAATTGGCAGCAGTGAAATCCTGCTATGTAACTGAAAGCTTTTCCTGCTTTCTTGAACAATTACTTGGGCACCAAATATTTGCCTAAATCTTAACAGTGAGTCAGATCTCGTCCTCGCACCTGAAAGGCTGCTGACTTGTTAACTTGAAGCCATTAGTTGCCTGATGCACCGTTTGTGCCAGTGGGAAGCTGACAGGGCGTTTGATTATTTCCTTCATTTTATCCGCATGTCGAGCATGCAGTACCTCAGGGAGCCGCCTACAAACGTAGCTTACGCTCTTACTTCTACCATGAACCCAGTGAAAAACAGAGTGCATGGAGGTGTACTAACCTAAGGCCTTCACTGGTACATGAGCTTACAAAGAAGTTTTGAAAACAGCTGAAATCAATGACGCGGAGGCTCTGCTAGCTACAGTGGAAGACACAAGGTCCTGCTAGTGAGCCCGGAGGTCCATGCATGCCTTAATAATTGCTGTCCTGACTTCAAAACCTCTTATGTGGCTTGGAAACGAACGAAAACATCAGCATCGTTATAATGCATAGTAACCTGTAAAATGCATTGGGAGGAACGTCAGAGATTTATTCTTCGGTTGACTTCCATGACTCGTCCTGCACACGTTTGAAGTGGGTACGTTAAGTGCAGTGTGTGGCACTGCTCGGTAGTTTGTGGACGGTAACGAGAATGCGCTGATGAGTAACGGCAGTGCCACAGAGGCAGTGTAGCAGAGGGAGCGGAGACTCACCGCTCGGGGAAAGCGCAGACCTCAGCGCAGTGTGGCGTGGTCTTTCCTCTTTCTCTCAGGGGTCAGTGAATCATCCTGCAGACGAGCACGGAATAATGGAATAAAGAACAAGCGGGGTGTAGTAGTAATGTGGTAGAAATGGTGGTGCAGCTACCGCCCACTGCTCTGGTTTTTGAACTTTCTCCAGCAGAAGGGGAAAGCGCTCTAATGAGGGAATTGTGAACCGAGAGAGATCGGACTGGCTCATGATTTTATCCAGCCTTGGCTCTGTTTCAACAAGTACGGGGCAAAATCTCGCTTCACTTTTTGTCATCAAGTACAAAATTATATTTTTGTCAGTTTTCTCACTTTCAATGTGCTAAACTGTATTTGCGATTTATTTAGTATGTCATTCTATATTTACCCTGGAAGTCACTCTGCATTCTGGTTAAATCAGTAGGCTAAATAAACTGTATAAATAATCTAAACATCTTTCAACTGGTATGGTTATTCTGGTCTGTCTATTTTAACATTCTAATAAGCAGCGAATTTGAATTAATTGTTATTTAAATTTGAATGTTAAACTATGTTTAAAATGTTTTTTTTTTGAACACAGTGTTCACCCACAGCTTCAAAAAAATTTTTTTTTCTTTTTAGGACCAATAGAGTAATACCCAGCTATTTCTATCTTAAAATAATGTGAACGGAGTCGTGTCGTAACCTGGAGTGTTTGGGGACATAATGTGGTGAAATTGGTTTCATTCCATTTTATTTACTTGGCATTCACCACAGAGCAAGGAAAGCACACAGAGTTCTGAGAAAGCCTAAAATCTGAGAGTCATTGTGACTTGATTTGTGTGTGTCAAGCAATGGCAGGCTAGTCCACTTTAAAAAGGCTTGATTAATCTTTATGTCACAGTTATTCAGTTTTAACTCAACTTACAAAGATTTAAGTGTTTGTCAGAAACATGTGGAAAAGGTTTGAAGTATCCTTATGTATTTTATAAATTTACAATGTAGTATTTAATATATACAGAAGATGTTGAAAATCAACGTATTCTGTCTTCAGATACTGTAAAATGAAGATGTAAAAATACTGTTAAACCAATCATTTTTCTTTCATGTTCAATATCATGGAGTCATATAAACAGAACAACGTAAAGTAAGAATTGGCGTGTTCATGCCCTGTTCTCTCCAGTCCTCCTTGATCCACAGTCAGTGGCAGATTTTTGTGTTCATTCTTTTCCAGAACAGCCTCACAAAAACCGTACCTGAAACCAGCATTTATCACACTGTCCACTGTCAACGCCTATCGAAATGGAATATCTTTGCGGTAGAAGGGGAACAATAGATTCAGGCATCTAGGGGGACACCTCCTCCTGTGCCTAGCTCCTGCTCCCCTCTTGTCAGTGGACTCCCCCCATGTCCAGGCAAGAGCTGGACGGCATGGTATAGGCTGTGGATAATGTTCTCTTCATGTGAGACTGGGGAAAGGGCGTTGCCCCCCCCCCCTCCCCCTCCCAGACAGAACATTGTGGGCTCCTTGGAGCCGGGCCCCTCTCGTGCTCTGCTCGTGGAGAGAGGACCTCTTCCTCTTCCCTAATTGTCCTCCAGGGAGGCGTTTCGGCTGAGGTTCTAAACTTTCTCTTGGCCTTTGTTCCCCCGGCCAAAGAGCGGGGCGATCTGAGCTGCAGGAAGGTGTACGGTGGCGCTTTCCGCTCTTCTGGAAACGAACACTGATATCATCCTTACCTTGAGCAGAGGGGATATGAAAAGAGTCATACTGCATCACTAATTTCATTCACATTTATTGTCCCTGAATTGTAAGATACCCCCTCAGACACATCAAACAGGGGGAAGTATCTGAGTGGCGAAGGAATGCGTGTAATCTTACCCGGGGCTACTGGAACAGGATTAATTTAATGTAGTCTCGGATGTCTGACTCCAAAATAATGTTTTAATCTTTCCTCTGCGCTAACAGTTATATAGAATTTCCTCTAGGAGTGCGGCTCTATATGGATCCCTCTCTATCTGTCTGTCTATCTTGGTAGATGGGAACATGCCTCTCGCGTGTGTAGCCTGCAAACATACAACTGTGTATCTTGTGACAGCACTAGTGTATCGGTGAGTGACTCCGGGGTGCAGATATCTGTGTGTATGCAAGGACCTTAAAACCGCTAGCTGTGCAGTGGTAAGAGTCAAAGAGGAATGCTAGGTTAAAGTGAATGCGATTTATTGTACAGTGTGTTAAATAATAGCAATATTCAATGTGCACTGCAAAATGTGAGTGGTGACATGGCTATATGTGAATGTCGCGCGGGAGCTTGTACTGATGAGTCTCCTCAATCCATTCCACTTTTCCCCCTATATACCCAGGTATCACAATGAAACACCAGTTCATCAATGGTCCTGCTTGCGTTATCTGTAAGCCTATCAGACCATGTTAACCTTTGGAGCACAGCTGGGTGCTGACACGTAGGTAACTGGCATTACCCACTGTTCACTTTTGAATGGTGTTCCAAGGTCTTTAGACAGCGCCCACTTTACCACACCGTTAAAGACGCCAAATTGTTCCCCATGATGTCAGCTTTCCAACAACACCTGACATGATTACACTGTATTTTGGAAACCTTACATTGGAAAGGTTTACATTATGCTGATCCAGTAGAACGTTTTGCAGCTGCCATAGCTCCGTCTCTTTATCACGCCCCGTTTGAGTCCCTGTCAGCACTAAACACGGCCTGTTTTCCTTTGGGGGATCCGATAAAAGGTCACACGTCTGTAAACCACCCTACAGAATAATTGCGTTTGGCATAATGTGGTGTGACAAAGTGCTTGGGCTCGGTAAAGTTTGTTGAGGTAGATTTGAGTGTTTCCAAGTTATGTGAAGCCGGGTGGTCGTTTCAGTTCATTCAGGGGGAACTGAGATTGAGTGCACTTTCTGTGAATGTCTAGTAAACAAATGGGAAAATCAGAGGGATTTAGGACGCAATGGTTTTCTAAAGGGTTTATCAGCAAGTGAAGGAGGGGGTTTTACATGGGACAGGAAGCACTGTGCGTCCACAAACACGACTGTTCTCCCTTTCCTTGATCACCCCAATTTATTCTGTTTCCAGGTGTTCATGTGATAGATGGACACCCAGGATGGGGGGTATGGTTTATTTATTTCTTTCCATCTGGCTGAATACATTTTTTTTGCACTATGCCAGCAGCCAGGCTAATAAGTGTATACTGGGCTAATGGGGGAATCAGAATTCTGTACCTTCAGCGGAAGGCATCCTAATCTCTCCAGAGTTATACAGCACGCACATCCTATAAAAAGGGCCGCTCGCAATGGGAAAGAAATAGGATGAGCGTGATTTCATTTTGTGATGCTCCCTTGCACCCGTGGCTGCATTTCATCTTATTTGTTTGCTCGGGCCTTTATGAGAAGCGAATTGTTTTACAGGCGGAAGGATTATTGAGGGAAGAGTAACGGTAATGGAAGTGTGGAAGTATGGATTGTTTTGCACTCAGGTTCACAGCAGTGGGCGGTGAAGCAATCCGATTGGCCAGAATGGAATCAAAGTCCGAAGACATAAAAAAAGGATTTTTAATATGTTCTTTAAACAATGGTGCAATGCAAGCGAGAGTGTCCTGAGTACAGAAATGTAATGGCTATTGAAATGTCAGCCCAGCTACAGAGATATGGATGGTGATTATGTGTTTACTGATAAAAATACACTTAAAACGCCCCCCCCATTGTTACAGATCTGGTAACACTGTGTCAATGCAAAAGTGGATCTATGCGGAGACCCAAGGCCAAATGTAAAAATGAATCCTTCTCAGATTCTGTCACTGCTTTGTGTACAAGTTGTACAAACTTCTGTACAGTGTGTTCCTGTTGACATATTGCTTTTGGAGTAGTGATTGATTCCTGAATAATTTAATGAAGAATTGCTCTCATGCATTGTATGAACATAGCTTATTTTACTTATTTTATTTTAAGTAATTTTGTACATTAAAAAAATTAAGGTGTTTCAGTCTTGCTTTTGTTTTATATTTGTGAAACACAGAGAGTGCACAACTTTAAGTGTGGTTGCTGTAATATGAAGTTTCAATTATTTGTGTGACGGTCAGACATGGAGTTTATTGTCAACAATGTTACCATGGTGCATTCTGTGCTCTTGACTGTCACACGAAGTGGCTGTTGTTTTCAGTTTTAGTCTATTTGGTTCTGTTTCCATGACGTCAGAGTAATGGATGTGGTTATTTGGTTATCAGAGATTGAGTGCCCCCGGCGCTGCGTGTCTCTAGGGCCCTCTCAAATTCATCATTCTCCCCCTCTGAATCTGTATGAGCTATTAAAAAAAACAGACAAAAAACGCTTTCAACTGATACTAATTTATACAAATTACACCACAGCAATTAAGTATATTAGCTTTTATCAGTATTATTCATATAATAAATTTGCATGTAAATATGGACAGAGGAGGTATGGTTTTGAAGTGAGGCAATATTTAAAGAAACTAGTGCGTGAGAGATTAGCGTTTGCAACTATGCACAGCATTACGTTTTCCAAATGTCTAGATATGGAACAGCTAAATGTTACGAATACCTGAAGCTTGCCAAGAGAAATATGTTGAAAAAAACTAAATACATTTGTCCTGAAAACTAAACAAGAGGGAGGAAAGCTTGCAGTTTAATATCTGCGTGCAGTCCTGTTTGACAAAAGAGAACTCTCATAGTTTATTGGGCAGTATAAAGAACATATCCTCATGTTTCCTATGTGTTCTGGAAGATACTTTTTGAAAAGGAATGTTTCTGTTCTCTGTAAGATGTATGGAAGACTTTCATTCTAAAACAGGACCTCTCTCTCTCTCCACACTCTCTCTCTCTCTCTCTCTCTCTCCACACTAAAACTGGTCTCTCTCTCTCTCTCTCTCTCTCTCTCTCTGTTTCCCGCAGATGGATAACATCCTGTACCCTCCCTCCATCCCCTTGCGAAAGTCCAGTAACCCAGAGGTATCATATGGCTCTGGACTCACCATGAAATTCAAGAGGCAGCTCAGCGAGGATGGGAAACACCTGAGGAGGGGGAGTCTGGGGGGTGCTCTTACAGGTAAACTGACACGTGTGTGCATGCATCAAGTCAAAACTACACACAAAGAAACCAGTGCAAGCACACACACACACACACACACACACACACACTCACTCACTCACTCACTCACAGAACACACAGCACAATCTTGACAACCAAAGGTATAAACCCATGAGTGTGTGCAGTCTCACACAGATTCATAGAGATGTCAATAAACACATTGATATTAACACTTCGATCAGAAACACAACACATAACAGAGCAAATTTTAAATGGCTGATTTTAAAAGCTGGATCAGTGCACTGTGGTCAGCATGAGAAGGATTGGCTGTTGAAACAGATGGGCGTGATGTGCTTTAGCCACGATAGCCGCGTCAGGTTTCGGTTTGGGGGGGGGCATGTAGGCCACGGCGGGGCAGGGTGGGGTCCCTCGCAGCACGTGAGAAGGTGCGTGGGGATTTCCTCAGCCCGACTCGGTGATGGACGCCACCGCGGGAGGGGGAGGAGGAGGTTTCTCGCTCCGAAGGGAGGATCTGCATCCTGTTTTCACTCTCTATTCGCCGAGCGACAGGATATCGCCCACTGGGGCGGGCGTGCCGATGTCACTGAGCGGCCTGTGCAGAGAGGAGAGGGAGTGCTGACAGGGCACCTCAGTGAGCTTGAGTAAAAAATGTCAGTATGAGTACAAATATCAGTATGAGCTTAAGTACAAATATCAATACGAGTTTGAGTATAAATGAGTGTAAATGTGAGTTTGAGTATAAATATGAGTATGAGTTTGAGTAATAGGGGCTGGAGTAGAACAGGAGGCGGGCGCTATTGCACCACAGAACCGTCTTTAGGGAAGAATATTTATGGGCATATGAAATGTTTGAATTGGGATATGAAAGATACCAGTTACAGCACACCTTCTTATGTGTTTTTTAATACCCTTTGTTCATGGCTGTTGGAACTGTGTATAAGCTACTGATCACTCACAAGTATTATAATTATGAAGAGCACGTTTGATCTATTGACAAATGTGTCATTGCTATTTTTATAGCATAGTCAAGGCAGGTTTTCTGTTTGTGCAAAATCAAACAATATATGTCTGAGCAGATTTATTTAGAATGGTAGGGATCACTGTAATTTGGAGTCCATGCCCCACAAGGCAGTTTGGTCATTACTTAGGCCTCTGCTTTGCTCCATGAATACATGTGCGAAGACTACTCTTCTCCATTGCGCTAATGGCTCATTTACACATTCTGTCTTCATTGAACGTTCGGTTTCTATACATGGAAACAAATGAAGACGATCACCCATTTCATCAAACAGCTGTGCCCCGTCTTTAATGTATTTTCCAACCTTCTTTATGCGTCATTTGCGTGTTGCGGTCCGCATACGGACGTAGATCGGTGACGCGCTCGCGCTTCTCGTGCGGTGTATTGACGTTGGGCCATTGAATAGCGCTTTTTGAAGTGAGGCTCGTCCTGTTGCCGCGGGAGACGCGAGGGACTCTCGTGCACGTTGAAAGCGGGCCGCGGTCCGGGACAGGTTTCGCCTCAAAAGCCGCGGGGCCCGTCTAGTGTCTGCTTGTTATGTAGAGTGGAGCAAAGAACAGAGGACGCTCTCACAGGTACGATGACGTAGAGGCAATACATCCGTGCATCTTCCTCAGATGAAACGGCAGCCTGCAACAATGGATGCGAACGCCGCTGTCTTATCTACCGAGCAGCTGCGCAGGGAGACATTTCATATGCGTCTCATCTCTGTAGCTTTTCCATTATATTACACAATAATATACCATCTAATATAATGTATCATTGCCGCTCTTAATTAAATATATCATTGTCGCTCTTAATTACCTTAATTACGCTCTTAATAGACCTTATTCCAGTTAACTGACTTGCATGTTGCTGGCAGTTTTTCATTGCTCGAAGCGCAGAGTTCTGAAACGTTTTTCTCACCACAGTTGTTTTATTGGGTTGAGAAGATCTGGGCTATGGTTTAGATCAGACCCACAAAAAAAAAAAAAAAAAAAATGGAAAAACGTTACCTAATGAACTGCAACACGCTAATCGCAAGAAAACACGGGACAGCGGCTGGTGAGAGATGGAGCCCGTAATCGGCTCCGTTTTTCATTTTGAGGATTTAGTTTCCTCTGACCCGGTGGCGATGATTATGGATTTTCTGACCACTCAGAAATCCGTGGCAGCAAGCTATATCATTTTGCCAAGTATCCGTTTAGGCCAAGGTGGAGGATTTATATATATATATATATATATAAATATATATATATTTTCATTGTTCATATTGAGAACCCTATTTCTGTTGCTACTGTGCTGAGGCAATGTGGATCTACAGGTGAATTGCCTTAGAGGGACGGTTCAATCAACAACATGACTCACGCTGAGCAGCCAGCCTCCCCGACTGCGCGGCGTATGAGGAAGAAACTGCCGCAGAGAGAGAGAGACAGCGAGGGGTGCAGATCACAGAACTGTGGTACAGATGGACGGCCCTCCTCTCACTGCCAAAATCAGTAACCCTCTTTGCTTGGCAGCAGGTCCGTGCGCCCTCTTGCCGGTGCTTCCTTAAACAGGAAGTAGAAATATTCACGGCATGTGGAAGCCCAGCTCCACCGCTGAAGAAGAATGGAGGTTTTCTAATCCATAGTTTGCTTTGCTGTCTTGCGCTAATTAATGTTCAGCAGCTGCCGCTTCGTATTTCTGTCCCCTGATTTTAGGGTGCACCGCGCTGTGTTTTTACCCGGCTAAGAATTCCCATTTACTTCTCCCGTCATGTCCCTCTCTCCATCTTTAATTGATTTGGTCACTGAAATCATGAAAGGGTTAGTCATTTTAATTCAGTGAGTATTAGAAACCTACATCGTCTGACACGCTCACACTGTGGAGCGATGGCTGTGCTTGGATCGCCACAAACTTGAAGATTTCCGAAGACGAAGACCCTCCTAGTGAGCTTGTTGCTCAGTAACACGTACAGTGCCGGTGTGGATTAAAATAGTCACTGCGTCACAGGTGTCACGCTAAGTAGATTGAGTGTGCCGTGACCTGGCACCATTCAATCTAATCCTCCCAGACAGTGGAAGTTCCATCTCCACAGTGATTTATTATTGTTGTTTTTTTTTTTTTTTCGGGTTGCCTGTGCTCTGACCCAGCCACCGTGCTCTCATCCTACAGGAAAGTATCTGCTGCCCTACGCCTCTTCCCAGCAGGCCTGGCAGCCGCCCCCGGAGGCCTCCAACCTGGTGCGCATGCGCTCGCAGACCCTCGGAAAGTCCGCCCCGTCCCTCACCGCCAGCCTGGTTAGTGCTCAACTCCGATGTTGTTTTTGTTTTGAATCTTTTTTTGGGAGTATTGGGGTGCCATTAATAACTAGGCTGCGCGTTGCTATTTGCATCAACTTACCAGCATCGCTCTGTTTTGAAAGCAGCACAGTGAAAATATTACCTTATTTTTGTTTTGTTGAATTTAAGGGCCAAGCTCTAGAAATAAATGAAGCGCCTTCACAAAGATTTATGCTTTTAGTGCAATATAGTAAAGTACATTTTGAAAAGAGCTTTAAAACTGTAAACAATCATCTTGAAAATGTGTGGTTTTCATGGTACATGTGTGTGACATGCTTAAGTTCCAGCTTTTGATTGTGTCTTTCTGCAACATTAGTGTGGAAATAGAAAGCCATTGGCCAGTAACCTGCCAGTGTGTGGAATGACATCTTCCAAATATGAGTATATATGACACAGTATTCATGCGGGTCTATCACGATACCCCTTAAATTTCTTGCAAGGACCATCACGTGATGTCACTTCAAGTTTTGCACAGCCTCATCTCTTGTGTACACTGTCACACTCGCACAGTGACACCCACTGGCCAGAAATGTACTGTACAGAAAAATAAATAAAAGTATGAGATCTACAGTTAAACTGTTGAAACCTTAGAAAAGGCATGCCCAAACTTCTCAGCTTAGTGGTACCGAGCAAAGTCTCAGCATTGGCCCATGAGCCAAAATATCTAAATTCTCAGATGCAAAGGTAAGTATGTAATTGAGCAGCATTATGCATGTTTTAGTGGATGTACAATGTGTACCATTACAGCTTGGACATGCATAGGCAGTTATGTATATGTGAACTTCAGACAGTACTTATTACTGGTGCATTAGGATTGCATTGGTACATAAATACCTTTTTTAAAATATGTTATTTATTTAAAAAAAAATATTTTAAATAAGTACCCCAATAGGGGTTCCTTAATATCTGATTAAATCTTTTTTTCATTTTTTCCTAACTTTTAAAAATAATTTATATTTTAATTACCCTTTCATGGGCCGAAACAAAGGCCTTGGTAGGCCAACTTTGGCCTGTGAACCAACGTTTGGGCCCTATTCACTGTAGAATGAGAGCATTACTGGTTTTGGATGGTGTTTTTCCTGCAGAAGGTAAGAGGAACTGTCCAGCATTGATTTGGGAGGAGAAATCCCTTCAGCTGTTCTAGGTGTGATGTGCTTTTACCTGTGGAGTAAATCTAGTTACTTGTTTGTACCCAATAAACCAAACCCTCATATACTCTGCATTTTACAGTAACTGCCGGAGTTTGTTTAATGGATTTATCATACTTGTGGTCCAAGGAGGGGTAATTTGATGTGTGCAGATTAACAGTTTATTCCATGATGTAACTCTTGGCAGATATGTTGAAGAAAGATTACAGGTAAGGGTGATTTGCAACCTTTAGCCTCTGTATGCAAAACAAAGGCGCCCTCTCCTGCTCACTGGCACCAGCAATGCTGTGCTACATCGCTCTCTGAAATTCCTATTAAAGACACCTTCGAGCGCATTCATTCTAATTTCACAAGGGGAGATAATGGAGTTTCATTTTGGTTTTCTGTCAGGTGTAATGGGGGTGTGCTCTTTGTTGCACGATGAAGCGTTTCAGACTGCGTCGTGGTTGTGAGTGAAATGTACCGTCCCTTTTTTTTTTTTTTTAGTTTTTTGGATGGATGACTAACCTCTTTCATAAATGGCTGCATGGTCTGATGAGCCCTCCCCATGCCGTATTAAACACACTTGGGTCGCTAACCATCATTAGCAACATGGCTGGGATTGAACAGACACGGCTTGTGACACGGGAAGCTCAGTGTACCGATGAGCTTTCAAACTCCCGGTCCGTGCGCACGGAATGAAATGTAAAAAGAGAGTGGAAAAGGAAGACAAAGTGGTCATATTATACTGTCCTGAAGTTAATTTAACACCACCTGGCATTTGAAATGCATTTATGTGCCGCAACCTTTTGTGTCATCCAAAGCTGCCCTGAATACTGTTTTATGACTGAAGAACTCTTCCTGTGGTACTTTGCTATTTGTGTCTGTTTGTAGATATAGTTAATTGGATTATATTAGTGAATTGTTATCTTGTGTTTGGCTTGTACAATATCCTGACAAGCCATTGATGGGGTAAAAATACACATCTTTCTGTTGCCCTGTATAATTTTACTTGCAGCTTTTTCAAGAATTTGCATTACAATAAAAAAATAAAAAAACATATAAAAAAAACAGGTTAAATTGTGTGACCCGTGTCAAAGCGAGCATGCTCAGTCTGGAAACAGTTTTGATCGTTTCGCGGTATTTCTGTCTTCCGCGTACGGTTCCTCCGCACAGTGGCAGCGGTTTAGAAGACGGAGCTTGAGGGAAGAGGGGGATGTTGTGACAGGTGTGACAGGCGCCATTGTTTCACCACGTTTAGAGGACGCAGGTGTGTACAGCCTTGGAAATGTGGATGAAAAAGAGTCTTTCGCAGCGATAGACGCTTAGCGGAGATAATGTAGTATCTGAGGTGCAGCATTGTACCCCGTCTGTGGGTTGTGACGGACGCCAGGGGAGACTGCGAAGGCAATTAAAGACAAGGTTGGCGTCACCCCACCGCAGCCGCCGCGACAACCACAATCTTGTCTTTAAGAGAAAGGAAATCATGCCGTCCGTGGCTCTTCTCGGCTAATTACAACGTCTTCATGGAACTCTGTGTTTGACTGACATCGCCAGTAAGCAGTGTGTCAGGTCTATTTTTAATTTTCTCCCCCAGGGGGGCTGGAAAATGCAAAAAAATAAAAACAAATTGAGTCTGTTCAGTGCTGTTTGGGAGCTCTGACAGGGCCAGATAGGGAAGTGTAATGAGAGTTCTGACATGCCATGAATCAAACGGGAGCAGCGACTGTCACTTTTTTTTTCTTCTTCTTCTTTTCCTCTGGCAACCAGCAAGGAGGCGGGGCTCAAATAGGGCTCCATGCCCTTGCTGTACGAGAGCAACTTTTACCCGTTATATTTATGAAATGCAGGGATCTGAACTCAGAACGGTCCCAGGGGTAATACTCCCTAGTTTAAAATCATCGCTTTCACAAGATGCCTTCAAAGGGGCAATTACAGAGATGGCTGTGGTATAGTGTTTAGTGTTCTGGCAGAAAAATCCCTTGAAATTCAGCGGATGGCCATTTCTTTCGGTAATGCAATCATTGATTTTCATAGATGGTTCCGTTTCATGTGGTTTGAAGGCAACAAGAGTACTGTGCGCAAATCTGGTTAGTGAAAAATTGATGCAGTGCTTGTATTTGTGTGAACTAAGTTTATTTATTTTTTTGGTTTAGGACAAAGGGTCGGGGGGATTGGAGGGAATTGTACAGTTTCTTGCAGATCCTGACTATTACACTAGAGGGCGTAAAAGATTTTTCAATAGAAAAAAAGCACAGTGCACACATGATTCATTGGGTCCTCCTGGCTATGTCGATGTGATCGATTAAATCTTATTTTTCTTCTGGCCTTAACATAGATGTTGTCTCTTTGTAGTCATCTGTCCTCATTGTCTAGTCTTAGATTCAATTAAAGAGCCCCTAAAGGACTATCAGCCTTAACTTGACTGACTGATATGGATCAAAAGCATTATACTGGCACTTCCCCTTGTAAACATGTCCCTGTTTCCCTGGGAACACAGTATGGACTGGTTGTGTAGCTGATTTGACAGTGAAGTTGTCCTGTGTGTTTGAGAATAGAGGTTGTTTGCCTTTTTAGAACAAATTTATGAACAATGTTTTGCATAATGGACAACCGTTAAAAACCTTAGTAAGTAAAAGTAAAAATACATACAATAGTTACACAACTAATGACACTACTCAACTCCATATTGCAAGTAAAGAGATTTTTCAAAAATTAATGAGTTATTTTTAACCAGTTTTTTTCTGTCATGGTATCAGGGTGTTCGCTGTGTTCACGTTGGCCAAATAAGTCATCTCTGATAAATTAATTTCCCTTTCTGTTTTTACTAATTTCTTGCATCTTCACTGTTGCGTTGATGCAGGCATGTTCTTTAATTGCACAATTTCATTCCTTCCTTGAGATGTCATTTTTTTTCCCCATCACAGAATTTTTTTTAAACAAATGCCTTCTGAATGCATCTTCATCAGCTGACGAGGGGATCATCGTCAGAATGAAGAAGGGAGCTTCTGATCTCTCTCTCTCTCTCTCTCTCTCTCTCTCTGTTTTGCATACTGTTTTGTGCGAGCGAACACGCTGTGCTGCCTGAGGGAAACGCCCCTGCAGGTGTCCTATCCACCGATGTAGCGCAGCCCCGAGTTTCACTCCTGGTTATCGGCCATTGTTTGCGCTCAGAATGGCTCACACCCGTCTCCACGCTCATGCCAAGCGTTCAGCCCCTCACCGTTTAAAGGGAGTGCTTGGTCTGCGGAAACGAAGCGTCCATAAATGGCGTAAACGCCCTTTGGTTAGCCGCCTCCCTGGGCATCTTGCATTCGTTTTTCTTTTGTAATTATTTTGTACAGCGAGAGGACCCCGATCCGTTTGTAATAAGTTGCACGGTGTACGCGTTCTTTTGATTGAAGGTTGACTTTGAAATCATCCTGTGGCCACGGCTCATTGAATAGACGCACCACGACGCGCGTGTTTTGGGGTTTCTGGCTCGGTGTAAATAAGTGAATCATTTTCAAAGGGCCTGCCCCGCTGCTGGAACTGCAGCCCCACGCTGTTTTCGGTGCAGTGCCGATTTTAAAATTCATTATTTCGCAAATTAGTAGTCTTTACAGAGGTTTTCTGGGCCTCGTCCCCCCCCCAGCCCAAATCGTGCTCTGAAATCCATAATGTCGAGCTCCTTTCCCCTGAGGTCGGGCTGGTGTCGATGAGAAGCCCCCCCTGCCCCCCCCCCCCCGATGCGGCGAGATCTCATTTGATTCCCCCCCTCGGATGGGGCCGACGGGAGCGGGGACCTCATGGAGGCTATCTGATTGAAATTAATGATCGGCGAGGCCGAGGGTCAATGAAGTACAAACACAAAGTCATTACGGCGGGCCCGGATTAGCCTGAAGAGAGCCCCTTTGTGTTTTCCTCGCGTCGTCCTTCCTCCTCCTCCTCCTCCTCCTCCCCTCGGCCTCCTCTTCCTCCCCGGGCGCTGTGCGGCGCCGTTTCCCAGCAGCCCGCGCTGCTGCGGCGGCGGGCGGCGTTTCATCTCTATCCGCCTGTCCCGCGCGCGGCCAGCTGTGAAGGGTTTCGGCGCTGACCGCAGCCGCCCGCGCCGCTGTGAGGGCACGCGGGCGGAATCGCTGATGCGCCCGCCCCCCCGCCCCGCTCCCCACCGCTCCCCCCTCGCAGAACCCCACAGAGTTTAATGTAACTCCGGAAAACAAGAGGAAAGATCCTCCTCACAGCACAGAGGCTGCTGAGCAAACAGGAACCCGTCACCGTTACCGCTACTGACCGTTACTGTTACCCGTCCGAGCAGCGGACCTTCTGCACCGAACCCGACTCGCGCAGGGCAGAGACTGAGCGGCTGTTCTCTGAACTCCGGGCCCTCAGAGTGTCTCCCCTCTCCGGGCCCTCGGTCCGTGATGCGCTGTGCGCGTTCGCGCGGTAAAGCCCATTTGCCTAAGATGAAAGGGAATATTCAGTATCCCAACACCTCTCTCCCGCTGCCTTGTGATGTCATTCACAGAAAGCGCTGCAGAGGGTGGGTGTGTGGAATTGCCAATATAGGAACCTCCCGAGATCTTTAAGGTCAATATGTATCCTGTGGTGGAATCAAAAATAGTGTTTCAAACAGAATGAAAAGAAAGTCGGCCACACATCTTTTATTCTTTTTTTTTTGTTTGTGAGATTTCGTTTGAGGGTCCTGGATTTGTTCATATTGACATTGTGAGGAGAACTGGGATGCTTCAAATAAAGAACTGAAGGAATTGATTTTGCTGTAATTGTGCTTTGGCAGGGGTGTCTTGCTTGGCCCCAGCTGGGGGAGCCTTACAGTCTGGCCACTTGCAAAGCTCTCGATTTAGCGCCTGTGAATGATGGATAATTTTACCTGTCGCTAAGACACTTCATCCATTTTTATAATTATGTCTGTCCATCCATCCATTAATATATCAATAATAAATATTTAATATTATTTTATTATTTTATATTTATTTAATTTAGTTTCTATTTAAAATAGGCTTCTAATATTACAAATATTTATTTAGTACTGCAAACAAAATGGTTGAAGATGCAAAAATATGTTAACTTACTTGAATTCAAAAGTAATTATCTGTATCTGTTTGGAAGTGGATTATACATTAAAATAAAATGATAAGGAAAAAAGTTACTAGGTTTTGCTTTTAAAATTACATAGATATATTTTAGGTGCCAGTGTCACTCATTGATTTGATATGGGCACAGTCTAGCCTGTAGTTCTGTACGAAGACAGTTGAGCTGCCCACCATAATTATCTCCTCGGTACAAGTTAGGAACGCAGCAGGGAATTCTGGAAAAAAATCTCTGTTCACTGGCACTGGGTGTAGAGTGCTCTTTCAGCAGGGAAGGGGCAAAGCACAAAGTGGGTAAAACAAGCAGGGTGCAAGCCTAGAACGAGAGTTGGAATGCATTTATCTGTTTGAGGAAGTGAAAGAATAAAAGGCCAGTTGGCAGCAGTGCACAGAAACATTACGGGACTTTTTTTTAAGGGTCAGTGAGCCAGTGCTACTGGGCGGGCTCGGAAGATGCTTGAGCAGCAGCTAAAGAAATGACCGGCTCGCTACATGAACGGACACGACGCCCTTTTGAACCCTGGTAGTTCCAGTCTTTTTTAAAAATTGTATATCACATAGTGAAATCCTGGCACATTCGATTTCTCCTGTCTGAGGGAAAATTGTCCCCATTTGCGACTTCTGGAATTGATCCAGGGTGCTTCCAAAAAAAATTGGGTCTTAATGTGAAAGCATCCTTACTGATTTTTTTTTCCCCCAAAAGACTTATACAACTATTATTCTGTTGTATTAAATAGTTACAGTTCTGTTACATTTGTGTTGAGTGTGTCTGTTAATCATAAATAATCTTCTATCTTTTGTATTAGAACTTATAAAATCTGCGACCAAGTATATTGTCAAGTAATGATTACTGTGCATGCACCCTGCAACCTCTGCTTCCATTAACTTCAGCTCGCTCTGGGGACCTTGCCAATTCTAACGCGTCAAAGGCGTTCAATAAGAGCACAACTCACTGCCATAGCAGACTGCCCTATTGAGGGCACCTTCGCTTCCCCACCTGTTTAATTGAAAGCTGTACATTGAATAGACTGTCCGGTCGTTTTTTTTTCCCACGTCCGCTTGTCCAGTCAGTATGCTCCCTGAGGTTCTGCGTCTCCCTGTCCAATAGCAGTGCTCCGGGCTGAATACCAGGCCCCGGCCTGTAAACATTGTGCCTGCGGAGTGTGGCGCTGTTGCTCTTGACACTCGGGTGCATTTTTCTCGCCGGAAACGTAACGCACTCTTGTTTATTAAATTTTTCGGTTCACTAACTTTTTGAAATGTCCTCCTGAAATGCACAGAACTGAACCCTAAGCTGCACATTTGCAGCTGGGGTGCATGATGGGAAGCTCCAGCTGTCCTGAGGGGGAGGGGCTAATAAACCTTACTGATGACACGTGTTAAGTGGAAATAGTAGTTAAATGGAGGGGAAAGGACTGGCGGACAGTTTCCCCACATTAAAGAAACAAATGTCCTCCATGCAGATGCAAAGCCTTATTGGCCACAAATTTGGCACTTGGCACTGCTTAAAAGCCGGGGGGAGGGGCGGGGCGGGGCGGGCGGGGGGGGGGGGGTTCAGTGCTTTAAAGGAGGCCCCTGGGGGATCACGGTGTCTGCTGATGTTTGTTGCTGTCAATCTCTTGATCAATTAACGTTATTGAAAACAACAAGGTGTTTTTGTTTATTCAGAATTTTTTTGGACCTTGAACTTATTTGAACACAATACAGTTTTGGCGCATTGATTTGGTTTTAATAACCAGGTGACCCTGTTTATTTCACCTGTGAGTCTATAATGTAGTCAATGAAAAAAAATAGATAATTTGCCATACCGTACATTATAGAAAAGGAAACATTATTTGATCTGACTGATTAAAAGTCCTGGCATGTGAGCATTTATTCATGACACGCATAGCTATTACTGGTCAAATGTGACATTATAGGGTAAAATCCCTCAAGACAATAACAGTGTCTAATAACAATTAAGAGCTTGCAACACTGCTAGGGTGGCAATTGTGGTTGCAGTGAAAGCCAGTACACACAGAGGTCCCCCAGAACTGCTTTTGAAAACACCTGCTTACAGTCATTACTTGGAGGACGTAATCACGGAAAGCTTATGTAACTGTTCTGAACTATTATGTTCATCCTTCATATTTAATCCTCAAATTCACTTCCTTAAAAGGCTTCCTTCTCATTACAGTGCTCATAATCGTGCAATAATTTTTATTTTATGGTTTTTTTTTTTTTTTTTGGACAAATCACTGTGCATGACCATCTGCCTTTGAGTCCTGTGCCATTCGTGACTCGCTGTAGCCTCTTGTGTCCTGTGCTGACTTGCAAAACAGTAGATTTAGTCAGTCCCATCAAATTTAATTTTCTTGCCTGCATCCAATGCTTTACCTTCAGGGGCCATTTAGTTATGCAGTTCATTAAAAACACATTGTCTTTTTAATCCTCTCTTTATTTTAGTGGCTGCTCCTTTCCGGATGAATGGCTATACTTTTTTGGTCTGTTTTGTTCAATCTGAATTGAATTCCTGATCTTTTTTTATATTTATTTGTTTTGATATGCCAGGATGCTTTCAGCCTTGGGGACATTTTGTTTAATGCACTTAGCTACTCCTTTACAGTGGAGCAATGTCCTTTTCAAGTTGTCCTGATTATTGATAATTGCTATGCCTGAGGCAAGTGCTTCATTCAGTAGATGCCGTACACACAGTATACTATCTTAGCCAGTGTTAGATTGAAGGGCACCTTCACAGGGTCAGAATTTGAAGAGCCCTCAGTATAGTAGTAGTCATGTATGTCTTCATAAAAGGACACACATTTTCCTGGGAAGGTCATTGGTTTCACAGGCCAAGCACACACCAGGTAAATGGCTTTTTGAGGAATGCTTAGTATATCTAGTTTCATACTTTGACACTCTGAATGCTTGGTACTTCACACTTTGACAGCATAAAAAAAAAATACATGTATTCGTTTTACCTTGTGTGCAACCACTGTGGGAAAGAACACGCAAAACCAGAGGAAGGACATAGAGTAGAGGAGATAAGAGGGGAGACCAAACTCATTTCCTGTGTTTACGTTATCAGAGAACCAGCTAAAATGGCTGAGAGGTGCGTCACTGCGTGGACTGACTTCTGGGAAGGAGGGCAGTAAGTACTGCCATTTTTAGGTCTGTGAAGCCCACTATTACTGTAACTAGCTTGTTTTGCGATTGGGTGGGGGTGTGTGTGTGGAAATTTAGAGTACTGTCCCCTTTAATGAGCCATCAAGCCATTTCCCTGAATTCAGTTATCATTTAGCACACAGTTAATCACAGAGTAGTTTAAGCTGAACTGATGGTCCAAATGTCTTAGTCTGGCTCACTTGGCTCCTCTGTCTGATTCTCAGTGGGTGGGTTTTGTCATAAAGCACGTTCGGCTTTTTCTAAGCCTGGCACGTCAACCACCCCCGCGGCCAGACCGAGCTGTTTTTGTTAACCTCTGCTCTCCCCCCTGTGGAAGTATTTAAATACCCCCTCCCCTCGAGCTCTCTCCTTATTACTCCTCTCTCTCCCCCCCCCCCCCCCCTCCTCCTCCTCTGCTCTTCAGCTGTGCCCCTGAGTGTGTTTTTCTGTTCAGCCTGCGTCGCTTCACTCTCGACCGTGATAAAGTTTGACAGCAAATCGATACTTTTCTTTTGGCCAGATACGGAGATAAGATTGTCATAATCCCGATGTTGTGTGGCTCTGTGGATTCGCATTCAACTTCATTATTATGGCCAGAGATGTCCTTAACAGATAGTGGTGTTCACCCCTCCCCCCCACCCTGAAAGCGGTTAAACCATGACCTCAGGGTAGAGAATACGGTGCTCATACCAATAGGGATGGGAGACCCCAGAAACGCAACTTACCTCTTTTCAATTGTGTGTTAACGATTCGATACAAATCCGCCGTAAGTCAATCTTTATTTCTATATTGTGCCATTTAAATTCAGACGATTGTCTCACTGTGTGCTACAGTGGCTGTTTCACAGAAGGAATGATAAAACTGCATTCAGGCCAATGCTTGCTAAACTGAAACGTTTTCCTCAGGTGATGGAGTGGAAATACTGGAAAGCAGTGTCAAGATTGGCAAATAATAACACAAGTCGCCGATGATATTATTTTAAAGCCTTTTAAAAACAAAAGGTAAGGAGGGTAATCTCCAGATAGCCTTTGTCACAAGACATGTCTGTTCTAAAAGGCTTCTTTTGGCAGATATTTACTATGCATTTCTGTTTAAATGTAAGTGTATTATGACATAAGCTTAGTTCATCTGATAATTGGCCGTATTAATGGGCAGATGGGAGGTGTTGGGGGTGGGACTGGGGCTGGGGCTGGCAGAGGGGTCTTGCAGGTGGAGCCCCTCTTTCACCGTCTCCCCGGTGTCCTCAGCGTCCGAGTGTCTCACTGCACCCCGGGCTCTCTGTCTTTTTCCTGAGCGTCTAGTCAGCCTCACAGTTTTCGGGCACAAGCTTCTAAATTGGCGTCGGCGCTTTACGGCGTGGGTCCAATTCTGGACTCCTTCCGTTTCGCGGGCGATGTCTGGCCCCGGCGGCTCGTTGAGTTCACTGTGCCGCCTGGCAGAGGCGCCCGCCGTCACCCGTCCTGCCCGCCGCTTCCCAGGCCGAGGCGGGCGATGCGTCGGATTCCGAGCCGTTCCTCGTCGTCGCTGGAGAGCTTTTCCGAGAGAAAGAGCCGGGCGCGCGGCGTCTGCCCGTGGATGCTAACGGACAGAGACAGAGCGCTTTGTCCGTGGAGGGTTCTCCCCCCCCCCCCCCCCCCCCCCCCCGAGGGGGCGGAGGGGTCACCTGAAGGTCTTTGGCGGTGCGGGCCGCGCCTGCGCTGCAGCTGGGGGCGCTGTAACCGGCGCGGGGCGGCCCGGGCCTTCGCGCTCAGCGGGCCGCAGATTGAAAAGCTCCCCGTCGAGGCGACGCTCGTTCATGTGCGGTGCGCTACGGAGCGCTGTCTGCTGGGACACGGAGTCCTCCAAGGTGGACGTGTCAGCGGTCATTTCCACTGCCGGGCCTGCCTGGACTGTTTCGGGACGAAGTCCTCATTCGTCTCTTTGCTGTCAGCTGTTCCGACATCACGTTCTTTATGAGATTTGAAATCCGTCGTCTTGGTGTGGCCCCGCGGCCCCGCGTCCTTGGCACATTAGGGTCGGTCAGCATGTTATTACCGTGTGCTCAGAGGAGAGAAGTCAGACGGAAGCTCTCTGGTGAAGCGGCTACAGTAGAGATGTCAGGCTGCTGGCAGACTGCTCTGCGCTTCTCATTTCCATGTGTTAAATCACAAAGTGACAGTGCTGTGTTTCTGCACAGAGCTGCTTTCCCTATTAGGGGAGAGAACCGATTTGAACCGCAGTCTGGCCATTTTTATAGGGGAAGTAACTGAAAGTATGTATTTTACATCCCTCAATTGTGAGGTATATAAACTGCTGTAGCTGCACTAACAATGGAGCTGAGAGATTGTCTGGAACCTTCCACTTGTTGAATTGGGTTTTTAAGCTTTGGGGATGCCCGAGCTGAACTGTGAATGGGTGCTCTGTATTGCATCAGGCTGTTTAGCATGGTGCTGCATCTGCACTGGATAGATTTTTTCCCTCTCCCCCTGACAGGCTCTGTCACACACACCTCCCCCCCCCCCACCTCCTCTGCTAAATCGGAGGAGAGAAGGGATGTGCAGGGGGCTCAGGGTCCCTCAGTTAATGCTCCTCAGTGTGTTCCTCCAGTTAATGCTCCTCAGTGTGTTCCTCCTCCAGTTCCTTTCACTCCCCCCCCCCCTCCCTCAGCTCAGCCCAGCCCCCCTCCTGTGGAAGGAAACCACTCAGGTGGCCCACCTGCCTGCAGGCAGGAAATGAGGCTCAGAGACCCCCGTGCCCCCCCCCCCGCCCCCAGGGTCCACAAATGTGCCTGGCTACACACCAGAGGCTCGGCGACAGCCCAGAATGCACCACATTTCCCATAAGGGTCCTCTGACTGCTGCCACGGTATTGGTCAAAGGCGGATTGTCCTTGTTTTTTTTTTTTTTTTAATTTTTAAAAAATTGGACGTCTGCTAAAATGAGTCACATAACTGTAAACTGCTCAAGTGCCTTCCACAGGGTCTGCAGGAAATAGGTGTCACTTTTAAGGTCTTGCCTTTGACAATGAAATCACTTCCAGGCAATTACCGGGTTTTGGACCTCACGCTAGCAGGCCGGAACGCTGTTGTTGTTGGAACAATTCTTTAAACGGACAGAGTACAGTTACACCGAATGCTTATTTGAATTTTTGTTTCAGAAGTCCCCCCCCAGCGCCCCTCCAGCTGTTAGAAATACTAGCCTCTGCGTTTGCTTCGGTTTTTCTTTTTTCCTCCTTGATACATTTCTGCAACAATCTCACCCTGTTTTGAGTCTCAAAAGGAATTTGGTCCCTTTAAGTGGCTGAGACGCGGAGCACTCATTGGAGAGTAGTCATGTGAATGTAGCAAGATGTTCCATCCCCTGAATAGTATGTGGTGCCATTGTTCAAACACCGAGAGGTGACGTTTTGTTCGACCTCTTTCACGGCAGAAGTTTCACATTTTAAATGAAACCCTTTTACATGAAATTGTAATTATGTGTGCGCACACATTGTCTTCCTTATCTGGGTGCTGCAAATGAATGGAATCCTGGATTCAGCTGAATAGCAGTGATCGAGGATGGGTGTGTGTGTGTGGGTGTGTGTGTGTGTGCGTGCGTGAGCGTGTGTGTGTATATGGGTGTGCGTGCGTAAGTGAGTGCGTGCGCGTGAGTGTGCGTGTGTGTATATGTTTGTGTGTGTGTGTGTGCGTAAGTGAGTGTGTGTGTGTGTGTGTGCGTGTGCGTGTGCGTGAGTGTGTGTGTGTGTGTGCGTGCGTGCGTGTGCGTGTGTGTATAAGTTTGTGTGTGTGTGTGCGTAAGTGAGTGTGTGTGTGTGTGCGTGCGTGTGCGTGTGTGTATATGTTTGTGTGTGCGTAAGTGAGTGTGTGTGTGTGTGTGTGTGTGCTCGGGGTGGGAGGTGGGAGGTGGGGGTGAGATGTGAAAAAAAGTTTATTTGGCGGGTCTTTTCTCTGACCTTTACTGAATTTGTTCAGCCGAAGGTAGCCGCCACTCTTTTCTGCGTTCGATAACAAAAATCATTTGAGCCTGGCTGGAGAGACGAGGAGAATCGAGGGGGTCCACTTAATATTCACAGAGCAGTCACAACGAATTGAAATGAGAGAGAGAGAGAGAGAGAGTGGGAGTGAGAGTGAGAGTGAGAGAGGGACAGGAAGAGAGAGCGCATGCAGAAAAAACACAGGCTGAAACAGACTGTGAAATTGGCGGATAGAAATGGCGTAATGGAAATCGCGCAATTTATTTTCTCTAAATGCTAATGCTTTGCGCGGGGCCGGCTCGCGGGGAAGCAGCCGCGCCGCGGCGGTGTGTGAGGGAGCCCCGGTCGCTGCGCGGGCGCTATGCTAATCCACCCCGCTCCGCTGCCGCTGCGGCGTGCCAGCGTTCGGCGCAAACACAGCCGCGCCGGATTCCGCCTTTCCAATTTGACAAGAGATTTGTTGTATTATGGAAATGACTGCGCCGGTATAGGACAGGGATGATGGTGTGGAAAGTGGTGGTGGTGGTGGTGGGTGGGGGTGGAGGAGGGGGTTCCTGGTTGTTTGGTTGTTTTGGGATGTTTTTTTCCCATCTTTCCCCACATGCGCTGCGGTGTGGCGGGAAGCGGTCTCCGTGCAGTTGTCGCACTTTGGCCTCCCGGCTGCGTCTCCTGACGCTGTTATTGTTGGCCCGTCTTCCGGCCCGCTTCTCCCCCAGCTGCGGGCCCCTGGCCAGGGTGCCACCGGCGGCTGCCTCAGCACGGCCTAACCTTCAGCCCGGACCTCTTATCTCTCCCGGGACAGAAAAAAAGAAGCAAAGGAGGATTGTGCAGAATTATAAACTGAATGGCAGGAGCCTGTTAGCGGACAGGATGCGGGCAGCATTGTTATTGAGATCAGGACAATCCGGAGTAGGATTTCCTGTCTGTTTCATGGTCACCCAGGGTGCAGAGAAGCATGCCTGCTCCAGGGGAAATGAATCTGTGGCCCCCCACTTGCGGAGTTGAATCAGAGCTGCCACTGTCTGTCCCTCTTTCTCCCTCTCCCTTTCTGTGTGTCAGTCTCTCTCTTTTACACACACACACACGCACGCACGCACGCACACACAGACACACGGACACACGCACACACACACACACACACACCCACAGACACACAGGCACACGGACACACACACACACATACGCTCTCACTCTGTCTTACTCTCATTCACACCCACTTTCCCTCTCTCACTTACACACATATGCACTGTCTCAAACACACACACACACACTCACTCACTCACTCACTCACTCTCTCTCTCTCTGTCTTACTCTCATTCACACCCACTTTCCCTCTCTCACTTACACACATATGCACTGTCTCAAACACACACACACACACTCACTCACTCACTCACTCCTCACTCTCTCTCTCTCTGTCTTACTCTCATTCACACCCACTCTCCCTCTCTCATTTACACACATGCACTGTCTCAAACACACAGACACTCACTTACGCACACACACACACACACCCACATGCACACACACGCGCACACATGCACACACACACACACGAGCACTGTCTCTCCCTTTCTTTCCTCGCTCTACCTCTTTGCCTATACCTTTTTTCTCTTAACCAAACACTGTCTTTCTCTGCTGCCCTCCTCTCCCTCTCCCTCTCCCTCTCCCTGTCTCTCTGTCTCTCTCTCTCTCTCTCTCTCTCTCTCTGTCCTGAAGTTACAGGAGAGGAGAACTGGGGGGGGAGGTGTCAGCTGACTGCCCCCCTCCAATCAGATAAGCCGTGATGTAAGTGTTTAGCAGCTGCTGAGATCAGATTTAGCGTGGCGGAGCGGGCGGGCAGTGCAGCATGGCTATGCGCCGGTAGAGAGGAATGAGCGGCGCCGCGGCGTAGCATGGACGAGTCCAGCATTCTGAGGAGGCGAGGGCTACAGGTAGGGGAAAGAGAGCCGTCTCCGTGGCTACGGCGCGCGCCGCTGCGGTACTGTGTGTGGCTAACGGAGGGCGGATCGTGGGGGTGGCGGGTGGGGAGTGGGGGGGGGGGCTGCCATTAACAGATCTCAGTCAGGAGTTTTATACCTTTGTATTAACACTTTCCTGGGCAAAAGAGGAAGTGTGAAAACACTGTGTGTGTGTGTGTGTGTATACACACATCCTTTTTGATCTGTTGTATTGATTGTTGTGTTTTAGTGTGACTTTCTATCACAGCATTTGGCTACATCATGGCAATATATGTGAAAAGGGAGAAATGTGATTATATGCAGAATTGTTATTATACTTATGATTTCTTTTGGAATTTATTTTCTGTCTCATTTATTTATTGCACACAGTTTTGTGGCAGGCTGAAGACAAATTGTTGCTGGAGGTACTCCTGAAAATGGTGTGATTTTCCTTGTCTGCATACTGTACTGTAAAACAGACACATTGCCGGAATTTGTTCTCTGTACCTTTGACGTAGTTGTGATGTGGTGGAGCTCGTGCTGGAGTTGAGGCTTTTCTTCAGGAGGATCAGAACGCGTCTTATGGTCCCGCTGTTCTCCGGCGACATTGAAAGTGTTAATGTGTACATTTGCACACGCCCCTCTCGTCAGGTTTGCCTGTGGTGCGTTTAGAGAAAAAAAAAAGATCCTCTTCGTTTCCAAGAGGCTTCCTCGACGCAGAGCGGCGTATTGGGCAGTGACAGTAGAGGGGAGGAACTTTTTGGGATTTGTGAATGGGAGGTTTATCTCCGCCTGATCCGCGGAGATAATTCCCGTGCGCTCCCGTACGGATCGGGGCGCACATGTTGTCATCGCCGGCGCTCGGAGAGAGAGCGGACCAGGAGTCAGCTGCTGCCGCGGCAGGGCTAATGGGCAGGAATTAGGAGGCTGCGTCTGCGGGCGGCAGAAAGGAAGGGGATTTAATTGGGGTGAAAACTCGGTAAATAAATCCAGCGGGGTGGGGGTGAGACGGGGCACGGCGGTGGAAGATGAAAGGCGTTTGATGTTACAGTAAACCAGTTGCAGGTTTTTTTTTTTTTTCGAATTTCAAAAGTCTCTGCTTTCTTGTATTAATTTTCATTTGAAAGAAAGCAATGTTCTGAAAATTAATTGGGGAAAAATAATTTTTCAAAAAACATTCAAACATTGATTTCTTATGAAAACGTGGACTCTTTGAGATTATCCTTTTTGGATTGTGCCTTTAATTACGCCAAGTTGTTAATAAAATGCTGTATAAACAGGATAGAATGCCCATTTTGCTTTAAAAGGCGTTTCCTTCCAATTATAGAATGTGGAGGAATTAGAAGGGAGGAATTAACCCTGATAACAGCTGTCAAGTTCTGTTCTTAGACCTCCTGAGCTCATTGTCTCTTCTTTGATAGCATCATTAGAGCACTTTGCCACCCTGGCCATTAGCACTTGGCATAATTACTGCATGCGTTTATTGGGAGGAGTACCAAACAGGCAATTTGTCTCCCAGAACCCCTCAATTAAGGCTGTTTTGGTCGCCTGCATCAACTTTAAAGGAGGCCGCCACCTCTTCTTTTGTTCTGGGGTTTCAGCTGAGCGGTAGCAACCCGAGCACTGTGTGGCTCGAACACTATCGCATCTCAGCGGCTGACTTAACAAACAAACAATCCTGAGGTGTGCTTGGGTGCAAAGTATCATGCAAATGGGTTAAGTGTCCACCTGTGCCAAAGCCAGTAGGAATTAGACTAGGAACAGAGTAGGAATCTAACGTGAATGTTGCCGGTGTGGTGTAGTGGGTGCAGAGCTGGGCTTGGAGGTTGGAGGATTGAATCCAAGACATTACAGACAGTATATTAATTCTGCTGAATAAATTGCTGTTAGATGATCTGCTTTTGTAAATAAGTGTGTAATGTAATGTCCGATTGTATTATTATTATTATTATTATTATTATATTTTTTGGACCCACATCCATTTCCATACAAATTGTATGGGGCTCAGAAGTACCAGTGGCATCACATCACGCTGGATCTGATCTGGATTCCCACAGCACTCTCGTATCATCTGTGCTCAAGACTTGGCTGCAAAGACCGTTTCTGAGATTCAGAAGGTGGCATAAAAAGCCCTTTGAGTCTTATCTGCATCAAATACTGCAGGGCAGTGTGGAAGGCCTTATTGATAAGATACTGGACTGTTTTCATTTCCATTCTAATGCTTCCTTCTGCTCTCTTCGGTGTGCAAAGATTGTTTTTTTTCCCTTTACCACACATGGTATGTAAAACAGCATGACTTCCTCTATTACCATCTATTTATATTTTTGGATGCAGTCCAGCAATGGGCGCATAGCTAAGATTGTTTTATGCCACATCATTTCTCTGTCAGAACCCATCAGATGTTCAAGATCCTGCCGTATTTATTTTTTTATTCGACAAAGCAAAATGCACAAAAAAGACATTTTTTCAAAAAAGCAAAATCTACACAGGTGAAAAATTGATGTGCCTCAAGTTTCTTTCTGAGGCAAGACAGACGCTTACTTCCTTAATCTGTTCTGAGCGCCGCTGTTGCAGATGAAGCCGTTGTACATGGTGTCACTTTGGCTGGGGATTGTGGGTAAAGCACCGCAGAGAATGGGAGAGCCTGGTTATGAGAATGAGTCTTGAGTACACAGTAAGCGGCAGGTCTGTTGAGTAGCTAATGGCGTGTAGAATAGAGGAGGGTGGGGCGCGGTTAACTCTCTTTGGCGTACAGAGAGGTGTGACGCGTGCTGAAGGGGGGGTGGGGGTGGGGTGGGGGGAGCACGGTGAAGGGGGGCTCCTTTGATCCCCTCCTCTCTCTTGTCTTCTAAAAGGGGGGGAGTGTGATGCGGATTCATCCGGCGGTGGAAAAACTCCGCACGACGGCGTTGCGCGCTGCGGCGGTCCTCGCTGCTGAATTTAGGGTGTCTGGCCCACTCCCGGCGCCGCGAGATCAAAGGCGGTTTTTATTGTGCCGATATTTAAATTTTACGGGCCCGGGCCGAGCCGCCCGGGCGTATTTCACATTGATGGTTCCAGCGCGGTCGGGGCGGGGGGTGGGGGGGGGGTGTGTTTGGCGTGCTGCGTTGCTTCTCTGATGGGATGCCGCCTGCGTTTTTTGTGGAAAATGGCGTGAAGGCTCCGTTCCCCGCACGCCCCCTGCTCCCTTGGGTGGCCGGCCGGCCTTGCGCTGAGGCTTTAAAGAGGGCGATCAAATGGCGAAACCGCTGACTGGCAAAACCGGGGTTCCCGCGCTAGGGCCCCCTACGGTGAGCCGCCTGTGGCTGCTGGCCCCTTTACCCAGCACCCACTGCAGGCCGTATTACACACGAGCACATGAAGCCAAGTCTGCCCTCCTGGCAGATTTTATTAATATGTATCACCTGTTGCTTTTTAGCACAATGTAAAAATGTAATACATTATGATAACATTACCAGGGATCTGTAATGCGGGCAAGGTCGACTGTATTTTAAATTTTAAAATTCTGAAATGCTTAGTTAATGCAATATGTAAATTATTATTAACTGGGGATATTTTTTCCATTTTTGCTGAGGACCCTGTGCGACTCCTTCAGGGGCCTTTGGGGCGTTGATGGATGAGGCACTGAGTCCAGACTCTGCGAGGCTCGGGGGGGTGGGGGTGGGGGGGGGGGGGGGTGTTAACGGTGGTATAGACTTGGCGACATCCTGGCATTTCTGCACAGTTTTCTCACGGTCACCATTTCCCAGCCTCTAAATCACACAGCGCGCGCCTGAACAACTGGGAGTATCCATTCACATGAGCATGCCATCACATCTGCACTTTTATTATGAAAAATGGATCGGGTTCTTTCTTTGTGTCCCTTGTTCCTCATTGGATGCGCCCTTTAAAGCTCTAGAGATTGGCTAACGATAAAGCATATTGTTAACATGGCTCATCAGAACAGGTAGCCTACTTGCTGGAATCCTGATTAGAATAGAATAAATGTTTTTTTGTGTATTGTATTAGTTCATAATTAAAGCAGTGGAATTAAACGCTGTTCCATCCTCAAGTGGTTTACCACACTTGTTTATGAAATTCAGCTTTGCTGGTATAGTTAATAAGAGGGGAAAATTGTATAGTCCTCTCACAGTTTGATGAGATGTGCTGAAGTAATTGGTTTTCAGATGCAGACAATGATTCTGCTGGCAAGCGTGCGGTTGTATTTATTTCTCTGTAATTAATTTGCTTGTTTTCAAACCCGTCGCAGACGTATGTGAATGTGAATGAGAAAGGTGAAGCCGAGCTCACGCTGGGGTGAAATTTGGCATGATGCTGTGATGTATCTTTCCATTTCTTTGTGCGCTGAACACGCTCGCACGTCTCCTGCGACCAGTGGAAAACGAGCGGAATACAAAGTCCTTGCACTCGAATGAGCTAACGTTAACGCTGAATAATTCCTCAGACAAATTAATTCAACAACGCAATTAACTTATTTGCACGTGGGGCTATTACTACATGCAGGAGACTTAATTGTGAGGAGTTCTGTAATTGTGAATTGAAAGCAATGTCTTGAAGCCCGCTCTTGCATAATACTGTTGAAGATAAAATGTGGGAATGAGCACCAATGGGACGGTAGGGAGCAGTCGTCCAAGCTCTGGCTGTGATCGGGGACACATTGTCGTAGGAGGTGCTGCCACTGAGGCAAGCTGCTGCAGCATGCTCCTCAACACTCCCTGCGTTCACTGAAGATGCTGTCCTAGTCTTCACCTGAAATGAGGTATATCCCCATTTGTGGATGGAGTGTAGCACAGTGGGTAAGGAACTGGGCTTGTAACCGAAAGGTCGCAGGTTCGATTCCCGGGTAGGACACTGCCATTGTACCCTTGAGCAAGGTACTTAACCGAAATTGCTTCAGTATATATCCAGCTGTATAAATGGATACAATGTAAAATGCTATGTAAAAGTTGTGTAAGTCGCTCTGGATAAGAGCGTCTGCTAAATGCCTGTAATGTAATGTAATGTAATTTATTACATGAGCCAAATATAGAGCTCCTGTAGTGGTGTGAGGAGAGCAAATCATTCCATGGTTTAGGGATGTGACTCCGTGATTCTATATTTTAATATATGAATAGTGGAATTGCTCTACTTGCTCGAATTCCTGGATTTTTATGTTCCTTGTGTATTTAGTATGCTTTATGTGTTTTCTTATTGTTTTCTAGGTAGTCCACTGCTGACTTTTTGGCCTTTGCTAGAAACTATAGAAATGTCAGCCTGTATCATTTGGCAGCTTAACTCTGAGCTCAAAGAGAAATCACCCACTGAAGTAAAGACACTCTCCACAGGGTGCATAATCCCTTGGGATTCTTTTTTTTTTTGAAAGGCTGTACTGTTCTACGCTATCATATTAGGATTTCATGAGCACAGCCTAGTGTAACAAATTGATTTTAGATGATAAATGGCTGTTCTGTGCTGACCCATGGTTGATATTGTTTGTTTTCTGTTGATAATTATGTATTTGGTCCACTGTGTCCCCACTGTAGCTCAAATGAACAGCGTTGGGAGAGGAGATCTGTAAAGAGTTAGAAGTTGTCTTGCGCAATATCGAGGGGCAGATATTGTTTTAATAGTGTGAATCTCATGCTGCTCTGGTTCAAGAAATTGGTTGTTGGCTGAAAAGTTCTGGTTTCGATTTCAAGAAGATGTTCAAAAAGATACGTACTGTAAAATGCACGCTGTTTAAGGAACGCTTTCCATGGATGTTTACTACTTTATTAAACGTATGCAAATATATGGGTGTCTCTCCGGGGAGAACCTGTGAAAGTTGTCTTTGGGAAATGAGTGCATCCAGCTGTCTTTGCCGACCGCGCATTCCTAAGCTTTTAGAAAGCCTCAAATCTACGTCTTGCACACGGAAATGACACAGTGCTCTTTCATCTTCTGCGAATACCTGCCATGTGCATGCGTGTGTGTGTGCATGCGTGGCTGCGTGCATGTGCATGTGTGTGCGCGTGTGCATGTGCATGTGTGTACGTGCCCACCCACTGAAATGAACTCTGATTCAGGTTGGGTATCAAGCCATCTCCTTATTGAACGGGACGTTATCAGATCGTGTTTATTTGTATTCGTTCGCTACGCGGCGCGCGCCGACGGTCTCTCTGGCGCGCGGCACTGATAACCCGCCATTGTGAGTGCCGCTCTCAGCAAATACCGCCGCCGCTTCTTATCTTTATTCTGTTCTGCCGGGCCGGGCGGAGGAGGCTGAGCATGTAAATGGGAGCTGACTGATGGCAGACGATGTGGACGTTATCACACGTGTGCTGCCGCTGCTCTTCGGAGCTTTGGCGCTGATGTCATGCTGCCCTATTTTGGCTTCATGATTTAAGCCCGGCTAGGAAGTTCACGTCAGATTTGTCCCCAAAAGGTACGGCACAAAAATGATGTTGGATAAAGGTTAACGGTTAATGGGATTTCTGAAGGTTGCAGCAGTTTACATACCTCAAAGATGCTTTGTTTGCAGAACAGTTGCAGTAAATCGCACTGGTGAGTGTACAGTGAGTTCATGTAGTTTTAAATCAAGTTCATTTTAGTTGAATTGTGTCCCCGGCAGTAAAAGAGCAGTAAAATGAAACTCTTTTGATGCGTATCTTTAAGTGCTGCTCTTTGTGTTTGGGTTGTGCGTCTGCGAATCAGACCTGGGTCAAGTACGGATTTGTTTTGGATTCAAATACTTTTCTGTGCTCTGTTGATTTTGCCTGGTGTAATTGAGCCTGCCAACATGACCAGAAGGTGGGGTTGGCACTTTTTGAGAGTATTTAATTGGTTCCAATGCACCAGACAAGATCAGTGAAGCGTAGAAAAGTATTTGAATCCAAAACGCATACGTGTTTGACCCAGGTCTGCTGTGAGTTAGAGTGAAATGCATGTGTTTGGGATTTTTGAGCAGACGTGCTCTAATCCTGCGGGTGCAGCGTGGTTTTGGCCGCCCCGGCCCCCCAGGCCACTGAGCGCGGCTGCGCTCTGGTGAAGCAGGAGCACTCGCTCGCCTCTGCTCAAAAATCCGCCAGATTAGGGTGGCGCGTGTCGTCATCTGTCCCTTTCATGAGTCAGACCAGCGGGCAAAATGCACGGGAGGGGAGCGGATGAGGAATCTCCGCTCTCGTGCTGTATCGATATTTGAGGACCGTCATGTCACCTAGGCTGATTGTGTTTACTGTGAGCAAAGGGTGATAATGCTTAACTGATCCTCTCAGTAATGGGGTTTTCTTTTCCTTTGCTTATTGCATCTCATTTGTCATTTTTATTATTCGTCATTGAATTAAAAAAAAAAAAAAAAAACGAAACCTTTGGGCTTAACAGTATGAATGTGAATGGGTGTATCAGGATTTGCATTGTGTAAATGGTTTTTGGCTGACAAGTGAACACATAAAAGATCTCTCTATAGTTTTGAGATTTCTTATTTCTTGTTCACTTACCTGTGCTGGTTTCTGATTCATGCTGCTGCCCTATTTTTGCTCTGAGTAGGATAAATGACCTGCTGGCAAATGGAATCACTACGTTTACCTCCATTGTTTGAAATGTGGAGCACAGAAGGTGGGAGGAATCAAATCTTCTCCCAGAATTCCATTGTTGTGATGAAAAAATCTGGTTTCATTGCTCAGGGATTCAGTGAGTGACCATTTGATAAATATGTGACAGTCCACGCCTTGTATGTGAAGTCTTGGAATGTAGGCAAACGGATCAGAGAAGTATCCTCACAGTAACGGGTTGCTTTGCCATAGAGATTGCATTCTTCTCCGTCGATGAGACAAAAATCAATAAGGGAGAGATTGTGGCCAACGTGTTGGAAAGGCGGCATAGTATTTTTATTGCGAGTATGAACAATGTTTGGTGTTGTTTAGTATGCATCGCAGAAGCCTGTTTGTTAAATCTCTGTCTAGCCTCCCTGCCCCTTCCCCATCCCAGAAAACTCCATTTCAATTTCATGGCTGATGTAGGTTTGACTGCTTGCTTGTATTCATTGTGTTTCTGGTGGTAAGAATGCATTAAGTTCACCCTCTTTTGTAGCTGAAAATGGTGCCTCTGCAGAATACATTGCATTGATTCAGAGCCAGGGCACGTCCAGCAGAAAGTCTCATTTGACTGCTCCCTGCTCTGTGTATTCAATGCTGGATGACGGGGGCCCGATGTGGTGTCACTGTGCTGCTCCAGACCACAAACAGGAAAGAGCCTGTTATACACAGAGATGTTATTGTAGCCCAGGGTACGGGAGGGTTGGGTCTGTCAGGTCCGCATTGCATCACTATCTAGCGACCCCTGATCGGGTGCCTGTGGACTGCAGGCTGAAGATGCGTATGAAAGGTCCTCCTCCGACTCCCCTCTGCGAGCTCAGCTGTAGACACCATATGTTTCGGAGGAGAACTGTGGATGTCTGCACTCACCCGAATCGGCAGCGGGGTTTAGCACGTGAACGTGGCTACGGTTGCAGATGAGTTGACATTCTAAATAAGGGTGGGAATTGGATATATACGGCCACATGTTGGGTGCTAAAATTTTAACAGATATTTTAAAATAAAAAAGCAATAGAGTAATTGTAAGTGGGTCTGTGAATCCTTTTGTACTGTAAGTCCGGGAGGAGTGTGACTCCACTCTCCTGTACCTTCTTACATACGAAGTTGCCTATAAGAACTTTTGTTTCTGTTGTTTAAAGGACAAAAAGGTACATTTTTAGCACCTCTGGGTAAAACTCTCATTTGCATCACAGAACACAGGTAAGCAGTTTTGAGTGAAACTTTACCTCTACAGTGAATAAAAACAAAAATAAGAAGTGAAATGGGAGAATCTTACTCCTTACACCGCACGTTCTTCCCCATTTGGTTACTTGCTGTATGTAAAAGATCTGTAACAGTTTCTCTTTGTATAGTGTACTTGCGTTCTATACTGGGGTGTTTTTTGCTTGACAGTGTAGGTGGTGCTTTCTCAATTTTTTTCCTCAAGAATTGTTCATGAAATAAATAGTAAATATATGTAATGCAATATACCAGGTGAAACATGTATTATTATTGTTGATATTTAGGTACCAAGCAACTGAGGTGTGTAGTGGTAGTTTATTCATGATGCCCTTTATTGACTTTGAAAACATTTAAAAGTTTGAAAATGCATAAATACAATATGTGGATTTTTGTGAGTGTGGCTTGAAGCAGGCTGATTGTAGCATGGTAGCTTGGGAGTTAGGCAATCGTGGGTGTTGAAGAACATGTGTCTTCGATATATGCTGCTTATTTGTTGCATCAATATGGAATGATGACCCACCAGCCTTTTGCCAACATTTTCATGAATTTGGTGTGTAACTCCTGAAGCGAGTTGCTCAGATTGTATGAAGGCCAGGGTGTTCAAGGCCAGCAAACCTCTTATTTTCCCCACCTTTTCATGACAGGCAAGTTCCGACCAAGTCAGAGAAGCCCAATGATGGCGTGTTAATTATTTCCCCAGACTGCACCTTTACACGCTCATTGAGGAACATAAAGCATCCTTTACGGCAGATGGAATTGAGATTTCTCCACGGGACAACTGATAACGAACTCATTGTGTGGGTTCCATTGCATGCGCGAATGGGGAAAATGTTATTCTGACTTTTACACTAATGTGCGTAGCAATGCGACAACTTTGAACTGAGATGGCTGCTCTAAAGCCATTTGTTTCAGCCATTTAGCAAACCCTGCACGCTGCCACGTCTCAGTTTCATTCAGAAAGAAGCCAGCTAGCTGTGGGCTGGGAGGGCTGGGAGTGTTGACCGAGTGGTTGAAATCCCCACAGCGCATGCAAGAAGTCGATGGTTCCCTGGCACGATTTCTAACAGAAAATATAACACCTCCCCATAGCCTTTTGAAATCCAGCATGATTTTTGGTTTGGCACGTAAAGTTTCACCCCGCAGTACATACGGGCTGTACGCTATAGCTTTTTCTGAAGGCTGAAGTCTCACTTTTGTGTAGCAGAACACCCCCTGTTCACACGGTAATTGAGTGCTGGAAGCCTGCCGGGTGTTGAGTCCAAGATGTTGTCAATCACCTTGCAAGCCAGACTATCGACGACTTCTCCTCTGTGAAAATAGGGTGACCTATTTTTTTTGGGCATGACTGGTCAGATAATCACAAAGTGGAAGAGATTAAGATTTATGCCTGTGATCATTGCTTCTCTTTTTATGTTATTATGTAATATATTTCAAAGCCAATTTGGTCTTTTTATCAGCTCGTTGAATAGAAGTTCTGAGGACCCAGTTGTCTGGTGACACTGCAGCAAGGTGGCCAATGATTGTAGGAACAGAGTAGTCATATGATGTCTTCAGCCTTGGACCTTTTTATGTTGTGGGAACAGCGAACAGCATTTTTCTTTGGGTACACAAGATTATATGTTTGTGTTTTATATATGAATGTGTTTTTCCCCTTTGGTTAATCATTCTGAGCCATGAAGGGAATGGAAGGAGGTTGACGTGTTGGACCCTCCCACCAACATTTTTATTGGTGCACGTGTTGGACCCGCCCACCGACGTTTTTATTGTTGCCCGTATTGGACCCGCCCACCGACGTATTTATTGGGGCACGTGTTGGACCCGCCCACCGATGTTTTTATTGTTGCCTGTATTGGACCCGCCCACCGACGTATTTATTGGTGCACGTATTGGACCCGCCCACCAACGTATTTATTGGTGCACTTGTTGGAACCGCCCACCCACAGACATAATTAATGCCCTGCTTTTCTACAAACCTTTGTCCAGGTATTAAAACCAAAAAATTAAATTCTGTAAACCAAACGCATTAAATTAATGACAAAAAGAAGCACTGACTCATGATCAATCACTTTAATCGCCTCTCCCAGGTGGGTCTTTCTTGAAGTTTTGATTAAAATGAAAACTTTTCTCTAAAACGTGATTGATGAAAAAGAATGAAAAAAGAATGAAAGTAATGAAAAACAAAATAATGCTGCTTCACGATCGATCACTCGGATTTGTATCTGCTGATTGGATCTTTTTCTGAAGTCTTAATTAAAGTCAGAAATTTACCTCACTGATTTAAATTCAAAGTTGGGTCGAAAGTTAATGTCATTAATCTCAGCAATAGAGCGTGGGTCACGCCGGGGCAAATGGGCTGTCTACATTAAACACTGTGTTTCAAAATATTTCAAAGGGGGAGTCATACCAGTGCCCTACAAAATGTTTGATGGTTAATCTTTTACAAGGTCCAGTAATCATAATTTCATTCCTTTAAAAATCACACTCAGGGATTAGCAGAAAAGGAACCCTTTAAAATGCTAAGCTTCTCTCCATTCCCCCTTGGTCTATAACATGTTTTATTCTGTAAAAATTTAAACTTATTTCCGTGTATTCCTCATTGTAGAAATGAGAATGTATGGAAAATTGTGAAATCGATGGTATTTACTTCTTTGATCACTTTTGTCTTTTAATTAACCTGTTGCAAAGCAACTTTTATCTGAAGTGTAATTCATTTGTAACATAAGCACACACTTTGACAGGTTGCTTGATGGTCTATCAAGCGTTAGGTAATACCAGATACTACATTAAAAATATTTTATTTATGAGTAGGTGGGAGTAAGTAAATAAATAAATAAATAAATAAATAAATAGGTGTTCGTACTTCATCCGTCCTGGTAATTGTTGAAATGACTGTTGGGTGGCGGGCGGGGGGGGGTTGGGGGGTGGGGGGGGGGGGTGTGACTCACAACGCAGCGAGGAGCTGGAGCGATTCTACTGAGAAACACATCTGGAGCACCGAGGGAATAGAGTCTCTCTACTTTGATGTTCGCTGCGTTGCCTGAGCAGTTTTTATTTAAAGACACGTTTTGTATTCACCAAGAAGCACCCTTTCAGATTCATGTCATTATTGGCTGACGTGCTCGACTGTGAGCAGGTGAATTCACTCCTCGGTTCGTTTTGTTCAGCACGTTGTCATTTGATTTTGGGAATCTCAGAACTCTCATCTGGCAGAGCCCGTTTGAGGGAAATTCTCTCCAGTGTCTTAGTGTAAAATTTTTGTAATTGTAAATATTTGTAATTGACCGTTTTTATATTTGTAATACACTGTTTGTTTTTTAATAATTGAGATCAGTACCTTGAACATTACCCATATGTATTTCCCTATGCAATCTGTAATACTGAATCACATCACGTTATAGTGCATCCTTTATTTAAAAGAATATAATGTGGATTTGCTAAATTAGAACTTTCCAGTATTCACTTGATATGTTTATTCTACTTAATGCATCATTAATTCTTGTTTGTGGGTGGTAGTAGAACACTTTATAAACACTACTTATTTTGGACAATTTGAAAGAGAACAGAATATGCATGGATTATTATTATTGAAAGGGTGGCACTAAGCAGAAGTACTGTATTACACTAAGTTCAGCATTTTTGTTGTTCTCGTGCAGTCTTCAAAATTGTGAAGGGCAGATTATGTACATACTGACCAGATATTCAGCACAACATCACTTAACACTGAAAGCTCTTTCTCTGTCATTGTTTAAACTCAAAGTGACAGGACATCATACGCTAGCAAGCACGGCAATGCGAACAGCTGCAAGAGATCCCATTACCAGTCGGCACGGCGGGTGCCAGGGATGCCATAGTTGAGCATCTGCCCAGTGTGTAGAATATCTGTGGGTGATTTGTCTGGGGGACATGAAAGGGAATTATTAATAAGACCTTGCGTGAAGGCCGTTTCAGACATCGCCGCGGCTTTGATGTTCTGTCTTACACTCGAGGAGTTCCTGGTAGCGGTAATCCAGTGACATCGACGGCACTGGAAGGCTGCAGCGTTAAGGCACAGAGTGGCCGGCGACGGCGGAAAGAGGAAGCGATTCACTACGCAGACAGTCGACTCCCATTTGGAGGGCTTCCAGTAGTGAGCGGCGCAGACCTGAATCTGAAAGCAGTCCTCCAGCACCACCCCCCCCCCCCCCTAAATCTCTGCATTTTTCCTGGCAGATCAGTAGAAAAGGAAGAGTGAGGGGGAAAAACACTTCTAAAAAGTTTTATTATTTAGATAGTACTGTAACTTCAGTGTACATTTTGAGAGGATTTCTTCAAAGCCCCAGACAGGTTTTTTTTGAAGACTTCTGTCAATACCTGCAAGCATCTCACACGAGAGGGTGCTCCTAATCTCTTTGTAATTATCTCTGCAATGAATCCTGCTGAGGTTTGACAATTCCACGCTATAGCTAGCGGTCTTTTTGTGTGAATGAGTAAATACAAAAGGTTCTTTTTTTCTTTCTTTTTTGCAAAGGTAAATCTGGAGATAAATTGGATCTATTAGACTCATGTAGCTGATGCCTTATAATGGAAGGTGTAATATCGCACAGGGAAAGATTGTAAATCCCTCCCATTCTTCTGTAGATTTAAAAAGAAATACTAAAGAACATCCACTTTGCTCTAAAATTACTTGGCTGCAAGGCAATGCCTGTTAATGTATTGGATTTCACTGTAATATTCTTTATTCATAATGACTGAATGAATAAAAATGAATGCATACATGGCTCGCCTATGTTATGTTAATTCCTTTTTTGTACATTGAAAATTTTTTTTCGAGACTTTTTTTCAGGAATATGTATCAGGTGACAAATTGACAATGTGTAATCAGTATGCAGACGGTCCCTTACCCAGGTGCACTGGGCGTCCTCTTCCTGTCTTTGTTGGAGCCGGGAGAAATACACAATGATCTCGCGTTCTCTTCAGGATTTTCGTCCCTTCCCCCACCACTCCAACCGCTCCAAATGTCTGTATGTGCGCTGGTGAAATGGCCCCCTCCTATGTTCTCCCAAAGCAGAGATTGCAGGTACCTTGTGCTTAGTTCACACCTGTGGGCTTTCCCCCCCAGCGTGCTGATCTCTCTATGGGTGTGCTGTCTCTTCTATTTTTGATCTAGCACAATCTAGTCTAATAGGCACACTGGGGAAATTTATGGGTACGGACCACGACTGAAACCTGATAATGATGATAATAAAATAGACTGCGGAAAGACCACTGTGCACGTTGCGCTGTTGAACCTGAAGACGTTTGCGTGTTTTTCAGTCTTGTTAAAGCAAAGATTTACGGCATTTACTGTCACTGTGTTCCTGTCACCTTTTCCTGTCGTTGAATGTCAGTAAAAGGTCAGTACTGAAGGAAAACACCAGACCGGCTTAAGACATTTCGCATTCGCAATACAAATGGCTGATTGAGTGAAGAAAGAGCTGTTTTTGTGTTTAAATCGGAAATCAGAAATCCTGCAGGCTATAATTCGAGAATTCCCACACCCTCTCGGAACCTGTTACCCCGGGACGCTCTTGCGCGCGAGGCCTGGGTACCGCGGGCCGGTCGGCTCCGCCGGCGCGCGTTTCGGCAGGTCCCGGAGCGCGCGCCTCATCCTCCTGCATCGTTACTCATCGGGCAGGAGCCAGATGAAGCGCCGCGTGACCCCTCGTCCATCTGCTGGACCCCCCACCGCTGCCTCCCCTCCTCCTCCCCCCCCAACCTCTGCAGGTCATGCAGCGTGACCCCCACCGCTGCCTCCCCCCCCACCCCCCCACAGGTCATTCGGCGTGACCCTCAGCCCCACGGGGGGGGGGAGAGTGAGGCCGGAGGGCGGCGGTGATGGACGCGCGACTCCGGTGACTCATTAAAGGCGTCCGCGTTTTACGGCTTAATTAAAACACAGGGAGTGTAAAGCGAGTCGCTCCTCTCACGCTGGGCAATTTGTCTTCCCCCTAATGTGGATGTTATACGTGCTGTCAGCCTGTCCTTATATCGGGGGCACGCGTGATGGTGTAACGTGCTCTCCCTCCTTATGTTCACATTTAATTATTCTGAAAGTACTCCGCCGTAGAATATTGCAGATGTTATTCCGCTCCGGTCTTATGTAAATGTTGTATTTGTGCTTCAGTGGTATTACTTTCAGGAGTTCGCATTTTCAGTTTGGGAGGCCCAGAGGGAGTGTGTTGTCATGGCCACGCTGTTTTTGTGATGATGATCTCGGATCAGTTGCCGAAGCACAGTTCCTCTGTAGGATGATGTTTTATTCTCACTTTCACAGATATTGTGCCGCTCTCTCAGAAAGCTCCCCCCCGTCAAATCGCGAAATAAAGCACCGCGACATCAGGTTGGGTGCTCTTTGATGTCACTTGATACCATTTCTAATGGAGCTGCGCGCTAGCAAAAAAAAAAATATAACCTAGAAGTCAAACTGTGGCATGCTGCTAGAAAGTGATGTATCTTGAATCTCCTTTTTCCCCCAATAGGTTTATTTGACAGCAGTGTCGTATTACTTTTTTGTTAGTTAGTTAGTTACAGTAGTTGACCTAATCAAGCATTGTGTACAAGAAGATAGCTTATTAATGCCCAAGATCTGTGAAATTACTTTGTGCTATATGATTCTAGATTACATAGATTTATCACGAGTGTTTCAATTATAGGAAACCGTTTCAGAGCCCATTTGGTTATCATCAGCAATTATTTCTAAATTCATGTATGACCAAACTTGAGTAAGTTCATGAACTACCTAATACGGGATTCACTAATGTGTTTGCTGCAGGATTTGACAGCTTGGTTTTGTATCTAGGGAGACTGGCTCTGGCAGGATTTACATTAGTATAAATCAACCTACCCGAGTAATTAGCCATGTGAACTGTGGTTCCAGTTTCTAATGACATGGTGCCCCTGTTCCAATTAAAACCAGCAGGGGGGTTCAAACATTAAGCTTTTACAGATGACTGTGGGGAGGGGTCCAAATCTAGTTTCTGTTGATGTCTGTATATTTTAGTGCGCTGAATGATTTTTGCCTGAAACATGTACAGATGTGTACTTAATTGAAAATGGGTATAAATCTCTATTTCATTATTTTGCTTTTGATTAAAAGTTGCCACAATGACTCTTTATATCCTCTAGTATGACGTACTTCATTTCATTTATATTATAATTTATGTATAAAAACAAGCTATACGCGTTGATTTTTCGCCTCATTCATTTAATGATGTAAGTGTAGTCCTAATCGCTTTGTGTTTGACTTCATTTAGAAGTGCAGTGTAAATGTACTATACCTATGACCCACACATTCCCGGTTTTAAAAGTGTAATTGTCTCCCTCTAGTGGTAATGCAAAAATAATGCATGCCTAAAAAAGTAGTGCTACTGTAATATTTTATCTCAGCAAAATTGCTGAGTTACTCACGCATAGAAAGCACTGTATATAAGTCATTAATTATAGCTTGCAAAATGTAGGCATGCTGTTAAAATATTAATATCGTATTAAGGAAACGTTACCACAAAATATCTTGCACAAATTAAACAAGCTTTGTTCCAAAGCAATGCTACCCAGTGTTTCCTAAATTATTTCATGTTGCTTGGCCCTGTGTTTTTCCATCTTACTATATGAAGACAATATGGAAAACAGAAAGGAAAGAAAATGCAAAATAACCCAAGCTTGGGGCTTTACTGTGTGGACATGTGAAGTTGTAGCTGAATTCTGTGCGTTTACAAAATGTCAGAAGGTACAGAAGTGAATTTTCTGAGAGTCTGTGCTCATTGTGGTTATTTCTGTAGGAAACCTACAGAACCTACCTCTATAGATATACCTACTATCCCAATTTTTCATTCATTTGCAGTTGCAGTTTTAGACAAAGAAAGCCATATTTTCTACTAAATTATAATGTCAAATTGTATAAGCATTGAATTGTCATTTAGCTGCGTACTGTTTTTGGTACTGTGTACTGTAAAACAGTGAATTACAGAGAGCAATGCATCTGGACCTACTAGTGATACAACTCTTGTAAGGGATCAAATTATGACTTGATTTCCTGGGTTATAACTTCAAAACGATGCATTAGAAGGAATTAGTTTTTTTGTAGCTCACTCATTCAGTGGCTGAAGTACGATCGGCCCATGTGCTGTAATGTCCTATAGGCTTGCTGCTTGTGCTTGACAATACAGCAGTTTATATTTTGCATTTGGTCCTAGCTTTATTATACCTCAAGGAGCACTCACATGGGCCTTCCAATTATGTAGGAAATTGGCTCTATGAAAATATCCAAATAGTATAAGAATCATCTCTTTATTGCCCAGTAAACATTACGAGTCTGATTGATTGCTTTGAGCCATACTCAGTGTGGGGCTGGGCAGTAAAGGCCCGTGTCGATATAAGTCTGCCGCCAATCAATAACCATAACCTACTGCCATAGAAGCCCAGTCATAACACGGTATCCATTTTGTTTCAGGGTGCAGTGTAGTGCCTAGTCAATGTTTATGTAGTGCACTTTTGGGCTGATGGAATTTTTCATGAGGTGGAAAATACACTTTTTGCCCTCTCAGCTTTTTGAAAGTCCTCTTTGTTATGCCTGCCAGAAAATGGCAGTCTTTTCTTGAAACACTGTGTGTGAAACCATGGTGTGTGTCATAGTGACACTTAACAGGCACATTGTGCGCTTGCCTCCTTGACATTGCGGATCCTTTTTAGCCTGTGGTGCGCTAAATTGGGCAAAGTGAGTAACTTAGTCTTGCAGAATTGTTAGCCGGGCCACTCAGCGTCTGTACTGGAGGGGACGGGAATCTGGGTCGATCTTCATGAGTGACTGCAGGCAGCGCTTCTGGGAGGCGAGGTTGAGGGTTAACTGTGCTGGGGACCGGGGGACAGGCTGGGGGGAGGGGAGGGGTGCAGTCTGAGGTTAACACGGTGCGGTGTCGTTCTTTGATTCTGGTTGCGGGCTGGTCTGACTGGGCAGTATTGACTAGGGACAGATTTGGGCTTATGTCAAGGGCGTCTACCTGACCACAGTGGTTCCTTTATAACCCAGAAGTAACACAACACTGTGCCTTCAAATAATCAATGTCACACCTATGTCTAATTTTGGGTTTGCTTTGTATTCTGTGGTATTTTGTTTACACATGGGAGAGTGAGTCTTCGTGAACCCATGGGTAGGCTGGTATGAACCATTCCAAAGACCTTATCTCTACATACATCACTGTTACTGGTGCAGTGTGTCCATCATTTCTGAAACTATATGAACACCTGATCTGATCTGGAGCCTCCATATTTGCTTGTTTTTATTCTTTTGACTTAAGCTTATCCTTTTTTTCTTTTTACAGAAGGAACTGAGCCTACCCAGAAGAGGAAGCTTGTAAGTAAAAGCTGTTTTATACACATTTACTCTGTATTTCGGATAATGTACTTGTCAGCAGGGAACTGAAATCTATTTTAATAGATTTTTTTTTTTTTTTGCCATTGGGTTTATGTATGAGCTGCCAAAATCTCTCCTGCCAGTAATTACAGATTAGTGCAAACCCCCTATTACCTTAAAATTTCCTGGTCCATAACGTTTAGCGGATGAGTTATTTTTAATTGGAGAACTGGGACTGTTCTAAGTCTCAACAGTTGCTTTTGTGTGCAAGTTCCCTGCTATTTGAAGGTAGAACAGCTAATGGATTAGCTGTAAAAGAGAAATGTGTGGCCTGCATGCATGTAAACTGTGAAACCTGGAGAAGCGCTTGGCTGTTCGGATGTGACTGCATGGTATGCTTTTTTATGACCAAGTCGTTTGATTTGTGCTGTTAGTTTTATTAGCTTGGCTCCAGCGGTGCACTCAATGAAAGGAGCTCTTACTTCGCTATGACTGCTGTTAACAATAATAAAGTGGATTCATGAAAGAAATCCCTTTAACCTCTCTATGTCCAGATAGGGAAACATATCTCTGTTTAAGTGGCTTAAGCTCTGCAGCCTCACAGTGGAGGTCCTTATATGGGTTATTAGTGCAATATGTGGTGATTAAAGCGTCTCTCTTGTTCTGCTGCTTGTTGTGAGTTAATATTACATCTGTGGGCCTAGAATTTCCTCTCGAGGTGCAGTCTGATTTTGCTGGGTGAAATGCCAACCGTGCGGTCCGCCAGAGACACTGGTCTCCCCCAAGGCCTGTCTACAGATGGAACGGCAGGCCTTCTGGTCCATATGCGACTCTGGTGCACCCGGGTACCCATCAAGTCACCTGTTCCTCGCATTGCGTCCACCACCCCTGGTCCAGACGGGGCTTTTTAATGTTGGTGTCCTCTGGGCGAGAGGAACCTGTCCTTTTCTCTCCGGGTCACGCCAGGTCGTGAAACACAGTGTGTATAACGGGACGTCATGTTTTCTGACTGAGTGTTGACCGCCCTCCAGTGATTGGTCGCTGGGGTTCCGGTGACAGCAGGGGGAACCGCACTGATCTCAGTACAGTGGAGTTTCAGCAAAGAGAGAGTGGTGGACACTAGGTCTCGGCACCTGCTGTGAATGATCCAGCAGCCCTTAGTCAGGGCTTCTGAAGAAGCTGGGCCGAAGTAGTACTGATTGGGCGCCCTTGAAACATGCTTGCCATTGTAGCTTCCATAAGTGGTGAGCGAAGTGATATGTGGGAAGGCGTAGGTTACCTAGGGTCGCTGTAATAGGCCTCACTGAACTATGAAGCAAGAGGGATGTTGTTCTTATGGCTGGCTAATACACCGATCAGCCACAACATTCAAACCACCTGCTTAGTATTGTGTAGGTCCCCCTCGTGCTGCCAAAACAGCTCTGACCTGTCGACAGTTTTTAAAATCATGTGGAAAAAATTCACCCTCTAACAATATCTTAGCTTTTTATAACCCTGTAGCAACTAGTAATGTAATAAACTACACAATATTAGGCAGGTGGTTTTAATGTTGTGACTGATCGGTGTATATGTGTGTGGAGTGATTTTAACAGCGATGCCTAGTAATTGGTATCTTTCCTTGGATAGAGGGAATAATGTTTTGAGATATCAGCAGGGTCTGGCCTTCCAGCATCGCAGTTTATTTTCCTAGTTCCAAACTTTCACCCTGTGCTTTTGCTTTGTTTACCACGTACTGTGTCTATGAAAGCTGCGGTGTTCTGACATTTAATATTGTTCTTATTAAGAGAAGCAAATCAAAAAAGCTTTTCTTTCATTTATTTAGTCAGGGATGGCTCCCTGCCTCCCCTGGCCTCCTGCCGGTGCTGCTGAGGGAGGTAATAAAATCTTTTAATGACCGCTCGTGGCTCGACGCGGCGGGGACGCCGCACGGGCGCGAATGCGGCCCGCGTTTACGCCCTCGCCGCCACAAACCGTCCGCTACCTTCGCCTAGCCTCTGCAACGCGACAGCTGCCCGGGGCGTCCCTGTCACTGCTAGCGCACAGTTAGCCCCATGAAACGGTGGATTTAGCAACGGGAGGTTGAGGAAAAGATAATGACCCAGCATCGTTTGCCACAAACCTACAAATGTTAACAAAAGTGTCTGGGGAGTTTCTGTGAGGTCGGTCGGCAGCGCAGGTGAGCGATTTAATTCACGGGGAATAGCCTCGTGTCGGCGGGCGTGCTGGTCAGTGGTAGCTGGCTGATCTGATGGCGTCGTTTTTAAAAGCTGCTCACCTGGACAGAAAGCTTACGGAGCTGAAGGAGTGAGACGGGCGGAATGAGGGTCCGCTTGGCGGTGAATCCCCTCAGGCTGCGGCCGCCGAACAGGCCGGGTCGTTCCTCAGACACCTCTCATCGCTCCGGACCGAATCAGGCGTCTGGCCTCTCCCATGTTTTACGCGCCATGGACAGCCGAGGCGGAGGGGATCAGCTGGCCATTGTGCCGGCCAGCTCCCCCTGAAAGATTGACAGCTCGTCCGTCGCACTCACTCCCCCGAGCGGCGGCGCGAAGCCCGCGTGCGATTGGCCGGGCTCCAGCCGCACGCCTCTCTCTCTCCGGCCGCGGCTGAGCTGTCGAGCCGCAGGAGGGTGACGCGGCCGCTTAAGAGCCTGCTTTTGGGGTTTGGGCCTCGGCCGCGATGCCCCGCCTCCCTCTCGGGTTTGTCTCCACCCACCGCCGCCGCTCGCGGGCGCTGACAGACAGGTCGTCACCCTGGAGCGAGGCGGTCCCTCCGGCACCGTCCTCGAATGGCCCGGGCTTTGAAGTGTGCCTGGGGGGGGGGGGGGGGGGCTCTCTGATCCTCCGGTTCCCATGGAGATGGCACAGTTGCATATTGCCCTTGTTTGCGTCTCGATTCTGCTAGGAGCCAACTTCATGGTGTGTGTGGGAGAGAAGGCAGCATTCACCAATCGTTTTATTTAAATGTTGATGTTAAATTTTCTTATTGGCATATGAATAGCCACATACATACTTAGAAAATAACACAAATACATATAGAACTGCATACACATCTGCATGAAAGCAGCATTCTGGGTGTATCTTCCCTGAACATTTTATCCCTTCTAGGATTACATCAGCATGAGTCATTCCACCCCAAATCACCCTAAGTAGCAGAGACCGTTTTGCATTAATCTGTATCCACACTCTCATGCCTCCTTCCCCGAGACCTCAGGGGACAGGACATGCTTTGCCACCTCCATAAGCACAAGTGCAGCTTTCAGACTCCTGTAAGAGCCACCTGAGTCATCACTGAATTCTTAGTACATCAAGCTAACTGGCTGAATCTCAATGGTCTGTCAGTGTTTTCTTCGGTAAATTAGCATTTTAATATCCAATGGGATGGACATGTTGTGTCTACCCGCACAGTTCCAGTTGCCCCTGAGGTCAGAATGACTCCCTTTAATTTTTTGTTATGAGACAAAGATGTACTTAATATCACAGAATTAATAATGAAAGTAATAGAATTATCACTAGCTAGTATCTCTTACCAGGCACTGGGATTTGTGCCGTCCAAATAGCTTTTTTATGTAGTAGAACTGAAGGCTTTCCTTGATGCTCATCTTTCATCTAGTTGTCTGTAAACCAATGTCCAAAAAAACCCCCCAAAGTCTGACTAGTTTGAATGGCACTCTCCACCCCCCAATATATGTGTCATTGACTCCACTTGTCATTCACATTTCTGATTGGCTCATAATCCCCAACCAGTGTACAGGATTCCAAATGTGGAATCTAGTCATGACTGGCCCCGTCATCTCCTATTCACCTCTATCTGCCCTAGTGTATTCAACAAACAGTACCCAAAATCCCTGACGCTGGGCAGCTTTCAACTGGCTGTAGTGTGCTTTTGTTCTAAAATAGTAAAATCATGTAAGTTTAATAATGTAAGATAAGGGTGTCCTGAAGAATTGTGTTGTATATGTACATTTTACATTGTTTGTGTGTGTGTATGTGTGTGTGTAGGTGTATGTGTGTGTGTGTGTGTGCTAATAATAGGCCAGTTACAATGGAATTTGTAAAGTTCATATTTTGTCTCCTCTTTTATTTAAACTCACTGACATTGTGACTTTGTGCCATTCCTGTAGCTGGAGCAGACAGGCTTAGGATACGCGACCGGTTTCTTTACCTAGAAACCCAGCAACACAATTAACGTTCTGTTGCCATGGTTTCAGTTTCCCTGCCCTGCCACTCACCTCGTGTGACCACGTTGTAAGCAGCAGTCATGGTGTTGTTCACTAGTGGAAAACCAAATGAAGTCCGTGCGAGAGAAGTCAGCACAGAAGCAATGGCTGCTCAAGGAAACGATTCAAATTGGACTATGCCAAAAATTCTGTTAAATTTTAGTAGATGTAAGCAGCCCTTGATCTGTTCCAGCGCTATCATTGGTCAGCTATCCCTCACTCCATCTCTAGAGGCCAGTTTACAGTACAACGAAATGAGTTCCAAATATGCTAAAGTTTGGAATAGGTTCCCATTTAGTTAAATCATAACGTTTCAGCATAAACATGGAATGTTTGATCAGCCTGACAGCAAACAGAGCTGGGTCCAGTGTGCTCCTGCTTGATTCAAATGACCATTAAGGTTATTATAATCATGCCTTTCCATTAGTTTTTTTTCTGCACAAATTTCAATTCAGTTCAATATGCGTTTCATTTGAAGTTCTCTTCTCTGTTAGTTTTTATTTTATTCGTGTTTTGGAGAGTGATAACTTGTTTTTATTTTATTTGGGTTTGGTTTTAGATTCAGAGGGAGAACCTATGTTTTACTTGAAGGGCTGTAAGAATGAATCGAATACCTTTGCCTTTACAGAAAGAGAATGGAATCCACAGAAAACTGACTCAAACGGCATTTACTGAAATTTGAATTTGCTCAAGTGAAAATCATATAAAAAAATGTCTGGTGTGTTTTACAGAATAAAATGAACCTCAATGTTTAACTGAGGTATGATTAAGTAAAACAAATATTTTCTGCCACAAAAGGCAACGTTGAAAGCATCTAACAATCAAGTTAAACAATAAAGTTAGGCAACCGCATATCTAACAAAAAACATGTACAAAAGAAAACACTTAAAACTTCAAATCAGGCACTCAAATGCATAGGTAGAGTACACTGTTAATAATGTATTCAGAGTGATCCCAGGCTGAACTCTGTCTCTCTTGACTAACTCTAAGCTCCAATGTGTGGGCCTTCACCATGACAGTTAGTGATGTTTGACCACCATTTTGTTGAAACTCGATAGTTAGAGCGATGATAATGCACAAGGTAGCATGCCACCATCTAGTGGCCTGGAATACCTAGAAACCAAGCAGGCAGGAAAAAACCACTTGATTTTCATAATCATAGAACAAATAGACTTCAATGTTTCTTATTTAATTTCAGTTTGATGCTTTTTGTCATGGGTCATTGTTTTAGTTTCAGTTTTAGTTTACAGTAATAACCTTGACAACCATTAATGTAAATGGACACTGAACCTAGCTTTAGCATAACTAAGGTAGTTAAGACACATGACACATGGGGTTAGTATGTTGCAAATTGGCATTCATTTTTAGTCTTTATTACCAAGATATGGTACATTATTTTAGGTTTGCCATATTTTATTCGTGAATTATCTAAATATTTTTCTGGGGGTCATTGAATCATTTTCATCATGTTGTGGTCATTGCTAATTAATAAAAACTATTCTTTGATGAGTATGTTTGTGAACCTGCTGATACAACATTTGAGATCTGCAGTTATTTAAAGCTGGAGGAAATGGCTTAAAAACGACAGCACTCTGCCAATTCAGGTAGGTTCTAAAGGAGAACTATCCCTCTGTTAATTGCTACCAGTGCTAGCTACGTTAGACATTTTTGTATTTTTGTTCTGTGAAGCGGGTAGAGACGGAAAACATTTTCGGTCCCCTTGTGTGAACACAAACACCCTTGCTGATCATTTGAGCAGGAAAGTACTTTCCCCGTGCCCTTTCAGTTCAGAAAAGTGGCACAAATTTAATTCCCAGTGGTTGAAAAGAAGAAAGAATCGAATTGGGTCTGATTCATTTATCGCCTTCATTGCTCCTTTAAAACAGGTAGGGAAAAGAAAGGGAGGAGGGGTCGGGGGTCAAATGTGCATTGCTTGTCGTGCATCACCTTCTTCCTCCTGGAATGTGAGACCGTCTGTACCATCGCTCGAGCACGCAGGAGCTCGGTGGCTAAACTAGCCACCTCACAGGTGAATGAAAAAGAGCAGAATGCCCGTGTGTCTGTGACAGCTGTTTCCAATGACAGATCAGCATCCCTGCTATATCGAAGGGGTTGCTTATACCATGCATTTTAAGCGGGCTTTAATTTTTAAAACTCCAAACCGTGTTCTGAATGATATGTGTGGAATATAGGCCAACAGGACCTATTCTTAGGAGGGGCAATAATAGCAAAATAGAATGTGACAAAGTGTTGACTGGAGGGCAAGTTGATTAATTGTTTCATATATAGGTGGACTATTGTGGTACCTTATATTGTGTGAGTGCCTAGTTTTCTAGCCTTTTTAATATTCTTTATTGTATTTGATAGATCTCCATTTTATGAATGTGTATCCCCAAGGTAGAAAACTTAATTGGGGATGAGATTGTTAGTAAATGAATCTTGTTGGTCTCAGACCTTTTTGTTTATGATTTATGGCCTGTCTAATATGACAGACACTGGGATGACATGATTAATGTGGGTCTGGCTAGGATTGATTTTTGATGCCTGTCTGCTTACATGGAGTAACTTTGGTGTGAACTGGTTGGAAAAAGTCAATGTGATTATGCGGTCAGACAGAGCAGCCATTGCCCCAATGGTCAGACTGTAGCACATCTGTGCAACGTCTCCTTTTCAGGCTGGCTGGAGGAACATGCCTGAAGGCAGCCACGCCACCTTGCTTCTCTTAATGCTATTAGTCGCTTTCCCTGGGCCGCCTTGCCCAACGGTGCTCACAGGTGAGTCATGCACTAATTCAATTGCCTGCACTCTGCCTCAGGCATCGGAGAGCTGATCCAATTGCAGAGTACAAAGCGGAAGCACAGATTGTGCAAGGGGGCTCGGCAGATCGTTATATATATATATATATATATGTATATATATATGGGCCAATGATGTGACCTTTACATTTTGTGTCCGAATGCAATATTTTCTGGAACAATAGATGCATATACATATCATGCTATGAAATTATAATCCTCCTCCTTTACAGTACCACAGAAATGTTTATGGGGTGGCTCATGGTGGCTCATGGCTGAATATGCGTGTTTGCTTGTGTGTGTTGGGGGTGGGTGGGTATGGATGTGTGTCCATTATCTGCATATCCAGGCATAACTGGTTTTGAAAGAAGCTTCACAATGTTACCAAATTATTTACTATTTAGGCCAACTCAGTTTTACAGTTTTTATGAATTTTGGTTCTTATATAAGAGCTTTTTTGAAAATTTGAAGGTTAGGCAGTCTTTCACAGGCATAGATTTGCTTTTATCTTGGACTTGGATAATGTTTTTGGAGGGGGTGTGGGATGAGATTTGTAATATAGGGCAGGACTCTTGAATTACTTCCACATGTTTGTCCTTATACAAAGGTCAGAAAAAAGGCTTGTACCTTGGCTCAGAAGCCACAACCTTCTTTTGTTGGACACGAACATAATTGAGATGATATCAAACAGCACTGACAATACGATTTTTTTCCATAATCAAATATGAAAATTCTGCATGCAGGATATCTGTGTATAATCCATCCCGAGCCAGCATATCTGTTGGTGACTGTCCAAGCATCAAAGCACTATTGGCTTCTGAAGTCTAGTAATTACCTTTTGTCTTTCCTAATAGATCTGGGCTTCTATAAAACACACACATATATATATATATATATATATATATGAGGCATGGCCACTGATTTTTCTTGCATGTGCTCTTGTTTGTAGTGGTACTTATGCATTTATGAATGTCCCATAATACCTTTGTATTGTTTAGGTAAGAACAGAAAAAACATTAGCTATAGTACTTTGCAGGAAGGTGAGACCAATATGGTGTAATAAATTATCATTTGTATATATGACGTATGATAACTGTTTATATCCAGCTTGACATTGGCAAGTTGCAACACAAACAGTAAAATAGATATGTGTGGTGGGTGTTAGGCATGGGGCATTCCAAAGGCCTAAATGCATTACATACACTGTCTCCAAAGGGACAAGCCAACTGCAGATCATGTCACTTAGCTATTAATAGGGTTAGAGACTTCTGTCACTATTTTGTTTTAAGTATCATAGTTCAAGTAAATGTTGTTTACAGGGATTGCTTTCATTGTGAAACACTCTTGTTGCATGATTGGCTGCTTTCAACCTGGTGAACTCTGTGAGGTTGACTGCTTTTGGCAAAATTAACTGGGCACGCATTTTTTTGTTAAAAAAGAATCCTTTAAACTGTTCCAGTGTTGAAATATGTATTGCCAGTAATAAACTCCTGCACCACACGACCCTCTGCATATGCCAACCCCAACCTCCCCTCCACACGCAGACACACACACACACACACACACATAGTGCTGGTGGCTTAATTTTAATGTTGATGCTGCATTCAACCTAATTTACCAACCAAAACCACCTGGTTAAACATAGTATGCAACTGATGCCCTGAAAGGGACCAGGTGGTCTGACATGGGATAGTGGAAAAGAGGCAGGCCCAATCAAAGCAGTTGGCCTAGATCTGCTGGAGTTGCTGGCTAAACTGGGCTTTTTCCTACAGCTCCAGTTACGGTTCCCTGCAACTGCACTGGTTTACTTTCAGGCTTAGTGTACTGTAGCTGTACTGTCTGTAATTGCGGCATCTGGGAACCTTCTGTTTTTCTTACTAAACAGTTTATGCCTTTATTTTTACAAACCTTGTGCAACACAAATAACAGTCACCATCTTTTTTGTTTGCCTTTGAGTCACTCATTATATGGCTTCTAAACCTCATTCAGAAAGAAACTTTTATTTCAAAGACCTTCAGTTTGGAAGAAGCATTGCCCAATGTCAGTTTCCATTTGTAAGCAGGGAACAGATGGTTTCTATAAAGGTTTTATCTAATTAGCCTGCTAGCAGTAACTGCACATAACCACAGTACCTTGTGTTTTTGTAACTACTATAGCCATTTTATAATGACTCTTCTAAGAAGTAGACAACTCGGCTGCCTTCAGTGTCTTAAGATGTGCGTTTTATATCTTAGTGTGGATCTTATGCTCTTCCTCCTTGTTTCTTTTCTGTTCGGAAATTTTGGACCCTCTCTGTGTGATGAGACACAGCAATCCCAGCCACAATAGAAACCCTCTCATTCCTGGGTGATTCCTCAAACTGCTTTTGGCACTGGCTCTGGCAAGGTCCGGATTAACATGATGAGCCTACCAGAAGCTAATTGTGACAATAATGTTTAGTGTCTTTTGTATGCAGGTTCTTGTGTTACCAGTGCTATGCAACCATATCTATGGAAGCCATTTTGTTTTGGAGAACCACTGTTGTAACTGAACAAACTCTTGGTGTCACAACTGTCACTGGTGCTTTGACTTCTCTGGCAGCTGCAGTTCAGTAGAGGCTTCACATCCATCCATATATACTACTATGAGTTGTGTATTTGCATTTGTAGTCCATTTTGCTTTTTTGAATAGCCTGCATAAAAGGTTAAAACAAAGTGACACAAATAAGAATGGTGTCCTCTTCTGAACTCTGCATCACCGAAGCATCATTTAAGCACCATGAATGGAATGAGGAATAAGAGACAGACTTTTGAAATGTTTTTGTTTTTGTTTTATGATGATTTAAGGATGAAGCTGAAGTAGGCCTACCCTCTGCTAAAATAAAAAGCGAGGAGGAGTTGCTGTTTATTACTTTATCTAACCACAAGTTATTGTTTTTATGTATTATGACAGGTTCTGTGTTTTGAAGTACAAAATATTCTGCTTGCTTAAGTTAGTGGCTGCCTTATGACGCACCTGTAGGAAAGCCAGCTGAATGTCTTGGTGCCATTTCATTCATATTTCAGTAATTAAATTGGATTATGTATGATGCATATGACGCCATATCTACTGTTAATTTACCTGTTGTTAGCATGCTAATAATTATTACAGCAAAGTATTAGCTTGCAGGTTTTCTGACATTAAGATTAACATTAAGTTGTGAGACAACTGTTAATTACCTTTATTAGTGACTGCCTATTATATCTATTTAACAGCAGTCTAGTGGGCGAATAATGGTGATTGATTTGTGTTGTAGTAACCGAAAGGACTGAAATAATTCACTGCTCTTATGGTGCTTGAAACACTGCTCTCTGCATCTTTCATAATTAAGAATATAAAATACGTACCTAGTCTCATGGCCTAGGGATCAGAGATGCTGGGAGAACCTGAGGAGATCCGGTTGTTCTTGCCTTGTGGAGTCATGCTGTTTTGGCACAGAATGCTTCTGCTGTAGCTGAGAATGACTAAGGGAAACACTGCATAAGGAGAAAGCCAACCTTAGCCCGCTGCAGAAGAATGTCAACACTGCCGCATGTCGTTTAGCACCACCGGGCACTGTTCATTCCTCGACTCCTGAACCCAGTTTGGTTCATTTAAATATTCGCTCAAATTGCTGTCATTATTGTATTTGCTGTGCTTTGATCATGGTCATTGTTTCTCCATTTTCCTATTTGTCCATAATCTGAGCGATAATTATCCCTTATTTAGTGTTTTTTTTTCCTCTCAAAAAATAACAGTTTTATTATATTTTAATATATATTGTATATATTGTTTTTTTATTTTTTGAGAATTCTGTGTCGTAGTATATTTTTGATGCCGCAAGTAAAATGTCCCCACTGGGATAAAACATCATTCATCTTGAACTCTTTCCCAGGATACTCCCCACGTGTTGAGTACTATATATACGAGCTCAATAATGTTTGGGATGACATCATCTTTTTTTTTTGATTTGGCTCTGTACTCCACACCACCATGTAACACTAAAAGCTAACTGAATATGGCTTAACTTAGCCTATTCACTTAAAGTATCTTGTTATTTTTTTTAACGTTTCTTCTAGTTTCACGTGTTTAGTAGTGACTGATACTTAACGATTTCATTTGTTTCTATGATAGACATGAAACTTCTCCAGAAAAAACTTTGCTGTCCTCGGGGTCCTCCTCGAGTGACACAGTTTACCTGCCGGTAGTTTTTGATGCATTTCATATTTATTTATTTATTTATTTTTTACTGAACAGGATATTGTTTTAAGGAGGTTTATTCTAGTTTTAGATCTATGTGTTTAGTCGTGGTGACTTAATGCATCTGACGCAAACAAAAACTACAGGATCTGAACATTTTTATATTGCGCTATTTGAATACATTTGCAATTAAAATAATAATAGAAATGATGATATTTCTTGATAATTTTGTCCCCGATGTATCGATTCCCTAAAAGTTGTGAATCTAAAATTAACAATCTATATTGAGAAAAACAAGGCTGCCATCCCTAAACGAAAATGCGCCAATGCTAGCTAGCCAGGTAGCAAACGTTAGCTACTAACTTAAAAATGCAGTTTAGCTAAGGTTAGCGTGCTTGCCATTTTCACATTTTGCTACATTGAACTTACTAAATAAAAAAAATGTATTGATCTAAGAATGTATTTCGGTACACGAGACAAAAAATGTTGAATGAAATAGTACAAATTAGAAAAATTTAACCCGGGGGTTACTGCTTGTTATCTCCGTTGCATTCAAAACTCGCTTCACTATTACTGATTTCTCGATTTAGTTGACAATGCTGTTAATTTCACTATACTTCTTCGCATGACATGTTATTTTTGGAAACAATGATTGGGGTAAAGCACTGCTGCCTCCCCTTATGTTACTTTTCATAATTAAAATGACCACTGCACTTTTACATATGCCTTGATACATATGTACACTGGATGACCTGCTCCTTGGTAGCAAGGTATTTTACAGTATTTTCATTTTCGGCCAATAGATGTCATTGTTACTGCCTCAATTTATTTTACAATGTGACCCCCCTTTCTCTTGCGTGTTTATATTTGTATTTGTTTATTAATTTGATTGATGACATTTAATTCACATAAGGAGTTTTTAAAAATTTATTTTTTATTTTGTGGAGCCTCCAAGGAAAATGGCATATTATATATATATATATATATATATATATATATATATATATGCGATTTTGCAATTTTTTAAATGAAGCTTTTTTTTTCTTCTGAAAACACACCAGACCATAAAAGTGCCTATGGAAATGGTTAGGGTATTTCTTGGAAGGAACCAACTGAGCAGCAACAGTGGTGCAGAGACGGGGGCCGTGTTTGAGCTGGATAGGGAGAAAGGAGGACGAGCAGCGGGATCCTGAATCAGCTATTCTGCCGCTGGCCCCTGAGGACGGCGAGGTCTTTGGTCTGCGAGCGCTGGCGTGCACATCGTGACTGGGGGGGTATCCCGACGTACGTGGCAAACATATCAATTTTTCAGACGAGCGTTTACCGAGAAGGCTTTTGAGTGCTGCTCAGAGCCAGGCTGTGTTGACGCACCGAGTCACCGTCCGCGGAGAGGGGAGGGGAAGAGAGAAGAGAGGAGAAGAGAGGGGAGAGGGAGGGGGTGAGCGTGAGAGGTGCATATGGGAGGGAGGGGGGAGTTTGCATCGTTCAGCCTTCCTGCCCTCCACAGGCAGCTGACATTCTTATCTGACAAACACGGGCTGGAAGTGGAAGGACCAAAAACTGCACTCCCCCCACCTGTCCCCCTCACCCCTCCCCCCTGAGAGATTGTTAGTCCATTCCTTTATAGTAGTTCGTTTAGGCTCTTTGTCAGTGCAATGGGGATGCTGGCGGTATGAATATATCATGTTCACAATAGAGCGAGCCAGTGCAGTGCAGCCATGAAAGCACAGCGGGAAAGACTGAGAATTCCTGGGCTGACATTGGAGTGAGTATTTTTTTCTCTTTCCTCTCTGTCGTACTGATAGTGACAGCTCTGCTAGAGGTCCTTATTCGTTTCCTGTGCCTTTGTTTTGGTTTTCCTTTGCGTCTGTGCGCAGCATTACCGCTGACTGTGAGAGCATAGCGGCAGCAGCAGCATCTGCAGGAAGTGCTATTTAACATACACTGCAGCTAGCTTGCTAGTTAGCCAGCAGCGTCTCAAGCCTGTGTGCGTATGTGCGTATGTGCGTCTGTGTGTGTGTGTGTGTGTGCGTGCGTGCCTGCCTGCATGCGTGTGTGTGTGTGTGTGTGTGTGTGTGTGTGTGTGTGTGTGTGTGTATGTGCGTATGAGTGTGTGTCTCTTCCAGCCCTAAGCCGGGGGACTGCTGCAGCTGCACGACACTGACCCATGTTTTCTTGCGGTGACACGCAGGCACACTGCATAATCGTCTTGACAGCACAGTGTTAAACTGATTCGTTTAGCTAGCTACGATCAATGAGCTGTCTCTGAAGTACCTTCACAAAAGGCCTTCTGTTGTCAGTGAATAGCGTGAACTAGGTTACCACAATAGAAGAAATGTCTGAGGGAGAAGCCAGACAATTTTCCATTGTCCACATTTGCATTTGCTATCCCCTTTTACACCAAAATATTGGCGCAGCACATGCTAAAATCCTGCGCGGAAGCTGTTGGTCGTGTCCACTGGCCACGACGGCGCATGTTTACATTTGTGTAGCATGTGGACACTGCATCAGTGCTAGTACTGCCAAAGAGTCAGAACCTTGCATGCCTATTTGAGCACGACGCACATTTATGTTGCTATCACTGAGCATTTATCCAACACGTGAGCTCACTACCAATACAGCAGACGGCGAAATGCAATTATGGGATTCTGATGCTGCGTGCTGCCGTAGAGGACGTTTAGGGTCATTCTGTGAATTATAGATGGCGTTTTACCAAAATCATTGTCAATGAATGTGTGCCATATATCTAATTTGTATAAGGATGTATTTCACATTCTCCACAGATCAGTAATTGTTTCCTAAGCTTATTGTTTTTATAGAACATAAAACAAAATCAGCTGAACACGTCCTTTTCCCTTGGGAGCTCCTAATTCAAATGAGGTTTTTTTTGTTTCGGAAGGTGGTGCAGTACAGTTGGGCTTAACCCCTTGCACAAACCTTGAAATCTTATCTCAAGTGCAATTTGTAAATAGTGCAAGCTATGCAATGCCTCTGTGTTCTGTGTGCGCTCTCATGACAGAGAAGGGGTCCTGGTATTGATCTTCAAACTCCGTCTGTGGAGATAATTTGTAAGCTCTCCATTGCCCTAAGTATGTCCCTCCTGCAAGGTTAGCTCATTACCAAGGGGTAATGCTTAAAACCCTGGGGGAATCTAATTACATTGCCTCAACAAGCACCGTCTATCAGAATCCCACACATCAAAAAAATACCTCCAATGTTAAGAAAACGTGAATATACATTTTTATGGTGTTATTTAATGTCAGACATGATTGCAGTCTGCGTGAGTAGCTGAGCGAATGAGAGTACTGTGCTGTTGGAGGCTTATCCTCCCTCTGCCTGTCAGCCTTTCTACTGGTCATTGTAACGGTCATGCTGAAGAGCCACTGTTTATGAAATTCAATTTAACTTGCAGCCTCACACCGAGAAGCTTGAGTCCAACTCCCACAAGCCCTTGCAGTCCATGTAGCCCGCTGCACGCATTTCATTTTTGGAGGTAAGAGCAAGCTCTAACATATGGACATTTTTCTATTGAGCAGATACAGTCTGTATGCCCAGCTGTTGAATGTTGAAGAAGGTGAACTGAACTGGTATCAGAAAATGGTTTACAAGACTAATAATACAACAAAATAATTCCTTTTGTTTCAGTGGCTTTTTTTTCATTTAAATAAATGAATAGTGTTTGTGTCCAGCATGATGAACGAGGACACAGTGGTTGTGTGCTTACGTAATGTTCTTAGTGTCATCCCTCCCCCCCCTGTTTTTTTTGTAATCCATTTTTTTTTTCTCCGGAGTTGAATGTGCAAAGTAGGATTTGTAGCATTAGCCAATGGTACAGACATCTGGTTCTGCTTGAAAAGAATTTCACGGTTTCAGATTCGGTCCTCGGTGAATGGGACTAGACTCTTTCCTGCGTATTAAGGAGTAGGGAGAAGGTCACTTTGATTACAGGTTGCGTGATGAGCTCATCTTTGAGTAATGCTAAATGTTTTTGGTGGGAGCATGTTGGGTCTCCATTGAAATAAATTGAATTTATTGAGGTTCAAATATGTATTTTATAATGGGAGAAGCAAAACAAAAAAAGAAAAAAGGAAAGTTTCTCCATGATCCCTAAATGTACGGTAGCATTATAGACCGCAAACTAACTGCATGCAGATTGTTTTTGCAATGGTGGTAGTATGATTGATGAACATTGGGTTACTGAAGAAGCTGTTTGTTTGTTCCTCTGGGAATGACTCTTGAATGACCCAAAATCCCAGAATGCTCCTCTCGTGTCTGCTAATCGAGTTTGAGACACCGGCCCGGCTGGCCTAGCTCAGAGGCCCTGGCTTTGCTGTGAATCGGGCTTTGTTCCTGTCATCTGGACTCTGGCTCCTGTGAATGAAGTGGGTCACTGAGGCAGAGCTTTCTGTTCTTTACCGAGTTGATTGGTTCATGTTTACACAACAACATTCCGCTGACGTTCGGCACTGATGTGTTGGGGAAAGTCCAGTGGAGAAGATGACCCCCAACCGCCTCTCCCCTACCCCCAGACCACTTCCCCCAAAATATGCACTTAGCCATAATTTATGAAATGAGCCTTTATGAAAAGGAGTAATGGGGACTCATTAAAATTTAATTGTGCACATGAGTAGGTTTTGTTCAGGAAATAATTGAAATTTAAGGAGTGTAATTAATATTTTCTAGGTTTAATTGCACATCTGTTAACGTATGATGAATTTATATGAGTAGGCTTTTGGGGGGCAGTTTTTTTCAACATTACGGATATTTCTGTTTTGTACCACAAAAGACATGGTTTTGAAGATGCATTTACCGTCCCTTGATTATTTGGAAAAGGAAGGAATTGTTTATTTAAAGCAAAAGATATCTTTGTTATTATTTAGTTGTAACATTGGTGTACTTACACCCCTCTGCTAACAATGCAGTAATAACCTGAAATGTTTTCAGTACACTTTGTGTTTCTCCTTCTGCTGATAACCATATCCAGTAAACCTTCCTGTAAGTAATGAGCAGACACCCACTCCACTGTCAAAGTTCAACTCATCAACTTCAATTTAGTGGAAGTATTGTAACCGAGCCATAGTGTCTTGTTCCCTTTGAAATTTGAGTGTGTGCTTGTTAACGACTATTTGTTTTATTTGTTCAATTGGTGACTCGTCGGAAGAGTCACCAATTAGTCTACCCTTTTTATTGGACAGTTATTAAACCGTTTTAGATGTAAAGATCTCCAGAAAACTCCATGGTGCTGCCCACGGTTGATTATTTGTCACAGTGCATCAAATAAATTGCAAAGGATGCATCGACCACAATTGATGGATCTTGTAAATGGCCTGACACTTGGTGCCATCACAAAAATAATTTTGTAGTAAACTGCAGGTCTCAACATGCAAATTACCACTGCCCTCAACCTCTGAAGACGCATTTTCCATTTTATGCATGGATTTTTGTTTTATTTCAGTGGAGGATTCTCAATAGAAATCAAATCGGCTCATGCCCATTTGAGTAACTTTAATTTTGAGAACATCCTGTCCCATAATCACCGCCTTTTAATTTTCCGCTTGAAAGAGGGTGGGATTGACTTGAAAAGGAATTGCTTTTGCACGTACGGCTCGAACAGACTGATCTCCTTTTCAGGATCTTGGGTTAGAACAATTAAATATTTCTGAATGTGACTTGTGTACAGATGCGCGACCAAGCCATGCGCAAGTCAAATTATGACTGTCACCAGGTGATGATGAGTCTGGTAAAAAGTACTGCCTTTTTCGCTCAAAACATAATTGAAATTTACAGTTCACTAGCACCCAATCTGTGAAGAGAAGGCCTGAACATGAAATCCAGTACAGTGGTCCTGAGGAACAGTTCATGCTGTACAAGGGGTGGAAGAGCAAGGCCATAGGTGGGAATTGGAGCACTACAGGCAGTTATGAGTTTGGGGTTTCTACAGTAATCTCTGTGGGTATCTGTTTCAGGAAAACAAACCTACCTACCTATTTTGAGTGGCCTTCCTTCATTAGAGTTCCTTCATTGCTGTATCCCTTCTACTTTGGTTTTCATTTTTTGTTTTTCTATGCGGGGCATATAGATGAGTGTGATAAAGAGGGATGAGTCTGCCTGTCTTCCCTATCCGCTGTGTAAGCTGTGCTACATGACGGCCTCGCTAGCAGCTTGTTGCTACCTGCTTGTTCCGCTTGACATGACTTGCTCAACCGCTTGATCAGACCCGTTGAATTATTAATAGCCCGTGTTTAAACGTCTTATTGAGACGTTGTTTCCTCTTTGTGTTGTCTGGCTTTCCCTCTTTCCCTATTGTGATTGCCTCTCAGTGTGATGTGGATACGCCGAGTTGGACTTTGTGCTGCTTCCTCTGACATGATAAAGGCTTTCTTGGGTGTTTTTATTGGCTAAAATGCATACGCTGCCCACGCAGGTTTTCTTTTAATATGCAGTCATGTCTTTGAATTATGAATACATTGGTTCTTTCACTTTGAATTTATTTTAAATACAACAGTCTTGAAAAAGAGAATGTTTTCTGAAGAAATTCTACATTTGTATGTATCCTGATCGTATGACTAACAGAACCAAAGACCCTTTTTGTGTTTTGCATGTCTTTGCTTGTCTTTTTGTGCGTGAAAGAATTTGTTGACGTGTTGATTTATTTCACTTAAAGATTTGGCTCTAGAAAACCACCAGAATTGCACAAGTGTGGCTGTTCACTCCCATCCAGTATATTGCAATTGTGATAAAACATCAAAACAGAATTCTAATTCAACTAAGTAGCTTCACTGGCTGCTGTTGCCTTGGGGATTGGTGGGGTGGGTAATTGGCTGATTGGCCGCTGGTTGCTCTTACCCTATTGGAATTTTTAACTTTCATTGGCTAACCTCATGCCACAGTATGCCCATCTTAACACTCTCAAAATATCTGTTCACAGAGCAACCTTGGAGTGCTTTTTTATATATGCAGTTGTATTTGCATTGCATGCTTTACATGTGGGACTACATTTTTACATCCTTGCACTTTTCACAAAAACTCCAGAAGCTGCACCCGCCACCCACCCATTTGAAGCTTGTGGGTGAACAGTATGAGCTGCCCGTGTTAATATCACTTCAGGACCTTCACTCTTGTGGTCTTTGGTCCAACAGAAGCAGTGGTGCATGCCTACTGGAGTCAAGGGAAACTCTCACTCTTATGCTCGGATATGTTCCTTTTCAAAAGCTGAAATTGAGAGATTTTCATCCATTTCTTTAAAAAAAACACACACAAAAAAAAAACCCAAATATCAAGACTTCTTTTGGTCTTTACATTCAGAAGGCACAAGCAATTTAATTAGTTTTTCCTTCTCATGGAAAGTGTATGGCTGATGTCTTGTGGATAGAATCTAGGAGCAGTGGAGAAGTCTTTCACTCTTAATGTCAACACTTGTCAAATTTGCCAATTTGCAAATTGGTAACAATTTTCTTTTTCAATGTGAAATTGTTGATCTCCTTACAATGAAAAGAGTAGTTTAAATGACTGATTTTGCAGTTAATTTCATCTGTCTTTACTTAGCTATGTGTGTCTTATGGTAGTGTGCCTGTTGGTAGAATACTTAACACCTCCTGGTCATTTCTGGAAAACTCATCCCTCCATTATTCATGCTAGACAACTAGCTGGCTTGGAGTGACTTCTTGCATGTTTATGTTAACATGCCAGCCAGGTTAGCACAACAGTTATACAGTAAATCTGTATTTGTTTAATTCTGCTAGGTTTACTAGTGGTATTTCATCTCAAAGTTGTGTTTTATTCCGTTTAGAATGGTTTGATAGTTTTAATCTTGTGTTTAATCTTACAAATAACAGGTGGCGAAATAAAATTCCATCATACGTTTTCTATTATTGGGAGTATAATTAGATGTTGGGCACAGTTCAAACTATGAATCCTCCCCCAGTGAACTCAGTTGCAAATTGCATGCTACATTTATGACAAAAGGAAGTACTGTCCATTCTGGAAGTTGTGAGTTGCTATACAAACACACAGATTATGACTATGTCTGGTATAGAAATGAATGAATGATTGCACCTTGTGCAATAACATAGTGGATGTTATGTCTCTCCCTTCTTCTGTTGACGGCTTTAGCATAGTCAGAGTTTGTAACTGCTCTTTCTGTCAGCAGCGAGTGGTTTGTATCACCAGCTGATGCCAAACATTGAAATAATTTTAAAATTTGGGGGGTGCATTAATTTTGACACGGTACTATCAGAGTGATGTATTTTCATATAAACTTGAAGATTGCTTTTGTTTTTGATATTAACTTTGTCCTTATTGCAAACATAAATTAAATGACAACTTTGAATTTCAGTTCGTTCTCTTCGACAGTACCATCAATATTTGCCATTTGATGTTCTGCTTTTTCAAACGGAGAACTGCAGAATTTCATCATTTATCATTCTTCAAACTGGTGATATTTTGTTATATGATAAAGATATCATAATTTTATATAATTGTTATATTAAATACTGCTATATTGCTAATGTATTTAAATAGAAGCACTACCAAAAACTGTCACTAAACAGGTTTTTATTGTGAAAGGGCTGTTGACATTCAAACTCCTGATATTCATGTACTGTAGCCATGTTTGGGCATGACTGCAGATGTGCTGATATGGACTGTTCATTGCCCTGAGCAACAGTCTGCCCCATTTCCAGAGGGGGAAAAAAAGCTTATTTTCAAATCCACGTTGGTCTCAGAAAACAGATGCAACTTGCATGTAACGGTGCGGGTTTGACGTGCATGTGAGTGCGTCTCTGTGTTGAACTACAGTGAAACAAAGTCTCCTTAGTTCACTGTGCTCCAGACTGAGTCAGCTCTGCGGCCGTGTCTTTGAATCACCCTTTCTTAACGGGGACAGAGAAAGAGAGCACCTCACTAATCAGGGCACGGCCCGCCGCACGGGTCCTCCGGGATGCGAGGGGACGCAGATAAAGGGAGGGGAAGAACGGGAGCCTGACGTCAGCGGGCTCGGGTTCTGCAGGTAATCCACGCAGCCGCGGAGACACAAAGAGCAGCGGGGAAAGCACAAACGGGCTGTAATCTTCTGCCTTTAGTCACGCTGCGGGGCCACACGCAGGGAGCTTTACTGTAAGCAGTACCTCTCCTTCGTTGTGCTCACCGCTTCTGTCCTCTTGCGCTTAAAGTGTGCCTCTGATTGAGTGGTATCGCCAGGTGAGGACGTGGGCTGCAGTAAAGATCCCTTGTTGTTTATTCTTCGCCGTGCCATCAGTACAGAGGCAGGTTGTTGCATGCTTCCTCACCTGTCCACTGTTCTGATTGTTCCCTTCATACAGACACAGATAGAGCGGTGTGTGTGTGTACGTATATACATATACAGAGAGGGAGAGAGAGAAGGAGAGAGAATGCAAGAGATTACAATAATGAACAGCTGCCAAGTTGAATAAAGGCTGTGCGAACTTTCTTACCCCCCTTCTGTTCCATATAGTCCCACTCAGGGCACCCACTGTGTTATGGTTATCTGCTGGCAGGGCTGGGGGGGGGGAGGGAGGCAGATCAAAGGTGCGTGAGTGACTGCGAGGCACTCCTGAAACAGAATGGGACCCGCTCACTGTGTCTGAGTGCGGGGGAGGCTGGAGGTTTCTAAGCAGAAGACTCCTTGGAAAAGCACAGCATTTACATTTCAAACAGGTCTCGAAAATGCATCCCGAGGCGGGCTGTAAGGGAGCCAGACTGCGAAAGCTGTGAAATATGTTGCTATGTTGAGTAATAATGCGGTAGCACTACCAGCCGGTGACACCTCCTCCCCCCCCCTCTCAGAATGTGAAATGGTACGTGCCTGTTAGATGATATGAAGCATGTTTAGCCGAGGCAGTGCATGGGATACACAGCACTCAGAGAAACAACAAAAAGACAGAAGCCAGCAGTTAAAGATGCTTGCCGTCCCCGTGGCAGAGGTGTCCGGAGCCTGATCTGGAGAGGAAAAAGGGAGTGCGTTTTCGGCAGGTTCCCCCGGAGCAGAGCTCTCCGCGGTCAGGACACGGGAAAGGGCACGGTGTCCCCTCCGGCAGACTGCGCGCATGCTGCAGCTGGCTGCAGATGCGTCTGGACGGATCAGACCCGGCTCTCAGCACTTTGCGGAGAACGCCGGCGCCGGCCCTCCCGCGGACGCCGGACGCGTTTCGTCTCCCGGCCCTTTGAGCCCCCCCAGCGCGCTCGCCCCGGGCCGCTGGCATGACTTTGAGATCATGTCCGACTCCAGCTTCTGGACCGTCCTCTCCAACTTCAGCTTGCCTCACTTCCTGACCGGAGCCAGACTTCGCCGCTCCAAAAGGTAACTGGGGCCAAAAGCGACACGCCGTTACCATGACATCTGGGTGGCTTGTTTCTTAACCGCTCCACGCGAGTCTCGTCTGGCTGTACTTCAGCTGTGTTTATGTGTGCTTGAGAAAAATAAACAAAGGTGGAAACCAACAGCAACACACATCTGGTTGTTGCTTTCTCCATTGTCTTTGGTTTTTTTTCTGTGCGCTGACTAGTCGTAAGGCATACTGTACCTTTGTTATCCAGCCTGTATTGTTAGGCATCAGCACAGAAAGGGTGTTTACAAGGAAGGTATAATCATGTAGTTTCCGTTAACTTGGCATGTTGGCAGGCATGTTTTGTTTAAGAAAGACCGGTTGCATCCACTGCAAATTTCTTAAAGTACAGTCTCCCTTCCTTCTGTAAGGTGCTGGTGCTGTCGGGTGCACCTTTGTAGAAGGAAAAACTGTTTTATAATACATGTACCTGGTGAATTTCACAAGTGTTGAAAATGGTGCTTATGTTTCTTACTAGGAAAATAAAGCCTAGAATTCCCTTTTCCTTCTTTTTTCCCAACTAATTTTTTCTGAAAAGTTGCGTTTTATGACAGAAGGAAGGTTGACAGTGAGGTGGAATAGCTCTCATTTCAGGACCATAAACCCGAGACTGTTTTTTCCTAATTAGATTTAGGACAGGGTAGGGCCAGTTTGCTTCCTGTTCCTGTTGTCTTGCATACTGTATAATGGTTTGTCCGTGCCAGTCCTACGCATATTTTAATCCACCGTGTGACCTATTTTATGGTCAAGAAGAGCTTAATAACAGATGGATGTAATATTTGCATCAGTGCATAATGTGCAAACTCAGCCTGGGTTTTTCATCTGGATATTAAGCATTGGGCTGTTGGTAACGCTCAGCATTTCAATTTAAATATATTACAACAGGTGGATAAGACCCAAAATCTATTGGATATTGAACGAGAGGTTGTACATAAGGTTAGGTCTTTCTGAAATGAAATTGTATGGAAATGTGTTTTTTTTTTGCTGTTTGCTGGAAGGATGAGCAGAAAATGGAGTCCTGGGGATGCATGTTGTGTCACGTGTGGCTGTGGGATTAGCAGATTACGTGCAGTGGAATAGTGGAATAGCTTTCTTGTGGACACTGGTTCCCTCTCTTAATCCTGGACTCAGTCATGTGCAGTCCTCAGTTATGGACATGGAATTATGCGAAAGCCTGCCTTATGTAAACACTTGTTGCAGTCTGAGCTGGAAATGGTTGGTTTAAATTTTTTAATCTCAAAAGGTATATTAATTAATTCATAATTCTATTTGTAATTCTGAATTGTGGCCACTATTTTGAATGTATTTTTGCCTGGCATGTTTGTTTTCCGGTACTGCAATCTGTTGTTCAGACACACTTCTAGTAGCACATTCCGGCTTGCTTAACAGTATGAAGGAAGCAGGAAAAGGCATAATAATCATGTTCATCACGATGAAATATCAAAAGGTTATGTGGGTTTCTATGGGCATCCTCACCGTTCCATTTTCAGTCTTGGTGACAGAGGTGTCTCGATTGGCCCTCGACTGTGTGTCATAGTTCTCGGGATCCCAGAATGCACCGGGCCCAACGACAGCCCTAATAATAACCGCCTGGAACAGCAAAGAGGGGGTGCGTAATCCCCAGCGTGAGTGCGTCCGCATGCCTGTGCAACATGCACACAGAGCAGAGGAACTCGCGGAATGGTCTGACGTCAGGACTCTCCACTTCACACTGCCCTGACGCGCACAAGATGGCCAGGAGAAAAGCAATTAGGCTCCCGTGATATTTCTTTTCTTTTTTTTGTTTTTTTGTTTTTGGAATTGTTTTTTGGTAATGGTGGTAATAAGAATAGAAACTTCAGACATACTCTCCAGGTAAAAAAACACCAGAATAAAAGGAATGGGCTAGAAAGTTTAATTTAGGTACGACAAAGGCGGAATGTGAAAGATCTAAAACTGAGTGCAGATAAGAAAAGGGTTACAATAAACTAAGAATAAAACAGGCCTTTGTGCAAAGAAAGTTGTTGTGAATTCTCTATTTAGTTTATAGAAACAAGTGATAAGTTTGGGTGTGTCTTTTATGGTGTGTTGCTGTAGTCCATATTACAACTTGTTGTATCACCAGACAGCTGCTGTAGACAATATGACATAGCTTGTATTGCCTGGAAAGTAGAAATGGTCATGTAAATACCTTTGAGGATCTAATTTGTGTCTGAAATACTGATGTGTTCAAATAATTTACCTGCTTTAGATACAAATGCACCATATATATATATATATATATATATATATATATATAGCCTAGACTCAACTCATCCTCTTGGATGAACACCTCTTTTTCTGAGATATTACTACTATTACTCTTGAACTGATGTAAAACTTTAATCACCAGATGTATATCAGAATACAGTAGTATCCCTATTTTGTAATAAGGCTTAGTCTATTACTATGATTACTATGGCTCCAAATCCAACATCAGTTCCCACATAATAGATACTATTCTAGTATATTCTAATATGTGAACTGCTGCTGGGGGGGGGATATAATATATTAAATTATATCCAGCCTGGCACATAGGACACATTATCCCGTTTTGAATTTGTATTCTAAAGTTAGCACAGTCAGAACTTATGTTGCTTTGCATGCCACTGTAAGCATGTTTCATTGTTTCAAATTAGCTGTGGGCTACATGTCTACATCATTACTGCTTGTGTGTGCATCTTCGTGTGAGGGGTTAATAAAGGACTAAAATTTTAGTTATTTATATGCAGTATGTTGGCAAGATATACCTGTATTCTATTTTCAATTCATCCTTGCTAATTTTAAAACTTTTACGCATTATTCAATTTTCATTGTAATGAAATGAGTTGACAGATGATTTTAAAAAAATAGAATCATGTCACGAACACAAAACAAGTCACATAACACAGTAGAGTCTTCTGATGTTATTAGTGTTTTATCATAGTGGGCCTTTCACAGACTCTTCCTGACAACCATGGCCTACTTTTGCTAATTTAGCTCAGCATGGTTTCTTTGTTGTGCAGGATGTTTGCCAGTTATAGTACTGTCAATAGCAGCAAAGGCCAGAAATGCATATATCTGTCAAATATCTGTCTGTTATTAGAGAAAACTTTCCACGTGCCACATTTGAAGATATGACTGCCCAAGATGATTTGTCACACAAACTGTTCTTTGCATCTGACAAAAATGTAAAAAAATGCCGAAAATCTCCACATATAGAACTCATTCCCATGATTTCATTACAACAGAACCCCGCAGCAAAACAAAAGTCAACTGGCATGGTACTCTAGCTATGATTTGGATTGGCTGCTACCGATGGTGTTTCGTTTTTTGTTAGCGAACTAGCTAATATTAGCCCGCGATATCGCCATTTTAGATTATATAACAAAGCATCAGCTAACACAATTTAATGTTACCCTTTTGCGCAAGCCCCCTATTGGCTAGGATGCCGGCATCCTGAGATTGCTCAACTCAGACATTCAGTGCGCCTGCAACCAAACTATGTGTGGGAAAAAAAAACTGTGTTCCAGCTTTATTAGTAGATACATGACAACTAGCCTATGCCATATATGGAGTTTAGAAGTGCCACCATTGTTGCACAGGACGTAGGACATTGTGCACATCCTGTTACTGTGCAGTCACTGCTTTGTGAAAAGTTCTTTGTCAAAGATGTTGTACATGTGACAGTTCTACGCTTCATGAATACTGCTTTTTCAGCACAGTAAAATTTTTGCCCCTGAATATTAGTTTGCTTGTATTTTTATGGCAGAATTATTTGTGATTAGATTTCATGACAATTTCCGTGTAAGGCTGGCAATTTTCTTCCTCTTTCTAATCCCTCTTTTTATCACTCTCTTTCTTGCTCTCTCCCTCTCACCCTCTCTCTCAAATCCTTTTAACTCAGTGACTTGAACTGTACATGTTGTGGAGAGAATTATAAATGGATTTGATCTGAAAAGATTAAACTCATAATGTCTGAAGTATCCCTGCTGTTACTGTGTGGGGCAGGGGGGTGTTTCAGTTGTGTAACTTCTCATATGCCTAAATGAGGACTTGCTTCTCATCAAGGTGCTGTAGGTTAAGCTGCAGAGGGGGGAGCATCGAGGAGATGCAGTAGTGACTGTAAGGAATTAAAAACCTCTATCAAGGCCGTAACATTGATCTGGATGGGCAGTAGTGTATTATGTAGGTTGATGCATTTCATAACACAACTAAGATTTTAGACAACCGTGTTGTGTTTTCCAAAATCTGTGTGCATACGTAATTCATCCTCATAACAAGTAATGACATTGCTCAGAATTGTTGTTTGTGTTTTTACAAAGGGAACAGTAGGGCAAGAAGGAAGGCAAAATGTAACATTATGACCCATTGAGCCCAAAATGTCCTCCTCAAAGTGAACGCATGTGAACATTGATGACGCCGTGGAGGCGTTGCTTTCAGTAATGAATCAAAATGAAGGTAATTACTCCCTTTGAGTCATGATGGGATTTTGGACATAACCACAGTTCAATTTGATTTTTTTTCTTTTATAATAAATCTTTAAAGGTACTGTCTTCTTTCTGTAGTTTCAATCCAGAATGCTGTTTGTTTTTTTTTTCTTTTGACTTACTTTTGCATTATGGTCATTTATTACTATGTAGGGGTTAAGGCAAGGTGACTGGTTAAATCCATGTGATAACCAGGCTGGCAGTCTTCTCTCTGCTAAAGTCCCCTTTTATTCTGCAGAAGACCTTACAGGGGAGAGGGAGGGAGGGACTGAGGGACAGAGAGGGTGAGAAAGAGAAAGAAAGAGACAGATTCCTCTCTCCTCAGTGTGAGTCACAGGCCCTTCCTTGAGGACGTGCACAGGGAGCTGTGATCATCCTGCTCTCGCTGTGCTGGGAGGGGGGGGGGGGTTCGCTCACTGCCCACTTTCCTCTCTCTCTGCACTGCTCGCCTGTCCCTGGTCTGGCTGCTGGTAAAGTTAGTATCTGATACACAGTGAAAAACAATGGCAAGTTTTTAAAACTTTTTGACTGTGCCAGTACATAGTATCTTTGGAAATCATATTGAAGGGGGAAAATTTTGTGTGTACGGGGTGTATGGGTGACCCAGCGTATGACTGAGTTGGGTGGAGGTTTGAATGTGGTAATGTCCACAGTATGGAACTGAAGAATGGAAATCAAATGTACCCTGGATCAGCAGCACTGGCACCTGCAGTTTTATGATTTGTGCTTTGTATTGTACGAACCAAACATACCACGCAGCATACTTAAAAAGTTTATTCTTATATCTTTAACGATAAGTCTGTAATGCAAGCTCCTTTTGCAATCTGTTAGCCTTTAGCCCTCTATTAGCGATTTTGTGGTAATGTTTTAACAGATCAAGAATTTAAAATGTTTTTCTTTGAACTGAATTGCAAACATAAAGTAGCTGTTTTGACAGTTGTAGCAAGACCAATTTGAAATATTTCTACTGTATGTATGCTTGTAATTATAGTGAATTATAATCAATTTTAGTTTTCTGGGATAATTTTAAAGTCATATGAACCATTAAGAGATGATTTATATTGCATGATGATTTTGCGTGAGTGTTGAGTACACTGGGGAGAGACTGCCAGGGCTGGAACGAATGATGCTTCACTAGCAGTAACATTTATGCAAATGGAGGCAACGCATGAAATTCAAATGACCAGGAATATTGAAATCAGGATCTGACTTTTGTGATTCAAATGTTTATTTTTGGTTAGCCAAAGCACCTTGGAAGTCAGGTTTCTCATGTATTTTTTTTGTAGTTTGCTGTACTTAGAAAGCTGGATTAATCATATACAAACTTGACCAAGGTGGACTTAGAAAAAAGAAAAACAGAAGAAGAAGACGCACCGGATAATATTCTTCTTATTGTTCCAAAGCCTCTGCCTGGAAATATTTGCTCCACTGAATGGCACCTTTAGTGCTCCATCACATTAAAATTCGAGTTGCTCCATGGGGTCTTTGTTCCTCCTTTTGAAAAGATGACATGATTGCGTGTTTCCCTCTGTGTAGAGATGCATACGTGATGTCATCGCTCATGGCGGGAGCTCAGGGGATAATGCTTTTTGACAGGGACACGCATCACAGCCCTCAGTGTGGCTCATGCGAATGCCAGCGTATTGCTGCATGACAATCGATCTTCATTGTAGGTGGGACGTTTAAGATGGGGATCTCAAGGGCTCCGCAATGTCACCCGCGGTGGCTTCCAGGCCAGGCGAGGGACAGCTGCTGCGGGACCCTGGGACGGGTGATCGATTGGCTCGGTGCTCAGGCGCGGAGGCGGCACCGGGTCTGTGCCCCGTGCGCTGCCTCCCGTCTGCAGTCAGCCTGACATTGAGAAATAAGATCATCGGGCATTGATGCAACATCCCTCATTTCCTTCTGTCATGTCTTCCTTCAATGGTCAGCGCGGCAGATGAATTTGGAGTTGGAAAGGGACTCCTCTGGCACCAACTTTTCGTGATTGAATTTAAATTGGTGTTTGGCGGTTTCATCCGACAGACCATAGGGCCTTCAGTACTGCTGAAGGGGGAAATGCATCTGGGAGAAGGGGGATTTGTTTAGGGAGTAGGTAAAACATGTTGATATGATCTGAAGCATGATCTAGCCGGGATATGCTGTTGATTGAAGGTTGGAATAATGCATCAGGCTTTCATGGTCAGAGGGAAAGCTGGCACATTTAATTCCTTATTTGTCTATGCCTGTTTGAATATAAATATATATAACAGAGTGCATACTGTGCTGTAAATCAAGCTGATGTTTATGATTCCATCACATTCTTACAGTTCTATTGTAAAGATTATTGATATAATTAATATTGCCATAAAGTGCAGTGAACATCAGTCAGTTTTGGGTTAATAGATTTCAGCATATTTAGATGGCAGTGGAAGTTGGTTGTGGTGTGTGGAGGTAATATCTATAAGGTGCGGTGTAGATGCATGATGCCATGGATGATGCGTCTTTTAGAAGCTTGTTTGCCTTTACCAGTGGAAACCAGCTGCAGAAACTGCAAATCAGATGCATTGGCTGGGCCAGGGGCTTGCAGCTTTTGAACTTTATTATACGTTGCTACTTGTCCAGAATGCTTGGACTATTCCTTGAGTCAGATTTACAAACTTCAGTGTTTAGCATTTTAATGCAATGCAGACCAAGTGAGACCACAAGGATGTCATCTGTAGAAATCAAGGTTGCCTTTCAAGCCTAGTCACTGCAATATGGTAGCTGTTCACAGCTTATCTGTGATGACTCTGGAATTCAGTGAGGTTGCTCAATTTCCCCTATGTGAATAAAAAAAAAAAAACATACAACCAAGGATTGAGAGACGGTGTTCATTCATGTTGGTGCCATTTTGTTTGCCTGTGATAAGTGATCTTGTGAAAATGGATTTAATTCAGGATTGAAAACAATATTTATTTGTTCCCAACACCTTCTTTCCTTGTTTTCTTGATCTGTTCAGTTTTAATTGTCACACATGCTGTAGATAATTTGAAGTCATTGTGTCTTGGAAAAAAATGATTCCCATGTTCATGTGTAATAGTAAGACTCCATTAATTTTGCAGTATTCCTTCAGTGCAAACAAGGCAGGCTTGTTTGTACATAGCCTGTGCATGTGTGTACATTTAGAATGTGTGTGTGCTATTATGATTTCTTAGTAAAACTATGTGCTTCTTTCTTAATTTCTTAGCATGTTACTCATCTCCAGAAAAAGAGTGATATATGTTAGACAAGTGGTGACCAAGCCCCTGTTTATCTATGGCAGTTGAAAGCAGTCCAGTCCTTGCGTGCTGTCCTGCGAGCTCGTCGACTTCTGTCTGCATGTTCATCAGGAGCAGTGAGTCTGGTAGCTAAGAGGATCTGTTTTTGTGAGCGCTAAGCATGCTATTAAGTGTGCCACGTGGTACCTGTCAGTGCAGATGAGCACAGTCTCAGAGCCTTAGATTTGCTCTTCACTCAGAAATGCTTGGGCTGGCCTGAAAGTTCTAGAGGGCTATACTTTGGTTCTGCAGTTCTGTTGATGGGTTCCAGTGTAGACGGTTCTTGAGATATATAATGCAGTACTTTAGCAACAACAAGTGCTACAGATGGTGGAAAAGATCTGGCAGACGGTAAGGACTGGATTCGATTCATCACAATGCCTCAGTTGTAGTACCTCACCGTCTGCAGTGCGTTGCATTGTTGCTGCATGGTCCACTTTTTAATTTACAATATATTTGCTTCATTATGGAATGAGGGATCTCAAGCATGCTTTAAGACTCACTTCATTTCTGGTCCTAACCCACAGCTATGTGCAAAAGGTTTCCTCCTTTTATTACATTTTAGTGTTGAAATGTGTTGAGTGTTGAAACGTGTGATGATAACGAGGGCACTTCTTTATTTTAGGTTGACACAGCTCCAGATTTCAGTCAGCCTGGGAAATACTAGATTGTATCATATCGGGTAAATTCCGGCCGTGTATGACGTTGACTGTCTTTGTTCCATACCCATTTGATCTGTAAGTTAGTCTTGTGTTACCCACAAATAAATTATCAATAAAAAGTTTACCATTTCATGTATATTTTGAATCAGGTCATTTGAATCATGGGACTGAGGATGAAGCATTCCTAAATCTATGATCCTCTTTGGAATGGCTTTGAGATGAACATAAATTGACCCTAGCATATATCGATGTTGCAGAGCAATTATGTCATTACATAAAATGTAGGCCTAGAACATGAACTGTGAATGGTTCATTTAAAAAGTATTGTAGCCACTGGCTGTGATAATTAACGTCATTTTATCCTTTCTGCATGCACCAAAGATGTGCAGTTATAGTGGTGAACTACTTTCTTATCAAGCTATGTTGATAAACTCAATCGGTAATAATGTTCAAGGCTGACTATAATAATATTTTTTTATTTAATTTTAGTGCAAGAGAAACATGCTCTATGGCTGGTTGTATTGCAGTACTCTTCAGTCGTCTGTGTTGAATTTCATTAGTGTGTTCATTAGAGTGTTCTATTGGCTCAACTTGCATTCAGTCAATTTGACCTTAACAGTCTAGGTTCTTGAAGTGTGTAATTTTATTTTCAGGAGTCTTGTAGTCTTGTTTTTTTTTTTTTTATAATTTGGGAATTGTAACTTAGTTATTTCCTGATTTTCAAGTCTTCTGGGAACTGCTAATCGGAGAGATTTTCACCACTTAGGCTACATTTACTTACGCAGCTTACGTTCAGTGTTTGTATGGAGTACCTGTTTGAATAACTTGCCTATTGTTTGGTCTGATAAATGGTTTGATGGCTTGTTAAAGGTGAAAGGGTCACCAGCAGAGTCTGTAAAGTTTGTTGGAATGAAAGCATGAAGCCATCAAGCCTTTCAAACCCTCTAGGGTGTATTATGTACACTAATGAGGACAGACAGGAATTGGGTCATTCTTCATCATCAAAAGGAAGTAAACACAAGTGGATCTATAAACATGGAACTCTGTGTACACAAGTACATTTTATGTTAAATGTTATGGAAAAGCACAAAACACATGTTTGTCACACATTTTCTAATGTTAAAGTTTGTCAATATCAATGCCTACATTTAGTGTTATGCATTTTTACTGTCATTATCAAAATGAAAACCAAATTAATCTGGTTATTGTTATTTTCTTTGCTCGTATTACCTTATCCAGGGGTGCTCACTGAGCATTATCCATTTATACAATTATGGAAGCCGCTCAGAGCAGGCTTCTTGCTGGAGGTAAAAAAATGTATGTTTGAGATTTACAGACCCATTGGCATCTACCAGGTCTCTGCAATATGATTTTGTACTCAAGTTAATGTATGTGTGTCAACATTTCAGTTTTCGAATGTGACCTCATTGTGCGTATTGCCTCTTTTCAGAAATAATTATGGGTCTAACATTGAAGGCTTAGATCACTCTCTTGAGTTTTTGTGAATATTATTTCAGTTTTATTGTATATGTTTGATTGGTCCAGGCAGTTTTTGTGTGAGGTGAAGGATGTTTTACATAATTGCAGAAGTTTCTGATGACCATACACGTATTCAGGTATGATTATGCACTTTAAATACATCTCAAGAACACACAATAAAACTGAAATGACATTAGAAAACTCCAGAATGTAAACTATCCCTTTAAATCTGAATGTCACACTAGCTTGTTTTTTCATTTAGCAACAAATATTTCATACATCTTTAGCCTGAATGTGTATACAGCACTTTTTTTTAGAGGACTTGGTTCTCTAATTTAACTTGTTTCCCTTCAGAAGTCTTATTGATAATTGGTAAGCGCAAGCAGAATTTGTCTTCAGTTAGTCTGCTTTTTTTTTGTTGAAGGGATCTAACTACTTTGCAATTGCATTGCTTGCACAACGCACAGGTGTTTAATACAAAAGTTCTTCACATTAGGTTTTTGAAAGCTGCTCCAAATTGCAGGTAATTGTTAATCTGTTGACCTGTGGTGATGTGCTGAATAAAGCAGGGTATTTTAAATTATATGTACTGTAGCCAAATTGTGCCAGCTTTATGGTTCACTCCCTTTCAGAATTAGGCTAGCTGCAGAACACTAATGGTCATTTAACATTGGGTAAAGAGGCAGAGACGACGTAGGGAGGCAGGGAGAAAAAGAAGATTAACGGTAGTCAAGGTGATGAAAATCACAAACACGGAGCTGGTGTGGAACGGGAAAGAAAGGAGCACGGTTTCATCGAGGAGAAGTGTTGGGAGAACAATGAGGGAGGCCTCCGGTGGTCCTTGCGGTCGACAGAAAGGGGGAAGGCTGAAGGCGAGCGCTGGGCTTTCGGTAGAAAAAGAAAGAGCGGGAATAAATCAGACAAAGGGAAGGGCAGACGAAGGGAAGGTTACATTTACAATGGTGGGAATTCCCCAAGTTGTGTGGCAGGCATGCTGAAATGTGAGAGGAAACTGGAGGAGTCAGCATTTGTTATTGTTAGTGTTCTTACAACCTTTCATAATCCCCCACCTGTATGACTCATGCGAGCCGTTCCATTCCCCAACCCGTCAGGGGACCTTGAACCTCTATGCAGCCGTGAACAGTTAGCCTGCTTTTGAACCGCAATGGCTAATGGAAGCACTGTGTGAAATGCAATGTAACTGATGCTAGCGAAACAAAATGCTGTAAATCTGTGATGAGTGTTGGTATAGCGGTATAATAAATAGGCATAGGCAGAAAATAGTCTTCACTCAAATAATTGATTTTTATAAACAGTGTTACTACATGCACTTTTATCAGAAATTTGTCTGCCGTTTGCTTTTCAGACGAAAATTTTATTCTGTTTTTGTTTTCTTAGCTGCAGGACAAGCAACAGGAAAAGTTTGATTGGTAGTGGACAGTCTTCAGCGCTTCCTCGACCGCACTCCCCCCTCTCTGCGCACACAGGTAAGTGTGTGTCTGTGTCTGTGTCTGTGTGTGTGTTTTTGTGTATACCCATCCTTTTCTGTGTATCTGTTTTTCCCAGGTGGTGCTTCGTTTAGTAGGACGCATGCGCAGGTGGTACGGCACAACATTTTTAAGCAAAGCTTTATCGCCTAACGTTACTTTACCTAACCCTAACATGTTCGCGTTTCGCCTACTTTAGCTAACCTAGTTAGCTTGTACGGATCGCCATTAGTAACTATTAGTGGAGTATATCCTGCAGCTGGTAGGAGCAGACACACAACCACCGATACAGATGTATGAACACACGGAGGAAAACAGATAATGTTACAGAGGTGAGGAAGTGCCATAGCTAGCTAGCTATACAGTACAAAGGGAAAAATGGAGCTTTATTATGTCGCCAGCAGTGTATGTGCGTGAGCTCGACAACACATTTCTCATAGAAAAGGTAGTTTGTAGCCTTTTTTTAGTTCATTACAGTGGTGGTACAAGTGACAAGACGTAAGTGGTACTGTGCTGTTAACCTTTATTGATCGCTGTACAAGGTTCATGTAAAGTAGCTAGCACAATCTGACAGCACTAACCCATAAAAATGTACTGTGAATGGTACTTGCTCAATCGAACGGTGAATGTGAAAAACATTCGATTACAGTCAGCGGCACTGAAATTTTCTGTCACACCCTCAATAAATGGCAAAACTCCCAGTAGAAGATTGAATTAAATCTTTTAACGTTATATATTTTCTGAAACTATATATTTTTCTGTTATCGATTTCGCTTGGCCACAGTGAGTGAAACTAGGTGATCTGAGCGTATAGTTTCCATGTAAATTACGTCAAAAGGATTCAGCCTTGTTGTTTGCCACCTAAACTTCACAGCACAGTCATTGCCATTATCATGATTGGAGCATGGAGTGTATTTTCAACCAACTGCCGTATATGAGCGCATAAAATCAACCAAAAACTATAGTTTGCAAAGTTTCGCCGTGGGTCAGGGGACGGTTTTGTGCTTGTTGTTTTGTGTGTGCGTGCTGGTGTGCCTGCCTGGAAACGTCTACATATGTCTGTCAGTGACATATTGAGTGTTGTATGGTACTTGCGTGCAGAGAGAGGATTGGTAAGTCTGCATCCACTTCACTGAATGGATTCCATTGTTCATTGTAAATGAAGAAGCCGTTTGGTAACCCAATGGCTGAAACAGAATCTGTGTCTGACTCATTAGTGGCCCGCTAGATCCTCCTCTGGCTCCTTTTCTAGACATTTCACCTCAGAAGAACCACAGCAGTTTTGACAAGGTTGTGTTTAGTGCAAGGATGCAGTACATTACTATAAGTTATGTTCATGACCTGTCATGAACTGTTTTTTTCAGGTCTCAATTAAAGTAAATATGCTTTCAAAGCTAAATGGCTCTTAATCTCATAAAGATTTTAACAGGCTTTTAGTGCCTAGTCTTAACAAAGCATTTTTCCTTTATTCATTTATTTATCTGATGTCACCTGAATAAAAGCTTTTTCAGATTTGTTTTCTGTAGATGAATAACCAATGATGATGAGAAATATTAGCATTGAAATTAGCCATAAATGAAAGTTATGCAATAGTTTCAGCACAGAACTCACCATTTGAACTCAGAACAAATGGCCTGTTTAATTCTTGTGATTTAAAAATTATAATTTAAATCCAGCAATGACAAGGCCTTATACTCATCAATATCTATTTATAGTTGTACATATGAAAAATCAATGTTATAGCTTTTATTCTCAATAGTAAACACAAATGTCTGTTTTTATATCATGCCAGTATTTCTTTCTTTGGGCACAGCAGTCACAGGTTGCATGTGCAATTGCAAATGGTTCCAAAATAAAATGAGATTAGATGTCAATTTCTGAAAAATAATCAGCTAATAAACATACGTACAACCTCTGGATTCATGACGTCACTGTATATACTTCTTTGGAGTTACTTGAAGTGTATTTTCTTGCTTATAGCCAAAAACATGCTAAAGCCCCCAATTCAAGCCATTATTAATCTGGCAGGTCATCAGAAAATTCTGTAAGTATCTAAAAGAGCCTTGACTGGACACAAAAACAGGTTGGGCCAATCAAAAACATACATTAAAACTGAAATAACATAAAAATAACTCCAGAAAGTGAACTTGAATTATGTGAAAAGAGTTTTATAGTGAAGTCCCCAATCCCCCAAAGGCGTCCCCCATTGCCATACCATTAGGGTACAGGTTTTCTGGATTGTCATACTATCTACGAAAAATTAAAGTGTCTTGCCATTTGCTGCAAGGCTGTGCCAATGATGCAGTGTCGCGCTCAGCAATTGTGTTCTGCACAGGAGGAGTTTGAGCCTGCAGGAAGCCAGGCCTTCATAGAACAGGGAGGGGTCGACCTCACTTACAAAGAGAGTTCCTTCCTGCTCCTGTGAAACGGACAGAGAGGGCTGCCGTTCAGTGGTCCCATTGTGTCCATGTACCCGAGTGCGTGTGGACCTGCTGATCAGCTGATAACTTAAGGTGTATTCTGAAAAATTAAGAATCATGAGGTAAATGGTACATGAAGCTGGAGTGAGACAGTACTGCCATGGGATTAGGTAAGTGTGTTACTTCAGGCGCCGCGGTGCTGTATAACCATGTAATGAGAAGGGATACATTATGCATTATATTTCTCAGCTGATGAAGTGGTGAAGCTCAAATAGCCTCATGAGCTTGCTTGTAGATTACTTAAGGCTGCGTTAAAATCAATAGTGTGCACATAGGCAGTCATGTTGTGGTTAGCTTTCTTTTCCTTCCAAAACAAAAATACTTCCAATCCCCTCTTGACTTCTAAATGTTTAATCAATATCATGTAAAATGGCATTGTGGGATTTACCCCTTTTAAAAAAATGCATTAAAAAATAAATGCTGAAAAGCTTGCTGGTGTCCGATGCACACAGCTAGTGGGGGTTTCTGTTTAATCATCGACTAAAATCATGCTGGCTGCTTTGATCATCTTGTGGTTGACTGCGTACCGTACCTACTGTAGGCAGCTCCAGGGCTTACATAAAAACTCGGACGACCTGCAAAACCACTAATGCGTTTGTGTTAAGGCTACTGTGCTAAGTCTATCTACACACGTGCCTATTATATTTGGGGATATAGTCACTGCACCTGTAAAGAGCAATATCGGTGATCCCAAAACAAAATGAAAGGGGAAAAAAAGCATTAATTAAGTATTGTCTCTCCACTTTTGGTACACCATGAGGTGTAACAGCATGGGGTCCATTATTAGGTCCATTATGGTGATTTCAATGCAGCATTTCAATGTGAGATGTACTGCGCCTACCTGTAATCATCATCACTAATCAGCAAAGGGCACTGCTGGCATCGCTCCAGATCTAGTCAATAGTACGGCCTCAGGTGTACTGTCATGCTTTGAGCCAGTGATGGCTTATATGTCATTATAAGCGGCACGTAAATTACAGCACAATTAAAAGGCTGGCATTAATCACAGTCTAATGTGCCCCTCTACGATTGCTACCACCGCAAATTGTGAGGAACCCCTCTTTATTGTCAGAGGGGCGCTATTGTTTTCCTATGCTAATTAACTGTTTACTCTCTCTGCTGCAATCCAGTTAATTACGTCCTTAATGTTGGACCCAGGGTTTTGCTTACTTTATCAGGCAGCAAGCACACATCCTAATCGCTGTCAGATGGGACGTAGCCCAAGTCTTGTATGTTAAACTGCCAAACAAAATCCCCCAAAGCTGTTGGGCTCTGGTAATAAGCCGATCTTGCACATATGGACAGGGAAATGGATGTTTTGTTGTTTTTTTTTTTTCTTCTTCCCTCTTCCTTTTTGAGGTCTCCCAGGCATTAGCTCACAGATGGGTGAATGCAGGAAGGCTCTTGGCTTTGCCAGCGGTGCTGAAGGTCACCCGCCGCATTAGCACAACGCACCTTGACAATTACTCACCGTTTACTCACGGGCAAGCAGCTTGTGGCGCTTATATCTCCCCCCCCCCCCCCCCATCTTAAACCTGGTTCGCTTCCCGTCTCCCTTCAGTTATCTTCACGCCATATTTCACAGCTTTGTTGCGAGGTGCTACAGGCTGAGTTACTGACTGGTGCGAGGAGGTGGGCTTATTATGGGTTAAAATCCACACACTATGGCTTGCCATGCCATTTTCTGGAAAAAAAAAAAAAAAAAAAGTGCAGATTTTATTTGCGATGAACAGTGGGTACAGTGACCACTTCCTGTTCAGTCACAAGAACACCGACTGTTATTCTTCTTCAGTGTAATGCACTGTATACATTTTCCACGTTTGCTATTCTTATTCTTGTATGTGCTCGTGTGTATCCGTTTTTGTGTATGCGGAAACCTGCGGTAACAGTGGCAGCACCTGCTGTTTTCAAGGGATGATTATTTGTCATGCTGAAGGGATTCTTTGTCCCTACAGTCCTTTTTTCTTTTCGTTCTGAAGGCTGGATGAAAGTCAAAGAAAAAAGCAGAGATCTGTGGTGATCGGTAGGATATTAAAAACCATTGGTGGTCTTTTTGGGTATTTAAACATTCCATCTCTCTCGTCTCAGTGCTGGCACTTTGTTTCGGTTGTCACGCGTATCTGGACACAAGCGCCAGCAGGAGTCTTGGCTTCATTTTGTTTGTGCGAAGAGATTTCAAGATGGTCTTGTGCTTCCGACTGTGATTCTCTCCCCACTGCAAAGGAAATGGATATCACATTTCGCATGCTGTCTTTCAGCCAAAAAGTGAACTCAATCGCCAGATAAACCTCCTTAAATTCATTTTGTTTTGACAAATGGAAGAAAGGCCAAGATAATGGTGCTTTTCACTCTGGATAGTCCAAACAAACTTATGTTGCCTAATACTGGGCTGCACAACATATTACTGGAACAAAAGACGCTTTCTATGGTAGCCTGTAGTGCCAAAAATCTTTTGTTAGCATTATTCATTGTCTTTGCGTTTTAATGTGTGGTGAAACAGTGCAAAGTTGAGAAAAGAAAATGGCAAATTATTAGCCTAGATAAAGATGGAAAAACAGGCCTGTTGATCTTTTTTTAATTACCTGAAAATAAGTGATCTCTCATGTTGATGTGTGTTGTCATTATGCTTTTTTCTGCTTCACACGTGGTAGAGATTGGTTTGAACTCCAGTTTTTGCCATTTTGCCATTGGCCTTTCTCAGACCCAAGGTCACTTGAAGGGGGTGGGGGGAATAAGACAATACCAAAATTGTCCACAGGAATATCAAGCCTCAAACTTGAACAAAAGCTTTATTTAGTTGTGATAAATGAAGGTTGGAAAATAGACAGGAGCCATTGAGAGATAAAATGGACTTCTCCTCTTTATGAAGTGTCAAAGGGCCCAGAGCATTGGAGTGATGAATTTCAGTAGAAATTGGTCTGGGAAGGCCATGAGAATACTAATGAAGGTTTATTACATGCTACTGTATGCGGTCCGCTTTCAATATGCTGCATTGTATGTGCTTTGAGTTTTGCCAGTGTACTTAAAACCACACAAATTCATTGAGCCACGAATGAGCTTAGACCGATGAGCAATCGCTCGAGGAACTAGAGGAGGGTCTCCTGACTACATTTCCTGCATTTAGAATAGCAAGTTTAACTTTTGTTACAGATATTTCATGTTTTATCAAGGTGTCTCAGTGTTTAACAGACAGTTAAAGAATCAGTAGTTCTGTCCTTCATATCTATCTATACCTATCTATGGTTTGCTTTGTAACCTAAAGATAATATTCAATATTAGAAAATACAGATATTGTATATATTCAAAATGGAATTTAACAATGATTACAGGTATATGCCCTCATGTTGTCAGTTAAGTCTGTTATTTTATGGGAGAAATGACTAGTTCCTAGTCTCTAAGGGAGAGAGTAATTAAGAGGATAATTATAGTAGATACCCCTCGATGACATTTGAACGCGACATATTTTCACTGGAGAATGGGGAAGGAGGAGCCTGTTTTGCATTACGTCTGGTTCACTTGAACGTACATGAAGTTTTCGGAGTCACCTCGTATGACCTTATTGCCAGAGGGCTGTAAGATGGAGGGTGGGATAACACAACGGAACTTTCTTGCTTATTTTGGAGCAGGCGGCCTGCCGTCCTTATTTTTCTCTCTGTTCAGCTGGGAAGACAGAGAGGGATGCAGGTAGATGGGATCGCAGTGCAGAAAATCCCTGGTCGCACTGGGGGATTTGTGCAGGGGTTGAGTGCCGACCGCCCTGCAGACTGCAACACATTGTCCATAAATAATAAAAAAATAGTCAAGTTTACATACTTTGTATGCTTTTATGGAGCAAAAGATCCCAAGTCCCATTACTGACCTTACCAAAGTTTGGTGTATTTATCCCTATTAAAGAATCACTCATTTGTAAGGAATTTGCTGGAATATGGTGGATAGTGATAATGCTTACCAGCTGTGTGTGTTAATCCAATGCTGGCTAATTGTGTGTGCTTTTTGCAGCCAGAAAAATCCTTTGACATTTTGTGGAACTGAGAAATCCTAAGAGGGTGATTTTGCATTGTGACATTTACAGACATAATTGTTGTTTTTACAATACCATTGCACTGTTGCAGTGGAGCAGGGGTGTCAAACTTCAGACCTGGAGGGCTGCAGTGTCTGCTGATTTCTGGTGTATTTCAGCACAAGTAATTAAATTGAGTTATTGTTGGTGCCGGCAGTTGTATAGCTGCGTTCCTACTATATAAGTACCGTGTATTGAAAAAAGAAATTATTTTGGCTGGAAGTTTTTGGAGTGCTGGGAGTGTATCTTCTTTGTTGTAGGTCTGGTAATAATTGGATTCTTGGCCAAGGTGCTTGACCAGGACTGTGTAATTGGACTGTGTACATTTTTGTATCGCTAAACAATAATAGGATGCCGTGGATGAGGGTGTTTGCTAAGCGAGTAAATGAATAAATAATAAGGCGATGTAATTTGATCCCATGTTGTTTTTGAACCACGCAGGAACGAGTCCTCAAGACAGTCCAAGAAATTTCTCTCCGAGTGCCTCTGCCCATTTCTCCTTTGCCCGAAGGTAAGTGAAATTGCACGGCTGTATTGTGTAGTTCCCCTTGTAGCACACTCCGTTTCTGCCAGATACAGCCTGTAGTAAAGTACAGTACTCTTGGGGTAAGGGGAAGGCTCCAGCTTTCCTTCATCACTAAACCTTGCCAAGGTACATATTGTGTGTATTCTACACAATATTGTGAACATGGGATGGGACTCAGTGAGTCCACAATGGTTGTACTGTATATGTGAATATTTCTTGCTCACATGCTCATTCAAGCTAAAAATGATTGCATTTTTGCTTACTTCTGTCCTGCGTCGGCAATGGCAAACAAATGAATGTACTGGCATTATAGTACATCACCTTAGGGACGGCTTGCATCATTTCTGTCAGCACAATTGCAGATTGATATTTACCATCATTCATGTATTGCATGTCAAGTCAAATTTATAATCACCCTCGGAGTGCTAGTCCTTACTGAAAAGATGCATCGATGTTCTGTGCAGTATCTTCAGTGCCTGAATGAGAAACTGTTAGTGTGTGTTCTCTTTAGTGTCCTGCCTATACTACTATATAAGCACTACAGTATATGCAGCATATAGAGTAGCTTCTGTGCAGATCCTGATTTTCCATTGAAGTGTCTTGGAGCAGAATAATCAGTAGCTGCAGCTTCATGAAGTTTCATCTTTTGGTCTAAACCTCTCAGCTCAGGAAATGACAAAAGAGTCTTTAAATGAAACACCCTCTGATGGAATGTTCTCAGCTGCTGCTGTTGTCTAAAGCACAGAATAAAATGCATTGAAAGGCTTTGAAAACCAAGAAGGGGGACAGCATGTGAAATGTTTTGACTTGATCCAGTATGTTTTGATTTGAAAACAAAGAAAATCAGGGTCAAGAGTTCTCTTTCATTCTGTCAGAAGTTTGGTGATAAAGAAGGCGAGAATATTGAAAGCCATGCGCCTCTTTTTTTGAATTCTGTGGTTTGTGTGGACTCTCTCCCAGTTTCTTAAGCAGCTTGGAATGAAGTTTTCTTTTTCTGTCTTCCCTCTTTTACTCCCCCTTGTTCAATTCCTATTTCTATTGTGACTCTTTGGTGCTATTCCTCAGTAATGGCCACAAGTCTGACAGGTAAATTTGGACTGGCCCTTTTAACATTTGTTGTGTCCTTTCGGCTTCAAATTACTCTGAAACCCATGTTTCCTAAGTATGTACATGCATGTCCATGTACACTACACTATATAGTTTGTGCCTCTGTTAGCACTAAATGCTATGCCCCTCCAAGAACTAATACTTGTCATTGTGTTTCATAATCCTCTTTGCTGACAGATTAATGCCACCTGTGAATATTTGTGTTCCTTCCTGTATTATCGTTTGTTAGTCTTGTCGAACATGCAGCTAAGTGTGTCAATAAGGCACAGATTAGAGAACATAAACTCTTTGTCAAAGCTAATGTGAGGATGTTGAAGTGATCCTGTCAGATGTTAGATATCCATTTTGAAATCCTCAGGGAAGCAATCACCTATATGGATCTGAGTTATGGGAATACCATGATGGTAGTATAATTAGTAGCCACAGATTGAGCACTCACAGAAAATTGTTTAGAGCTCTGTGTTCCAACATATTTTTAACCTCTGCTCCCCACCACTGTTTTTACTTCTACTATCTTCTTGCCTTAAACTGCGTTTTTATCTCTTGTGTCTATGCCGTATGGGTTATATTTGTTTTTATCTTCGCAGTTGAATTGTGAGCAGGGAGAAAAGTGCCCTCTGAACAGAATAAACTGTTATCACTGATTAGTCAGTATTACAACACTGTTTTTTTTTTTGCATTGTTGTACTGTGGCAGAGCCTTTTGAACACACTGCCATTTTTATTCTCTGTGTGCAGGACTGATGGGCGACGCTGGTCTCTGGCCTCTCTACCCTCCTCGGGCTATGGGACCAATACACCCAGCTCCACTGTCTCTGTAAGTAACCGCCTTTCGTCCAGTTCGTCCGCAGACCTAGTGAGCAGAAACAAAGGCTAGAGCTTGTAGCAGATGCTGTAGAGGCCTGAATCATTGTACAGTAAGACTTTAGTTTCCACAGTCCGCTGTGGTTCATTAAGCACTGTATATTTTTGCTGATTATCAGGCTTGAGTCATCAGATTTTATCAGTAATTTGACAGTGAGGTCTTTGCAGTTGCAAGTCTTCTCAATAATGGTCCCAAAATGTTTCTGTGTGCAGTGAAACTTGAAGTGCTCTTTTTTGCATTTACTGTATAGTTTAAAACAATGATAGAACCCGCAAGAAATTGTTTATGAAATACTATTACAGGGATTGCCTCCAGAAGAGTTGCTGTTTGTCATCTGAGTGGCAGTTAAAATTTTGACTCTACAGAAGAGTAAATCACACACACAGCTATCACAAATGTTTATTTTTTCCCAATAGTTTTTTTGGCGGTATTATCTGAAGTGAAACATTTGCAAGAGAGTCGCTGAATTCCCAGGCCCCCTACCTAACTGCTCTTGCCACAGCGCCGTCTGTCACGTGAAGTAACACCGAATTAAACGTTGATCAGAAAGCGTGTTTTGGGTGGTGAGCCGTTTCGGTTGGTCACGTCTGTAGATTGCATGGCAGCGACCCCCCCTTCGTCTTTAGGAACAGACACTCGTGTGAATATCTGGCTCACGCCGCCAGAAGCGGTGTCGCGGGATGACACATTTTGTTTTTTTTGGAGCCGGGCACCCGATTCGCAGCCAGTCAGCCCACTTCTCACCCATCCCTGCTGATCTGTTTGCTGTCAGAGTGAATCTCGCGCGGAGGAAACGGCAAACAGTCTGACAGAGAGGCGCGGGCAAATCGGCACACGTCCCTGGCCAGGACTCCGGCAAACAAATATGTTATCGGCAGCCTTGTGTACATTGGCACTTCTGATCACGAGAGACTGTTGCCGGCACTGGCAAAACTGTGACGATGTTTTTTTCCCTGTTTTATTTGCACGAGAACTGAATTTCAACTAAGTAATAATATGTAATATCATTATAATCAGTCAACTAAAAGTGACCCCTTTCGCTTTTGAATGAATATTTTGCTTTGAGCGCTTTGATATTGTCAGTTTTATATTTGCTCACTATGTAGTGCTGTGTGCCTCCTAACTGAATCACATTTTTATAGGACAGATTTTATTAGGGGTGCTCCACATGTAGATCAGCCCTCAGCCCTATCCATGTTCAAAATGCTGTGATCGGCTTATGGGAAGCAGCAGTGTTACTAAAGCTAGGGAGGTTCAAACCTGTTTGGCGATTTTTCAGAAAGCATATTTGGACATTTTTTTTCGTGCATAACATTATAAATGCTACAATATATAATCAAATAACTACGTATAAATCGCTAACTTTTTTTTGGTGCCATTTCGCTTCTGAAATGGCTGTAGAATTCTAAGTACTTTAGGATGCTTGCAGCTGTAATGTTTTTAGGAAACCTAAATATATATATGTATGAATAAATAATAACCGATTAACATCTAGATAACTGCGCAGTGAGTTTTTCTTGTTATAAAATGTGTAGTAATTCCTTCAATGTGGTTAGATTTTTATAATGACCCCATTCATTTTGGTGAAGTGTTAAGTGCAGGCACCAATGCTTGTAAACAAAGTCAAATTAACTTAATAATTTATGACTTCTAAAGTTAAAAAGTGACATCACTGTCAGTGCACTTTTGAAAATATTTAATAGCTTCATCTACTCTAATTTAGTGTATTTCCTTGTTAAATGACCTGTTAAAGTGAGCCCAGATGCCAGTCGTATGCCCATTGTGATTGCATTGCAGGCAGAATATTTTCTGCTCCCTGTGACAGCAAAGGGGTTCGTCTTCATTGTGCTTGCACACAACTGCTCTCACGTTACGCCAGAGCTAAATTTGATTCAGAAAGCCTAGTACAGTAGTGCAGTGCGTGGAACGTTTGAAAGAGGTTGCGGAGTAATGGAGAGAAAGAAGTGGACATGTATTGAGTGTGAGTTGTTCAGATAATGGTTCAAACCACATAAGACACTAACAGTATGTTGGAAAACCATTAGCACCTCGGCTCGTGAAATGAATGATTTCATATGAATTTGGAGTAGAATGGTTATGGCTAGAATGTGTAAAAAATAATCAGACAGAACGGCTTCATTTTTGTGAGCCTTATTTTACTTCCCTGGCTAGTAAATGGAGCGCGGTCAGTTAGAGGTTTTATGACACATTACATATTGTAAATTGCACTTCACCCCAGTGAAAATCCACACTGGTTGATTACACATTGACTAATTTGCATTTTTCCCCTGGCCATGCGTTTTCCATGATATTGGACAAACGATATAATCGTCAGTCTCTTTCTCTTTTTTTTCTTTTCTCGTTCAATGTATTTTCATTTCATTTCCAGTCGTCCTGTTCATCACAGGAGAAGCTGCACCAGCTGCCGTACCAGCCCACTGCTGACGAGCTGCACTTCCTGTCCAAACACTTCTGCACTGAGAGCATCGCCGGGGAAGACAGGAGGAGGGCCACGCCCATGCGCCCTCGCTCCCGCAGTCTTAGGTATCACCGCGACAACAATATTTATAGTTATTTGATCGTTAGATTGGTTCATTCCTGAGGAAAATTACACTGGACAGGTGTACCATAAAAAGGGACATTATGTGAGGTTTTGAAATGGCCAAATATGACTGAAATCTCTCAGGAAATTTGGCAGAGATCCTCTTACAGCCAGGATGATGTCTGACCTCCTAATTGCTGCATTAGTCAGCTGCTATGATTTTTATTGGAGTTCTTTTGTGCTATCATATTAATTAACTATATTAATAATTGTATTAATTATAGGCTTCAAGGGTGCAAATGCTAGCTCTAACAAAAGGCACTGGCACCAAGCTTAAGTGCAAATGCGGTGCAGTTGTGAAAGAGGCTGGTTCGATAGGAAAAATGAACTGTTGGTGTGATGGAGGATTGGTTTCATTATGGCCAATCGGATCACTCCGTTTCCCTTTTAAAACCCCGCCTTAGCGCAACAACTAACTGTTATTATTGTCATGGCGAAGCGCAGAGAACAAGAAGCTCTGTTAAGAGCGTCTCTACGAATCATTTCTTGTGATATCAAAATAAAGGTGAATATTTGTCATTTTCATATTTATTTCACCCTCATACAAAATATATATTCCATTTATATGCCAGTGGTCGTTTCTGTTTTTTTTTTTGCTGTCAATATTTGTTTAATATCACTGTTTGAAATAAACAAACAAAAATATCACCACTTCAATTAAGTTTACGTTCAGATAAGCACTTGATGAGGTGAAAGTACACTCACTCATGCATTTTTTTTTACATGCATTTATATACAAATTTAGCATTTTTTTACACCCATTTAGAGCTGTTATATACAGAAGCAATTCAGGTTAAGTATCTTGGTCAAGGGTGCAATGATCCTAACTAGGAATTGGTCTGGATTTATACTGCTACTGCTATATCATGTAGAATGCAGCACACTACAAAGAGTACACAGACTTTCTGAGGGCTATTTTGTAATGTACCACCTGACCAGTCTTCTGAAATGCATTTTAAACTTTCTAAAGGTTAGCTCAGTCATTGACCTAGCCCTGTCAAATGCACAAATAAAAGCAAGTTGTAGACGTTTTCTCAACTCAATGTCTGGTGTAAGCAAATGGAGTAACTCATACAACGTACCATTATGTACTCCATTTGACTGTAGTGTCAGTAGAAAAAATGAACATAACAAGAACCAATGCACCTACATGTATTTAACAAACATGTATCTAACCGTATTTGAGGCATGTAGAGCTGGTCTCCCACATTCCTTGTGTCTGTCATTCAAATAGCTTACATTGAATAACTCCATACAGGTGCAATGCCTAAATAGCTGACATTTGAGAACATAATGCACCTTATTGCGACGCCCAGCCCATGATGATGCAAATGGGTATACCTGCAACCTACGAAACTACCAAACCCAGCACAAGCAACAGTATTCCGTTTGAGAGAAAACCCTATAAGGGGCCCTATAAGTCTTAAAAGAGACAGAAGTATTTCCTATATACGCACCTGCAAAATAGACTTTGCCAGATGGACAATCTAAACCAGGGGTCTCAAACTCCAGTCCCAGAGGGCCGCAGTCTCTGTTGGTTTTTGTGATTTCCTTTCAATCAGCAGCCAATCATGGCCTTGGGAACAAGGTGTGCAGACTCTTTAGCCAATCAATGACTTAAACTAAGCACTTAAGTGCAGGAACACATCAAAAACCGGCAGACACAGCGGCCCTCCAGGATTTGAGTTTGAGATCGCTGATATAAACGGTGGCAATGCGTAATATACACTCTCCCTCTGACAGACTGTTATGCCTGGATCACGCTATAGCTGTTTCACTTTTTAATTCCGCTTCCTGCAGGATGAGTAACACCTCTGCCCCAATTTTCCCTCTCCTGTGATTTTTCAGTCCTGGAAGGTCTCCGTCGTGCTGCGATAATGAGATTATTATGATGAATCATGTCTACAAAGAGAGATTTCCGAAGGTAAGCAACTTCAGCGTTCAGACTGCTTCCTGCCGTGTTCTTGTTCAGTTGGAATGGCAGGCACAGTATGCCGTCCACCAGCTCATTGGTTGGTCGGGTGAACCCTATGCCTGTACAGGACGTTTCATATGAAATACCTGTTTTTGATTTTGTGTGTGCAAACTGTTCCTGAAAAGTGGTGCACAGATGTGTGATAGTCTTTGCCCCATTTCCAACTTCCAGATATATATGGGGCCGTTGGTCAGTCCAGTATTTGTCTTTGCACAGAAGCAGCGAGTCTTTAGGCCCTGTGCCCCAGTGCTTGCTTATGTGTATTGTACACTGCATGGCTATACATGTATGTTTATGGACGCATGGACATTTAGAGAACTGGGCAAACTAGGTTAGGGAACTGGCTTTTTAACTCAAAGGCTATTGGTTCAATTTGCTGGTGGGGCATTGCTGTTATACCCTGTGCAAAGTTCTTAAACCAGATTTCTTTAGCAAACATCAAGCTGTTTAAATTGATTATATGTAAAGAATCTAAGCTGTGTGAGTCACTCTGGATAAGAGCATTTGCTAATGCCCAAAATGTATGAGTTACCTTTCTGTACTATGGCCTCCTGTCTGAGTAATGAGTAATGGTTTTTCTCTGTGTCACTCTGTTTCACTCTCTCTCTCTCTCTCTCTCTCTCTCTCTCTCTCTCTCTCTCTCTTTCTCTTTCTCTCTCTTTCTCTTTCTCCCCCTCTCCCTCTCTCTCGTTTTTGCTGACCAGGCCACGGCTCAGATGGAGGAGAGGATCCAGGAGATCATCCGCACGCATGCCCCGGACAGCGTGCTCCCGCTGGCCGATGGGGTGCTCAGCTTCGCCCATCACCAGATCATCGAGCTGGCCCGGGACTGCCTGGAGAAGTCCCGCCACGGCCTCATCACCTCCCGCTACTTCTGCGAGCTCACCGACAAGCTGGAGCGGCTCTACCAGGAGGTACTGTCCTTTAGCTTCAGCTAGGCTGGGGGCTGCCCCAGTCCTAAATAAAAAAAAGGATAAAAACTAAGGTTCAGAGATTCATTTTTGTGATATACACCCTTACCTGTCATGATCAGACTGTAACAGGGCTGCCAAATCAAAAACCCCTCCTGGGACATGCCAGACATGGCGTGTTTCCATCCCAAAGCAGGATTCTGTACAGCATCCAAATTTGGTGGGGCTCATGTGTGTCATCTTTGGGGCTAACAACACTGAGGTTATCATTATGGTGAAGACCATAAGGCACAGCAGCAGCAGTTTTGACTTGGTGAAGGTGGGGTTCATGTAGGCAACAGGGTATATAATAGGTGGCCTTTTGTAAGGTTGGAATGGGGCTATGGGGTGGGGGAAGGGTATCATGAGCAGCACTCAGACCTGCTATCTCGTGTTGCGGTGTTTTTCTTTACTCAGTTACACTATCAGTAGTAGTAGACAAGGATTAGAAAAGTCATTAACAGACTGAAGGTCATTCCAAGAGGGTAGACTGTCTGAATGACATCATTCAGATCTACTGAAGATGTCTGAGTTTATCTCTCAGACTGGGGCGAAAGCTGAGTTGTTGTTGAGCATCACAAAGGGATCAGTTCCGTCTGAGCTGACAGACAGCTTCAGGAGTGTTTGCAAAACTCTTTGGATATGGAACATGCAGTTATGAGCATTCTCATTTTTTGGCTAGCAATTTTATAGTTTTTTCAGATTTGCACGTTGTGATGAAAGAACATCTAGCATGTTGGGGTTTATGTTTTTAATGTAGTGAATTCAAATCAAAGGTCTCAATGTTTGGAGGATGCAGAGAATGTTTATGTGAACTCTGCATAGGTGGGTGCAAATATTTAGTGGTTAATATTTGTAGATTTTTATATGCCAAGGCTATTGACTGTCATGACATTTCAAGTTAATTTCTGCTCATTTATATCCCAAAGATGATGGAACAAGATAAATTATTACCTTCTTATATTTTTATCTGTCTTCCGGGATGCATGAAATGACTTGCAATTGGATTTATAAAATCATATTATCTGTATAATTGTTCATCAGAATTGAGTAATTCCATGAGATTGGGACGGTTGCAGCACCCAGGGTAAAGACAGACGGGCAGACTGACACACGCACCCACACACACGCACCCACACGCACACACCCACACACACACGCACCCACACACACTCACACACGCACCCACACGCACACACACGCACGCACGCACCCACGCCCGCACGCACGCATGCACCCACACACGCACGCATGCACGCACGCACCCACACTCACATACACACACAGACACACACACACACTCCCACCACTCAAGTACACCGAACACAGGTAGAAAGTTACAGCTGTGCAGTTTAACCCTCCATATTTCATCTTCTGTTGTTGTCTTGATTTATGTGCAGTTTTAGGAGAACCTATGACCACCTGACTAAGCTCCATTATAAATCATTAAAGCACACAATGTCCGGGATGTGTTGCAGGGAGGGAGACATGCTATTTTGTACATGTATCTGTGATCTTAATATACTTCCTGGCCTCGGTTACAGAATGTCAGTGCAGAACCTATTGAAAGCTAGCCTGCCCTTGCGACTGCTAAAAACGACCCAGGAACAATAAAGGAATGCAGAAAGCCCCTCTGTATGTAGTGACAGACGACTGGAGGGCGCAGATTGCTTTTCATATGAGAGTCAAGAGGGCAACATGCATTGGGTGCTTATCTTGGATCTGCTATGAGGCCATCAGGATCCCCTGATACCCCCCCCCCCCCCACGTCAGGCGCTGACAGCTTGTGTCTGTTGTTGTTGCGTCACGGTCTCGTGGTGGACTCCCTGTTGCCGTCCATCTGACTGCTGTAACTAGACCCGCCTTCAGACTGGCACCCCGGAGGAACTGGGTGACATCACACTGGGTCATGTTAACTTCTCACTTCGAAGTGCATCTTGCCACATTGACACCTGAAACGGGCAGAGAAGCTAGCAGGGTGCCTATTTTTGAGCGGCATCAAGTTTGAAGCTTTCATTTCAAAACCCCCGCTAACCCCCTGAAACAGGAAGAATTTTCCTGTCTGGAGTCTTTACCGTCTAAATCCAGTGTTTTCTGTGGTGTTAGGTCCCCTTTGTGAAGGTTCAGTGTTCTTCCCCTCAAAAAAACAAAATTAGAGAAATATCGATCCTCATGGGGTCTGTACTTCTGAAATGCAGCTCATTCTGTGTTTGTAAGCCCCTGATGTGTCCTGAGATAGGTCAGCCCCAAAGGAAACTGTGAAAAATGCGGAAAGTTTTCAGAGCTGCTCTTTCCTTTCTCTGCAGTCCACCGAGCGGTCAGAGAGTGCGGAGGTGACCTTCATCAAGGAGCTGGTGAAGAAGATCCTCATCGTCATCGCCAGGCCCGCACGGCTGCTCGAGTGCCTGGTGAGTCCGCCCTTCCCTCTCTGCGCCTGCGTGAGTACACGCAGCGCGCGTTACTGCTGCTCGAGTGGCTCGTTGGCTTTCTGTCAGCGCGCCTTTCTGACAGCACCTAACGAACACAGACATCTGCCTGCTCCGACCGTGACACGCTGATCGCTTGGGATCAGCAGCGTGAAAATCCTCAAGCTTCCACAGTGAGGGGGGGGTTGATGCAACCACTACAGAAATATGAGATGAGCAACAAGCACGGCTTTAGTAGTCCATGAGTGTGCTCCAACGGAGACCCCTTTTCCTCCCCCCCCCGCAGGAGTTTGATCCTGAGGAGTTCTATCACCTCCTGGAGGCAGCGGAGGGTCACGCCAAGGAGGGGCAGGGCATCAAGACGGACATCCCGCGTTACATCATCAGCCAGCTGGGACTGACCAGAGACCCTCTGGAAGGTACAGTGTGCATGTGCCTTGTCATGGAAATGCGCTACAAAGCATTTTCACTTACAGTGGCGACAAAAACGATTTCTCGCACAGTGATGACAGGAATACAAAAAGCCACAGCTGCGTCTGTGTGCACCTGGCTGTGTGTATCTATTATGGTATCATCAGGATTACTCAACCCTGTTCCTGGAGATCTGCCATCCTGTAAGTTTTCATTTGTAGTAGTAGTTTCCCTACTTTGGCACACCAGTTTCTGCTAATTAGCAGCTCAACAAGTTCACTACCTGTTGAAGAAGGTGTGCTTTGTTGGAGTTGGGGTGAACATGCAGGATTGTAGATCTCCAGGAGCAGTGCTGGGCAGCCTTGGTATCATCCTGTGTGCTTATGTCAGAGTAAGTCAGCATATAGATATTATGTTTTTATGTGCTCTGCTTGAGAGCCCAAATGAAAGCACTTCACTATATGACATCCTTTTCTTAGTCTTTTTAAAAATGTGTTTCTTTTTTATGGCGGACTCACTGGTCTACCGATAAACCCTTCAGGGTTTTTTCAACAGCCTGTGCATGTACATTTCTCATTTTTCTGACTTGTCTTTGAGTTTTATAAACTTATGAATGACCAAAAAAAACAAAACTGAAACTGAACTTAATAGCTAACAATGTGGAGAAGACGTGTATACCTTCTGGTAAAATCACACAATTACATTATTGTTCTCTTACTGTCTTGCCTATGGGCTGTTAAAGTCTGAATTAAGTCTGTCTTGCCATGTTTGCCTGTTATGAAATCACCAGAGTTACAGTAATGGATTGAGGTGGAGTTGATTAAGAGGAAGGTGTTGCTGAAGAATCTTATTTTGAATGTATTATTTGACCTCTTATTTCTAAATCTGTTCCTGGTTCCCGACTCAGGGGCAGGAGAACAGCACCAGCAATCATTTATCACATTTTAATTAACTTCTGACACTTTTGTCTGTCTGTAAAACTCCCATTGTAATAACCTCCAAAACCTGTCAAAATTGACTCTGCTAATTAAAAAAAGCTAATTATACAGTCTTGGCAATTGTCCCCTCTACTATCTTGAAATTCACTTAATGAATGCCATTATCACCTCTCAGTTTGGAGGCTGTGAAGCTGTCTCTTCATCAGTGCCGTTCTATTTCTTTGGTGCTTACATTCGGTATACTGTACTCTTAAAATGGGATGGTGGATTCAGAAAAAAGTCCGGGAATCCATTTTCTATACAATGCACTGAGCTTTTTTTCTCAGTCAGACTACTGCTGGCAAGAGGAATAGCATTTTCTGCGTTGATCGGAAAACCAATGTTCATTACGGCTAATTTTAAATTATCGTGGTCCCCTTAACCCTCCCCTCCCCCCACCAGCCCTGCATTTGGTTAGCCCATTTGTCCTTATAAAGCTTGCCTCCCAGTAGGGCCGTTTCCGTGCGTTATCCCCAGGAGTCGAGCCTGTGTTTTCCTTGCCCAGCTCCTGGAATGGTTTCAGATCTGTGGAATTAAAAAGGGGGGCAGCTGTTTAACAGCGCTAATGCGTCAGAAGGTCTCCTTGGGAATGGCGCAATGGCCTCTTTAAGGCAGCCCTGCTCTGCTCCCTCCTGCTGCTCATCCATTGCTAATGTGGTGGGGGGTGGGGGGTGGGGCTCTGGGCTCATCCATAATGCCCGTTCGTTCTGCGCTTTTGCTTTCCTCAGGAACATCTGACATGTGTCTCCGTTTCCACCCCATTTCTCCCATTTTTGGGATAATACGGCGTCAGCTGCTTCTCGCTTATGAGATGGATAAAGCGAAAACGCAGCTCTTTTTCTCTAATGGCCATGTCACGCGGCACTGGCGCAAGGATGCATTTCTGCGAGCTTTCTGAAGGTCGTCTTGCGCGAGTGTGTGCAGCCCGTGCCAACATTTGGGTTCGACTTCGCCCTGTGAGACCAATACTTGTCATTAATGATCAATGCAGTTGCTACAGGCTTGAAACATTGACCAGCCACCAAACAAAACTAACCAAGAATAAAGTCTTGGTACACTGTTTTTTTTTTTTTCATACAATACACCAAAACCTGTGACCCCAGAATCCCCCCCGAAGGTTCCTAATAAGTTTCTCTCAAACTATTCCAGTGGTGCGATGTGAGATGCTTATCAGTGAACTAGAACAGTTTGTTCCCACTTCTTACACTAATAACGCTTGTGTCTGTCTTGTAGAAATAGCACAGCTGGCCAGCTATGACAGTGGGATAGCAGAAACTCCGGAGACGGACGACTCTGTGAGTACAAGTGCGGCGTCTGAGGGTCACGTGTGGAATAAACAGGCAGAGCAATAATGAGAGCCTCTGCTGTTTATCAGTCTGTCGTTTGTATAGAACAATTTACGAACAAGTTATCCCGCAGTCCTTCTCAGTGGACCTTTTCAGTAGTTTTCAGGCTGTAGCTTTAAGAGACAGCATGACTCAGGTAGGTTGTAGATTTGGATTGTAAGAGGTTTTGAGGCTCAAAAGATTTTTTTGATGAACTTTGATGTCAAACCAGACAGCATTGATTCTGTCACAAGCCCCTTCTCCCTCTCTTACCTCCCTGTGTGCAATGATGGTTGTGATGGCCAAATCAGTGCTCAGTGACATCACTGTGTTGGCTGCAGCGCTGATGGGCCTTGAAAGTTGTTGCATGTAAGAGTAATCTGGATCTAATGTGTTCTGTTGGCGGCCTACTCTCAGTTGTAACACCAAAATCTACCAGAAGTGGTTGGGTGAACATACATGGGAGCCATTTGCATTTCACTGCTTGTGTTGCAGTGATATGCAAATGGCTTCCAGGAACTCTTTCAGAGCTGAAACAGGCCATAATGGATCCATTAAAATGTAAGCGGGTCACATGAGCTGTGATAGTGAAGAGGAAGTGAACATGGTCTGTATGCGTGTCTCTCTAGTCACAGAGTCTCAGCGCCGCCCTGCGATCCCGACGCAAGCCCTGCGAATCAGACTTTGAGATGATGAAACTGATCAGCAATGGTGCTTATGGGTAAGGAGGCTGTTGTATTAACCTAATCTGTTTTCGGAGGACAAATTGTTGAATGCTGATTATGCTGGCCGGTGCTTTTGGTACTATATGTCCCAATGTGCACTTGCTGTAAACCCATCCACCCATTCAATTTACATTCACTCACTTCCGTAAACAAACACACGCACACAAACACATAAAACCAAGATGTAATGTTATAAAAAGTGACTAGTACAGTGGTCATTGTCACCTAACCGTCTAATCTACTACCTTGCCCTGAAAGCATTGTGAGGATGCTGTCCCCCCTGCTAATTCAAACTTGAAAAATTGTCCCATTTAAGGACTTGCATACCATCTCTATTTATTTGTTTGTTCTATCAGCTTCTTGTTTTTCTCTTTTTTTTTTAGCTCTCAAATAAAAAATTATGGTTCATGCTTAACGTGTATTCATGAAAACTGTTCCAGAACACTGGAATTTTCCACTGCCCTTGTTACAGTTCATCCATATGACCACTGGCTGCATGCCTGTGGATGTGCTCAGTAAGTAACTGTCGCAGCGCGCACCTGGTGACACGGTGTCCTCCCCCCTCAGGGCGGTCTACCTGGTGCGGCACAAGGAGACCAAGCAGCGCTTCGCCATGAAGAAGATCAACAAGCAGAACCTGATCCTGAGGAACCAGATCCAGCAGGCCTTCGTGGAGCGCGACATCCTCACCTTCGCCGAGAACCCCTTCGTGGTCAGCATGTACTGCTCCTTCGAGACCCGCAGGCACCTCTGCATGGTGATGGAGTATGTGGAAGGTTTGTGGGCTTTTCCCAGTAACGCCCCGTGGCTCACGCACAATGGCACGAGTTGCATGGTATGTGTAATGGTGTAGTGTAATGATTTAAGGCATGTGTGCTCTGTTCTTGGCACTGTTAGTAACTGTTGGTATAACAGCTATGGCTGCAGTGGTTAAGGAAGCCATGCCATGCGGCTCAAATACTTTGGAGGTGAATAAAATGTATTGTTGCTGGAATTTTTTTATGAAGTTAAAGTTCCAGTACGGGTGACAGGTTTCAGTTTAGCCTTTTTTCTTTCTTTTTATTGTTGTGTATCCCAGGCACTTGCATTTAATTAAGCGCATTGCCAAATTCTCAGAGTAGCAACAGTGTTTCAGATCTGATTTCTGTCTTTTGGAGTGTGACATGCCAGCCTCCATGATAATCTCTCTTTCTCTGCGTCCATCTCTGTCTCTGTTGCTTTCTCTTCCCTCTCTTTCAATCCGTCTCTATCCCTCACTTTCCCTTTCTCCTCTCTGTCCTCCCTACATCACTGTCTTTCTCTTTCTGCCTTTTTTCTTTCTCTCTCTGTATTTCTCTCTCTCTCCTGTGTTTATCCCAGGCGGGGACTGTGCCACCCTGCTGAAGAACATGGGGCCTCTGCCGGTTGACATGGCCAGGATGTATTTCGCTGAGACCGTCTTGGCTCTGGAATACCTCCATAATTATGGGATTGTCCACCGGGACCTGAAACCAGACAAGTGAGTAAACGCTCCATCCATTCACATTACTGACAGGAGGGATGCTCCAATCGCAATATCGCAGGAGAAAGAGGAGAAATGGGGGCTCTGTCAAAATCCCATCCGTCTTCTTCTTCCTGACGTGGGCATCTTGGGACAGCCTAGTGTTTATCTCTGGAACAGTACAGGGCTTCATTATGAATGCAATTGCATTACAAATGCTGTGGCTTGTGCATTTGTATGATTCTCTCATGGAACCTCTGGTTTCCAAATGCAAATGTTTTTATGCTTAATTGACTTCTCGTCCCATTTTCTTCCTCTTGAAATTTCCCAGAACATTTTTAGATTGAGTTATCACTGCCTTCTCTTGCAATTTCTTGCTAAATTGCAGATGTGATAAATAGTCAATAAGCCAGCATTACCTTGTTAGGGTAACAGAACAGTCAATAAACCAGTATTGCCCTAGCTGCAGTAACAGAATAGATGATAAACCAGCAATACCCTGGCTAGAGTAAAAGAATGGTCAATAAACCAATATTACCCTGGCTAGGGTAACGGAACAGTTGGTAAACCAGCATTACCCTGGCTAGGGTAACAGAATAATCTTCAGTTTCATCTCATTGTCCCTCATGGGGTCTGACTTTTGTTGCTGCACCCTTCTCATCCGCAGTTTGCTGGTCACCTCAATGGGGCACATCAAGCTGACAGATTTCGGACTGTCCAAAGTGGGCCTGATGAACATGACCACTAACCTTTATGAGGGGCACATCGAGAAAGATGCCAGGGAGTTTTTAGACAAGCAGGTATGTCCTCCCCTTCTCTCTTTCTCTCCTTCTTAGAAATGGACCAAGCTCTAGTGGTATTTGCTTACCATGTTAAATGCACGTTTTATGTAAGTTCTGTAAGAGGAACGTTGACTGGACAATTTCATGCACACACATTTGAATCTTGCTTTTGAGGATTGACTTTTAGGGTTCTGAATGGGGAAATACCACCTTTGTAGCCATGTTAAATTGTTATATTGAACACCCACTTTATAAGGTCCCTCTATTATGGAGAAATTAATGGCACTGAGGTGCTGTTTCTGGCCACAATAGAATTTTAGCTCATTTACTTGGAAAAAATAGGAGCCCCCACAAATGATATTAAGATAACAACTTTTAAACTGAGAAATTATTCATAGGTTTACTGCTAAAGCAACATTTATTGAGGGCTACTTCATTATTCAAACCCAGCAGGACTACTATATAAACAAAAGCCTGTTTCGGTTTCACGGTGTGGGCATCCCCATTTTAGTTTTTACTGGCTTTAATAATGGATGAGCTGGTCTAAATCACAACAGTGAATCTTCTGACATTACTGTTTACAAGGAATGTAAAAGAGGTTGATGGCTTACTGTCTCTTAACCACTGAGTGCAGGCCTTTTTGTGGAGAGGTCCATTAGAATTATTGACAGTAAATGACTGGTGAAAGTGACAAATAAACTGGCCGTATTTTAAAACGTTGTAAATTATGGGGTAATGGTGTGCCTATGCTCTCCAGTCTCTTACAGCTGCACCATCTGCTTGTTGCTGTTGTGTCCCCTTATTTCCACATTTGTTTTCCCAGTACGGCCCCGTATTGAATCGGGTTGAGGTTAACTGCTGAAAGTGATAATATGGACGCGCCTGAGTTACAGTGTCCTTGACTTACGACCGCAGCTGTCTTCTTCTCACATTATGTTTGTTTTAAAAAAAAAAAATTTTAATCTCAAGTTTTCGATTTGCACTGTGCCACGCCGTACTGTACGTCCTGACAAAAAGGTCTCCCCTGCGCTCTAGGTGTGTGGGACCCCTGAGTACATCGCCCCCGAGGTGATCCTGCGGCAGGGCTACGGGAAGCCGGTGGACTGGTGGGCCATGGGCATCATCCTGTACGAGTTCCTGGTGGGCTGCGTGCCCTTCTTCGGAGACACGCCCGAGGAGCTGTTTGGGCAGGTCATCAGCGGTCAGTTCCCTTTCTTTCTCTGTAATTCAGGGGCCGGTCAGGAGGAGAATACTGTTCTTAATTTAAAGTTAATGCAATGCAAAAGAACTGCAGCCATTTTCATGAATAAATGCAGACAAGATTTGGGAAGCATACTAAGATGTTATCTAACCTGTGACAACAAGGTGCACCGTGGACTGTTCTATATAATAGCCCTGAGTAAGTCTTTTGCTTGACACAATAAATGACCCAAAAATGCGCCATCGTATTTTCTTGGAAAAGTATATCCGGCTAAATTATTTCTCTGGGGTTCATTTGCGGATATGCATTGACTTTCTAAAAAAAAAAAAAAATTATATTGAGCTCCAATATGTTTACATGTTTAATTTAGAACGTATGTTTCAGTCATAGTCTGTTGATTATCTTTTATTTTGTTCTAGAGAACTGACATAGGTAACATTATGAGTGATATTTTCTGACTTCAATTAATGAAGTTATTAATAACTTGTTATTAAGGCAAAATAATGGGATAACCTTTTGTGTCCTGTGCCTTGCCAGCTCTTCTCTTGTATTAATAAATTTAGGAACAGTAAAAAGCATAGTTCCAAATATTATTTTAAAATAAATATCACTACCTAATCTAATGGCCTTTCGCCTTACCACTTATCGGTGGAGCAAAAAAAAGATCTCCTCACTGATTTTGTTTGAATATCATTGTATTAAAAATGCTTGCTACAATGAGTTTTAATCACAGAGCGCTATAACAAAGGAATATTGAATGGCAAGGATTGCATTTGAGGGTTTGTATGTTGTATGTTTATGTTTCTTCGTAGTTTTCTTCAGCTTGTTCAGTGGGTGGTGGAAGAGGGGCAAGAGGCTACTCCCCTGCAGCATTGGGATCAATTCCATTTCAATTCAGTCAGCTCTGGATTTGATTTGAAAGTAAATTCAGTAACTGAAAAATGGCCATCATTTATGTGAGGCTTTTTATGAAATTTTAATTTCCTGAATTGAAATGGGGTTGACTCAAACTGTGTTGCGCGTTGTTAGCTGTATGCCTTTGTCTGAAAGACCAGCTCCTGTGAGTTTAGCGCTGCGCTCGGCTCCTGTAAAATGCGTAGGGAAGCGTTCAGTGCTGGTGTTCAAGGCAGCCCAAACTATTTCCAAACGTTAGTGCGAGACGGAGAGCCGGAGGTGATCTCACCATTTCCCTCACCTGCTGTCGCCTCACGGATTCCGGAAACCTCCGGTGACTTCCGTGTGTCACGTGAACAGTCCCAGTTATCTTCCTGATAATGATACGTATCGCGCCTGTGGTTCGCTTCCAGTGGTCTTCTCAGTGTGGAAAGTGAGCCTCCCTCCCCAGTAGGACGCTTGGCTCGTCTCATCAATCTCCCAAGTCACACAAACACAGCTCATTAGGAAGAGAACTCCGCACCAGCCGAGGCCGGGGGGCTTGGCCCTGTCATTATTCCTAACCGTGGAAATTAACGGAGGGATATTAAATTTTTGTTTGCGCTTCTATTTTAACGAGCTGGGGAGTTGAGTGTTAATTAAAGGGATCTGAAAGCGCTGGGAGAGGTTGCCGCGGCCTCGGGGTTTAGATGCATATTCATGTTTCACTTCCAAGTTTGATTAAATCGCATGGCACGCACTGCTGGGGAAGACGGTCGTGGAAATGACTCCATTTTCTGACTGGTTTGTCAGAAAATGCTCATCCTTTGGCCTTTTATATTAATGTGAGGAAGCAAATAATTCCTTTATAAAATAATTTTTATCCCAGTGAAACTGTCAGATTGACAAAATCAAACCCACTCCCCCCCCCCCCCCTCAGTCTGTAAACTGCATATTTTATTTGTGTGGTTGTTGTTTTTGAGGTGTGTGAAGACCTGAGTGACAGTACGATAAATATTCAGCAGCCGTGGCCTTGTGTACTTGCTCTTTTCGGAAGCATGAAATGGTGACCTTTGTCATCGAGGAGAGAACGACCCATGTAGCCCCTTCTATTGTACGGAAATTAAAAATTAATTGGCAGTGCGCCTTTTGTTTTTGAAGCAAAAAATGACGAGCGTCTCCCGAATAATAATCATCAGCCTTTTGACCTTTTTAAACCTTTGTGTCCACAAAATTTATATTCTTTTCATGAACCCACTCAGAAGGCCACTCTGCCCTGCTCACCCTCTTATGAGAAATACAACCTGAAATATTAACCTGCTTAGTGAAGGCACCTACTGTAAAAATAAGTGTGTGTCTGTACACGTGTGTGTGTACGTGTGCATGTGTGTGTTGCAATTTACAATAATGCCACATGTGCTTGGGACAGGGCAACACATGTATTTACAAAGTAATATCACTGATGATATTGTGTTATTATAGCATACATACATACATAAATGTAATATACATGGTAAAGCTGTGAAGTAGTCTGACCATTGCCATCGCATTGGGACTGACAACCTAATCTCTGTTTTCATGCACCAGATGAGATCAATTGGCCAGAGGGAGAAGACGCCCCGCCCTCTGACTCCCAGGACCTCATCACCCTGCTGCTGCGACAGAACCCTCTGGAGAGAATGGGCACAGGTCAGCCACGCCCTTTGTGTTTGGAATGTTCTGCACACTCCTGCCCTGACGCGGCCCCTGACAGCCCATGGAAGCACAGGGACGAAGGAGAAACGAGTGAAACCACTGTCTGCGTGTCGCCCTATTTTGCCAGTGCCAAATGATGTGATGGGATTAGATAGATTTGAAAGTTTGTACAATTTATTCCCCATACATCTCTGCACTCTGTTCAGTTTTTCATGAAAGGAGATCTCATTTGAATGCACGTTTCGCTGCAGAACAGTTCACCCCCTCTGATTTGGCATTGCAGTTTCAGATCAAGCTGGGATTCTTGCTACCGCTTGCTTCCCACACCCAAGATTTATGAGATTAATTACCCGGTCTGATGTACATTTCACTCTCGCTGCGACTCTTAATCTTGCACGGAGATCTGAATGCGGCACGCTTAGAAAGACGTAACCGCTTAGAAAATAAAGACCCCGATTACGAGACAGGATGTCTGGCTATATGAAGGCCTGAGAAAGCGCAAAGGCTGGCCAATTAAAAATCAGTGCTGTGCGTTGGCCTTGAGTAGGGAAAGGCTCTGCTGCTTGTAAAGTCAAGTCAAAGTTTATTTATATAGCACATTTACAACAATCACAGTTGACCAAAGTGCTTGAACAGACTTTAAATACCAAAAATGAATATAAAAGTAATAAAAATAAGAATAAAAGGAAACAATAAACATGGTAATAAAAGAATTATGTCGAATTATATAGAAGATAAAAACAAGGTGACAAGCTCAACTCGAATTGAATGCCAACGAGAAGAGGTGGGTCTTCAGCAGCGACTCAAAAGACTCTAGGGTCGGAGCGGTTCTTATGTGGAAAGGTAGGCTGTTCCAGAGATTCGGGGCAGCTACCGCAAAAAGGCTCGGTCAGAGCGCGAGGAGGGGTATCTGATGAGGAGCTCAGGCCCGTAGAGAGCACGCTCTGCATTCTGAGCGGCCGCTACGCTGCTACGGGTCCGTGAAAAGAACAGCCTCTGCCTCCTCAGCCAAACTTATGATTAAAGGGCCGAGACCAGGGCGTGGGATCGGGCCAGATAAGGAAAGCGCTCATCGACTCGCTGCACGACTCGCTGCATTTTTTTTCCTTGTTTGTCGGTTATGGTAATTGTCCACGGGGGGGTTACACCATGAAGTCACGCCATGCCATTTTGCGTGCCAGGCGCTGCGTGCTTTTAAAGCTGACCGGCGGCCCCCAAAAAGAAATAAAAAAAATTAAAATCAAGAATGTTGCTAGTTTGCTTTAGAGCAGATTAAAGTTATATAAAAAAAAAAAAGAGCGACTGGACTTGCCCTTTGAAATTACTCCCGACCGGATCTGCATTCAAAGGAAAGTCCTTTCTTCCTGAAAGGTCACTCACAGGAAATTGGTGTGCATAATTTATGGCGGTGATATCACCACTGGGCGCGGGCCAGCAGGATACGGGGCGGGCGGGGGAGGAGCACGGAGTCGGCACTTAGCCCGGCGCTGTTCGATCTCGACCTCGCCGGTTGAGGTAACGGCCGCGTGTTTTCGTCCGCAGGTGGGGCCTACGAAGTGAAGCACCACCAGTTCTTCCACAACCTGGACTGGAACAGCTTGCTGCGGCAGAAGGCCGAGTTCATCCCCCAGCTGGAGTCGGAGGACGACACCAGCTACTTCGACAGTGAGTCCCGCGCGTGCTCATTACAGATCCGGGCTTTAATGTTAAAACATCTGTGTTCATCAGACGCAAGTGGTAAAAATGGCCCCTGCCGTTTACCACACCTGGGTCAAATCATTTGGAAATTTTAGTCTTTAGACCAGTAAAACTCCTGCAGATTACCGACAACTCTCACCGATATTGTGAAACATAATTATTCTTTCATGATTGTACCTTTTGGGTAGTAACACATTTTGTTGGAAGTTCTCAAGGCTCCACATGGTTTTCTTTTGTGTTTGGACCAACATCTGAAGAGCATTTAAAATATATAGTTGACCAATTTAATCTAGCCCCAGCCTCAATAATGCATTAGTGTCTTTTCAGTTTGGTTCAATTTCTATTCGGTTTTGTAAATTAATCACGGTTTACGCTTTGGTTTTGTTACATTTTTTAAATATGAATGTACTATGAAATAATGACATTTGAAATTCTTTTATTGAAATGTGAAACTTTGTAAACACTGAATGACAATTTAAATAATCGAACCAACGTCGATCGATTCATTATTTAAACATCAAAAAAAACACTGAAACGTCAGGCCATAGTGACCTGGGAGCGGTGTTTCTGTCGAAAGGTTGCCTTGTGGGCAGCAGAGTAGAGTGAGATCTAATGAGGGATCTGATTCCACCCTCTTAGCTCGATCTGAGCGGTATCACCACCTGGAGACGGAGGAGGAGGACACCAACGACGAAGACTTCAACGCTGAGCTGCGCCAGTTCTCCTCATGCTCTCACAGGTTCTCCAAAGTGAGTCTTTGTTCAGCTGCGAACGCATTTACTGCGGCTCTGCCGCTCAGGCATGTAAGCTTATGCATTTATGTATTTATGCATAGTGTGTAATATTTATGTATGATGTACTTATGTGTTTATGTATGAAGTTAGACTTATGTATGTATGAGCTTGCGATTTTGCCTGGCTTGGCATTGTGGACCTGTACAGTGAAACCTATTAAACTGTGTGCAGTTTACATTAAAGTCGCGCATGTTACTGTGGTCCATTGTAAATGTATTGTCCCTCAGAGAATATTCAGTGAAATATTTGCCTCCTTTCTATTTTCTGTTATGTTGATGCTGCAAAACTTCGCACCTGCCTGCCAGTTAAATTTTCTTGGAACATTTTTGTCCCTTAAAGGGCAGATTTAACAGAAACTGAAAAAAAACAGTCAAGGTTGTGTTTATTCCACAGGCCAATAGTAGGTGTACAGTCATCTGTCTCTGTTATCAGGAAAATGTGCATGTTTGTGAAAACAAAACAAATTATACCACTTAAAAATGTTTGGAGTGATCAACATCTGTTTAACATTCTTCTCTAGGCCCTCATGCTGATGAGAATTAGGCGCCAGTGTGCAATCTCTTCTTGATCGTGGTGTGCTTTTGGGCTGGAGTGGTGGTTGTGACCTGCATGTGTAGTCTGTCCCCATTGTCCCTGATGGGGCTCTGTTTTTTGGGTATAACAGGTGTACAGCAGCCTGGACCTGTCCCGTGGGCAACTGGAGGAGAAGGGCGAGCAGGAGGAAAAGAGCAAGAGTGGCAGCCCCCTCACGGTGGACTCCCTCAGCTGGACCCCAGAGTTCACCGAAATGTAGGTCACACAAAAAAAAAAGTCTTACTTCTGACAGACTGAATATTGGCCTGGCTGTGAACAATCGATCATTTTATCTCACTTAAAAGGAAGCGGCTTTAGTCACGCCTTTCCGCTTATATTGCAGTGTAGTGCAATATTTAAGTTGAGGTGATGTACAAAGGACATGTGATAGGTGATCCTCAGGGTGTGACCTCTTAATACCGGATGTTAAACAGGATGTTACTCTTTAAATGAGCACACCTTTGGATATTTTGATGGTGACATCATGTGTACTGCTAAAGGGATAGTTCCCTTTCTGAGGTTGTTTGACATTGATACACAGTTTTATGATACGCTTGTTTTCAATTAGCCTAGGCAATCTTTGTTTGCGATGAAGGATATGTTAGATATTTACAGATGTTTCTGATGACTGGCTGGCTCTACATTTCCAGGTATAGGGAATTCAGGGGTTTGTGGAAAAATATACACTTAAGTCAAAAGCAGCTTTTATGGTGTTGTTATGCCTCCAGAATGTTTTCTTTAGTATATTACCCAATTATTTTACAAGAATGAAATTTGATATTATTTTGGTGAAACTATTTCCTCTGGCAATCTTCTGTGCAACCTGAAACCGCAAGAAAAGAAGATCTGGCATAAAAAAGGATATTTATCATTGGGAAGAAAGGCTATGAAATGTATCTGTTCATATGTTCCACCTCTGTTGCTGTACAAGCTGCTTTTGGGTGTATTTTCCTGCTGTGGAACACGCATCCCACAATACCTGTGGCAGTGTATGGACTTTTCTGTGTAATCATTTTGTCCTTTTGACCTGTGTTCACTGTTTTGCCACCCCTCCCCCCACAGGCCCTCCCTGTCCCACTCGTCGGAGGTGGAGAGCGCCAGTCTGAGCCGCCGCTCCGGGCTGCTCCCAAAATTCGCCATCTCGGCTGAAGTGGAGGAGGTGGACGGGTCACTGGGCGGGGTGGACTCTGGCAAAGTGGCCTTCACCATTGGGGAGACGCCTCAGGACGAGCCCGAGGCCACCACGCCCGGCAGCACCCTGAGCGGCTCCACGCTCTCGGGTACGATGGACACGTGCCGTAGGAGCCGCTAATGCTACATGGTCCTAGAGTAGAACTGAGCATTATGGAGAAGGTTAAATGAATGACACTGAGAGGCTAAATTACCCTATGAACAGATGCAAGCTTTGCATTGTGGTCAGATAGGCAGACTTGTAAACAGTAGCTTGCCGGTTCAGAGCCTTTAGCAAAGCACTGAAATGAAATTGTTTCTGTAAATAACCAGATTTATGAATGGGCTTCATGTGAAAATGTAAGCTATATACACAAAATCACCAAGAACCTCATATAGTACCTTGGATTATTCTTATAATTCACTCCTGACCTCAGAGCAGCCAGTTGCTACTTGAATGGAGTTAGTTTCAAAAATGCTCAATGGGCAAACTTTGTTACAGAAAGAAAGAATCATTGCTTTCAATGGATAGAAATATATGCAGCCGCAATATGGCACTAGAAAATGGAGGCGTTCCGAAATCATGTAAAATAGAAATCTTTGGAGATCTGCATGTTAAATACTTATAATAAGTAATTTTAAGTGTTTGTAAATCAATTTCAAAATTGTATCCTTGTGGTTTTTAATGCATATTTTGGCACTCTTCACCCTTCTCTCCACTCTCTTCATCCCAGTAGGCAGTTTCTCGGAGCACCTGGACCAGCTGCACTCGAGGGGCGAGGGCGTGGAAAGCCCCGACGCCTCCTCCAAGACTTCGGGGGACCTGGGGGCCCCCACCGCCGGCGCCCGATCCGACGGGGCCGACAAGCAGAGGATCACCAGCAAAGTGCCCAAATCCGTGTCGGCCAGCGCCCTCTCCCTCATGATCCCGGGAGGTGAGCGAGGAGAGGGACGGCTTGGGTTGGGTCAGAATTTGGAGAAAAGAGAGAGAGAGAGAGGGAAGGAGGGGGAATGAAAGAGATAGAGAGGACGGCATGAAATTGCATTTTCGCAGTGTGAGGCTCCCGTGGGGCAGTGCTTCGCTGAAGCGTGGCGCGATGATGCCCTTTGGGATTCGAGACTGGCAGGAGTCGCCCCCTGCTGGACACCTCGTGCTGAATGCATGCACCTTCACGCTGCGGGTTTGAAATCCCATCAGTCTCGGCCACAGCAGGGGAGCTGGCCCAGAAACAGCGTCTGTTTGCTGCTGCTGAACCACTTAGAGGAAAGCTGTTGCCTTCACGGCCAAATGAAATTCTGTTTGTTCAGCTCCCTGGGTCTGATAATAGAGATGGCGTTCCGTGCTTGGCACTCAAATAGCAGCTGCACACACATTTTCAGTGCATTTTGGGAAGATGATCCAGCTCTTTGTCAGTTCCGAAAACATGCTGTAACTCTCTTTCTGCTAACAGTTGCCAAATTATATTGTCTCATTGCAAGATATGAAAGCTTTCAGTAACATTTACACATACCTTCTCTCCTTCCTGCAGATGTGTTTGGGGTGTCCCCTCTGGGCAGCCCAATGTCCCCCTATTCTTTGTCCTCGGACCCCTCCTCCAGAGACTCCTCGCCCAGCCGAGACTCCTCCCTGTGCGCGGTCAGCCCCCGGCAGCCCGTCATCATCCACAGCTCAGGGAAGAAGTTTGGCTTCACGCTGCGGGCCATCAGGGTCTATGCCTGCGACAGCGATGTCTACACCGTCTACCACATGGTCTGGGTAAGGAACAGCAATACTCTGGCCCTCGCACATGTATTTTATGCTTTTCCCCTTTTTCCTCCATGGTTTGGAATGCCGTGTGTGTGTGTGTGTGTGTGTGTGTGTGTGTGTGCGTGCGCGCACGTGCATGTGTGTATTAGCACTCATTGCTGTAACCCCCACTATCGCTTCAGGAGAGTCCAAAGAGGCACGTACTTTCCTCCAAGCATGTGAAGTTGCCGCTGGTCCTCACCGCACTGCAGTTCACAAATTCAGGGAAAGAGTGCTAAAATGCTGTAATCCTGGCCAATTTAACCCTCCGATGCCTGGCCAGCACAAGAGCCAATTGTGAATTGTTCTGTGGAGCTGTTGGCTGCAGTCAGCACTGGCGTCGTCCAGAATTGGTACCAAACAGGGAGGCCCATCCATGCACTAGAACGGTTCCTTAACAGGCCTGACAAACTGACAGCGTTGTTTAAATGGAAACTTTCTGAAGCAAAGACACACATTTATTTTTAGATCAGAAGAGTTTCCTGTCCTTTGTAGTTCAGTGCTGAACTGAACTGTCTGACAGTGAGTGAACTGACAGCAGATCTGCAGTGACTGACAGCCGGCTCCTCGGTTTGCCTTTCAGAATGTGGAGGAGGGCGGGCCTGCGCACACAGCTGGGCTGAAGGCTGGTGACCTCATCACGCACGTTAACGGGGAGCCGGTGCACGGGCTGGTGCACACTGAGGTGGTGGAGCTGCTGCTGAAGGTGAGAATGCTGTACCCTGTCACCTCTGCTGACGGGTACAGCATACACACAGACATGCACACGCGCATATGCCAAGAGATATGCAAGCTGATGCAAACAAACACCAACACACAGACAGACTAACAACCATAAACACACGTTTGGACCATACTTGAAGGGGTCACTCATCCCTACTGTTGCTGGTCTCACACGATTTCAGAGCGGCAGCAAGGTGGCCATCTCCACCACACCCTTTGAGAACACCTCCATTAAAACTGGGCCAGCCCGAAGGAACAGCTACAGGAGCAAAATGGTGCGAAGGACAAAGAAACCCAAGAAGGAGAAGACACAGGAAAGGTTAGTAGGCTTTCCACTGCTCACATAAAACATTCTCATAAAAAAAAAACTGTATAGGCCTAACGACTGACAAAGATATAATTACAAAAAGGTTTGATGGTTTCTAGTGTTGACATTTTGAGGCCAAACCTTTCTGTGTAGGTATTTGAGCAATTTTCATCTGCTGTCTCTGCTGCCACCTGGGAGTTTGTGTCAAGATGTTATGGCAGGGGAACTTCCTCTCTTTTTTGTGATGAATGGCAAAGATACTTAGCATGTTATTTTAGTACTGGAGACAGCACATGGTCTACTGGTTTTCACTATTATTGATCAATAACTCCAGGACCAGGGTTAAGGACCACTGTGGTGACCACTGCTTTTTGGTATTGTCTAGGTTGTGCAGTTATATTGAGTCTGATCCTCTCTCCATGGTGTCTCTGATTTGGGTGCTCTGTCTTTGTAAGCCATGCAGATGGGACTATGAGGGGAAACGGTTAGCGGCTACAGTATTGGGGTGACTCATATCCCCTCCTCTGTCTCACAGGCGGAGGTCCCTATTTCGACGTTTCGCCATGCAGCCCTCTCCTCTGCTCCACACCAGCCGCAGTTTCTCCTCCCTCAACCGCTCCCTGTCATCAGGGGAGTCACTCCCAGGGTCGCCCACCCATAGTCTGTCACCACGCTCTCCCACTGCTGCCTTCCGTTCAACCCCCGACTTCAACCAATCAGGTTAGCCGGCTATGTCCTGGCCCCGCACATGCAGAGCAATTCTTTTATTTTGCATTCTGTCTAAATATTCTGTCATAAAAGTTGCATTGACATACATTTTTAACTTCTAACTTAAATATAAATGTTAATATTTTCTGTTTTATACTTTTTTCCTCGTATATTAATTCCAGGTGGGACCTCTTCTCAAAGCAGCTCTCCTAGCTCCAGTGCTCCGAATTCCCCTGCTGGCTCAGGCCACATCCGTCCCAGCACCCTCCACGGCCTGGGCCCTAAGCTCACGGGACAGAGGCTGAGACAGGGGCGCCGTAAATCAGCAGGAAGTATCCCGCTGTCCCCACTGGCTCGCACACCCTCCCCGACCCCCCAGCCTACCTCTCCACAGCGCTCACCCTCCCCGCTCTTGAGCCACAATGTGGGCAGCTCTAAAACCACCCAGGCCTTCCCAGCCAAAATGCACTCTCCACCCACCATTGTGAGGCACATGGTACGACCCAAGAGCGCCGAGCCACCCCGCTCGCCCCTCCTCAAGAGGGTTCAGTCCGAGGAGAAGCTCTCGCCCTCCTACCCGGGGGACAAGAAGCACCTGTGTGCCCGCAAGCACAGCCTGGAGGTGACACAGGAGGAGGCCCAGGGAGCGCCCACCCCCAAGGATCACGCCCTGCAGAGTGTGGAGGAGACGTCCTGCGATGCCCCTACCACCACCCGGGTGCGCCCAGCGGAACAGGGCTGCCTTAAGCGGCCTGTCACCCGGAAGATCGGTCGGCAGGAGTCCATCGATGAACTGGACAAAGAGAAGCTGAAGGCCAAGGTGGTGGTGAAGAAACAGGACTGGACGGAAAGGCGAGAGCCCCTCCAGAAACTGGAGGCCCTTCAGGAGCCTGGGAGCCCTGAAGCAGGCCCCTTAGATGGAAAGTCTGGCAGCTCCACACTGAAGGATGCCCTGTACAAGAAGCTGAACACCCGGGCATGCGAGGGCATCTTGGAGCCGCCGTGCAGGGGTGGTGACTCTGGGTCCATGGTAAACGAGGGAGTCAAGACACCGTCCAGTTCAGGCCTGCTGGATTGGGGCCCACAGAAGGGGGATAGGCCACTGCCCAGGCAGGGGAAGGAGGCAGGCAAGCCCGAGAGGATAGATTTCAAGGCCTCCAATGTGGAGTTTGCCAGGAAGAGGCAGTCTTTTGAGGAGCGGGAGGACTGCATGTGCAGGATCTCCCCTACCATCCATGAGGGCCTCCACCTCAGTGCAACAAGGTCTAAGAGCCTTCAGCTGGACTCTGCTCTAGTCATGGACCATGTAAAGGGGACAATGGGTGGAGTCCACACCCCACCCGTCATTAGCACGGAGGCTCTGGCCCCCAAGCTGCTCAGCAGCAGAGGGGAGAGCGCTGTAGAGAAGCTCCAGATGATCTCCTCCAGCGAGGGGCCAATCAGGAAGACCTCCTCAGAGTACAAGCTGGAGGGGCGGCTCGTCTCCTCCCTGAAACCCCTGGAGGGCACCCTGGATATCGGCATGCTGTCTGGGCCAAGGACCTCCAAAACTGACACGTGCTTGTCCAAGATGATCATTAGCCACCCCGACCAGGGCTTGGGAGCTCAGGGGCGCCAACAAAGCCAAACCGAAAAGCAGTTGCCAGTCCAGCAGCCGAAGGGTACCTCTGTAGGGAGCCATGGACCACTCAGCTGTAGGAGCCCAATCAAAGAGGAGCCCACCACTGGAAAAGATAGTCCCACACTCACAAGCAATCAGTGCAGTAGCAGTGCTGACAAAGGCCTCTTTAGAATGGATCTCTCTGGTGAAGCAACAAAGGGGCTGGCTAAGTTGGACACTGTAGACGTGTGTGGGAAGGTTGAGTCCAGGCCTGGCGCGAAAGCCAGCTTGAGCCTAGTGCACGATCTGAGAGCCTCTCGCCCAAGTATCCACTCCTCCTGTGGCAGAACCCCGTCCATCCGAGAGGCCAGCAATGAGGACCAGGAGGACGAACCAGAACAGCCTCAGGAAATGGCTCCTCCACCTAAACCTGACAATGTGGGTGAGGTCTCCAGCCAGCCCTCTGCAGCTAAGAGAACAGAGCTGGGAAGCCCTAATGTGACACTGCCTGTGCAACAGACAACCCCTGAGGTCCAGTGTGGGGGTCAAAATGCAGCTCCCCAGCCATCAGAAATGGTCAAGGAAAGTGCTGGCTCACAATCGGAGCCAAGCTCCAGGAAACAGGGTACACTCACGTCTTCTACGTTACATGGCAGTGTTGACGTAGAGCAGGGACTCCCTTCAAAACATACAGCCGACCAACCAAAACAAAAACTGGGAAGCAGCACCACTGACGCTAAACCGAACACGCTGCAAAATCCATCGTCAAATGTCCTGGCTTCCAGCTCAACAGACACTCCACAAACGCAGGGTGCGAATGTGATGGCTGCAAATGTGGCTGTTGTGAAAGCGGACAGCAGCCTTGCTGGGGTGCCTGATGGGAAGAAGTTCAGCACCTCCAAAAGCCCTGGAGACAAGGTGGAGACAGCCAGAGAGTCATGTGCAAAGGGGGAGACAAAAGGCGATAAGTCAGAGGAGAGCACTGTGCCAGCTAAGACAGAGGGACTGTTTAGGTGTGATAAAAAGGCCAGTAATCAGGCAGCCTCCAGTAATGTGTCGAAGCAGAATGCTGGTCCCACATCACCAAAGATAAAGGGCGTCTGCCCCACAGCTTCGGAAACTGAGCAGGAGCTGCTGAAAAATAGGCCTGTGGAAACAATTCAGACCAAGCAATCCAACAATAAAATGGTCACTCCCAATAATGAAAACCAAAACCAGAAAAAGTTAACAGACTCAAAAACAAGTTTGCCTTCCAATCCAGTGCAAGCTGTCAAACTGTCACAATCAAGTATAGAGACTATAAATCAGCCACGGTCTGGCACGAAGGATTCTTTACCGACTGCAGAGCTAGTAAAGCAGGTACAGCCTGGTATTAAAGAGTTCTCAAGTTCTGCACGGACAGTCAAACAAGTGCAGTCTGATGTTAAAGAGACCTCAAGCCCTGTGCAGACAGTCAAGCAGGTACAACCTGCGAGTAAAGAGTCCTCAAGCCCTGTGCAGACAGTCAAGCAGGTACAACCTGCGAGTAAAGAGTCCTCAAGCCCTGTGCAGACAGTCAAGCAGGTACAACCTGCGAGTAAAGAGTCCTCAAGCCCTGTACAGACAGTTAAACTGGTGCAGTCTGGTATTAAAGAGACCTCAAGTCCTGTACAGACAGTCAAGCAGGTACAATCTGCTAGTAAAGAGTCCTCAAGTCCTACACAGACAGTTAAACAGGTGCTGTCTGGCATTAAAGAGTCTTCAAGTCCTGCACAGACAGTTGAGCAGGTGCAGTCTAGCATTAAAGAGTCCTCAAGCCCTGTACAGACAATAAAACAGTCACAGTCTTTCAGTAAAGAGACCTCAAGCCCTGTACAGACAGTCAAGCAGGTACAACCTGCTATTAAACAGGTGCTGTCTGGCATTAAAGAGTCTTCAACTCCTGCACAGACAGTCAAGCAGGTGCAGTCTGGCATTAAAGAGTCCTCAAGCCCTGTACAGACAATAAAACAGTCACAGTCTTTCAGTAAAGAGACCTCAAGCCCTGTACAGACAGTCAAGCAGGTACAACCTGCTATTAAACAGGTGCTGTCTGGCATTAAAGAGTCTTCAAGTTCTGCACAGACAGTCAAGCAGGTGCAGTCTGGCATTAAAGAGTCCTCAAGCCCTGTACAGACAATAAAACAGTCACAGTCTTTCAGTAAAGAAACCTCAAGCCCTGTACAGACAGTCAAGCAGGTACAGCCTGCTATTAAAGAGTCCTCAAGCCCTGTACAGACAATGAAACTGGTACAGCCTGACATTAAAGAGTCTTCGTGCTCTGTTCAGATGATCAAGCCAGTACAATCTGACATTAAAGAGTCATCAAGCCCTGAACAGACAGTCAAACAGGTACAGCCTGTTGTTAAAGAGTCTTCAAGACCTTTGCAGACCATCAAGCCGATACAGTCTGGCGTTAAAGAGTTCTCAAGCCCTGAACAGACAATGAAACAATCACAATCTTTAAGTAGAGAGTTCTCAAGCCCTGTACAGACAGCCAAACAGGTACAGTCTGCCATTAAAGAGACCTCAAGCCCTGTTCAGACAGTCAAACAAGTACAGTCTGATATTAAAGAGTGCTCAAGTGCTACATTGACTGTCGAACAGATACAGTCTGGTATGAAAGAGTCCTCAAGCCCTTTACAGACAATTAATCTGTCACAATCTTTCAGTAAAGAGTCCTCAAGCCCTGTACTGACATTGAAACAGGTACAGCCTGGCATTAAAGAGTCTTCAAGACCTTTACAGACCATCAAGCCAGTGCAGTCTGGCGTTAAAGAGTTCTCAAGCCCTGCACAGACAATAAAACAATCACAATCTTTAAGTAAAGAGACCTCAAGCCCTGTACAGACACTGAAACAGATACAGCCTGGCATTAAAGAGTCTTCAAGCCCTGTACAGATAGTCAAACAGGTACAGTCTGACATTAAAGAGTCCTCAAACCCCATGCAAACAGGAAAGCAGTCACAGTGTGGCATGAAAGATTCCGGAAGCTCCACACAGAACGTAAAACTGCCGCAGTCTGGCACGAAGCAATCTTTAACTCCTGCAGAAATGGTAAAACAGACACAGTCTTGTATTAAAGAGTCCTCAAGTACTACACAGATAAAGCAGTCTGGCTTGATTTCAGGAAAACAAGCCCCTCTGTCCCAAGTAAATCCCAAAATCAAGCCTAGAGGAGAAACATCTCCTGTTTCACACCCTGCTTGTAAAGCAGAAGAGGACTCTGGGAGAGGCAGGGCTAAAGTTCTGGAGCAGCCAATAGTTAAAGATGGCCTCAGTGCAAGACAAAAAGAGCCAACATCCCAACACACCTCAGGCAGGCAGCAGACTCCCAGGGAGCAGGCGAAACCCAGCAGCAGTCAGACTGCGCCTCCCAGTGGTGCTTCACCGCCAATGCAACCAGCACCAGCAGAGAGGAGAAAAGAAGCACACAAGCACAATGAAGCACTTTCAGGCAGGCTCCACGTCGATGCGGCAGAAGAGGGCGTTTCGCATGCAGCCAAGGAGTGCCGCTCAAGGCAGCAGGCTGAAGGCCCCGGAGCGGATTCTTATAAGCAGACGGGGTTCGGAGGCGCAGCCCGAACTGAACTGAAACCAAGCGTGGGTGAAGCAAAGGCTGGAACCTCCGAGAAGCTGGTGTCTGGCGGCAAGAAAGAGCAGGGCGAAAAGAAAAGGAAAGAATGTGAGCAGACAAATTCCCTGACAAAGAACACTCGCAAAGACGCTTCAAAAACAGCCTCGGCAAATGACACCACTGCTTTGGAAAAAGACTTTGTCCGTAGCAAACCAGCCAAGGAATTGGCACGTGGCTCCACACTCAAAAAAACGTAAGAGGTACCTGAGCAGTAGCTGCCAGTTGTATCGCACTGTGCTGTGTCTGAAAGAAGGCGGCCATTTTGTTTTTTGGTTGTTTTTGGTGTGCAGTATCATTTTTGAGTTCTTTTGGAAAAATCATGTCTTTGTCGTTTCACATGCCTTCTATTTTTGAGAACCGGTGAAGCTGTTACCACAGTGTTTGTACAGCATGAGAAAAGGTATGTTTGTGTGTGTGTGTTTGTGTGTGAGAGAGCAGATGTATGGTAAAGGAGACTGCTTTATAAATATCTGTCAATAAGAATTATCAAATCTAAGACTGAATGTAGACATAATTTGCTGCTGATTTGAATCTTTCACCAAAATGTTTTATTTATGATGTTTCGACTATATTCCTGTCACAGTTCTTTTTTGACAAGTGTCAAATCAGCATTTTGGGATGAAGGGTTATATTTTTATTGACAGCAGAAGTTTGTGCAATCATTGTGATATCGTAGCGGCATTTTGGAGAGGCCATTTTAAAGGGTCAGTAGATGAGTGTCAATTTGGGTTTGTTTGGAATTGCCCCCAGCACCAAACTATAAAGCCATCAGAAATTGAAAAAAAAAAACAAATGAAAAAACAGAATGGTATTCATCGGCAGTCTTGGGATTGACCATGTGCGTACGGTTGTAAGCAAATAAGTACATTTCACCCTTGGAATGGAAAGGTAGTCTAGCATGTAAATCAAAAGCGCTTAGCATGTCATTGAATCAACCATTTGAAGAGAACATCATCTTAGTGCTGAACACGCGCTAAGGACACTTCATGCAGATTACAGAAAATGAATGTCACCAAAATGTTTATTTTATTATTTGTTAGTGTTGTTTTTGTTTTTGGATAGAGAGGGCGTGTGTTTTTGTTTTGGGTAGTGGTGCACAGATGGAATGCACTGAGTGCTGTGCTTCTCACCTAGAACTATTTAATATGGAATCATCTTATGGTTCTGGAATTTCATTGAGTCATATCTAGTGGAAGGGGCCTTACTGTTTGTGGGAATTATACTTGCTGTTTTTAGCAGGTTTTGGTGAAATTCACATTCCTTTCACATACATCTCTTTACATTTCTAAAAATTTCATTTTTATGCAAACTACTGTAAATATGATAAAACTAACTGTAAAAAGGGGATTAATGGGCTTAATCGTGAGTATTGTTTGTTTTATATGTATATATTTTGTTAGGTTGTATGTTTGTATACTCCAGAATCTGTAACTAGTTAGGAGTCATTTCCTCTGCTTGGCAGTGAGCTAATGTAATGTCTGTACATGTTAAAAAAAGGCATAGGGCAAGACAAGTATCATTTCTCTCAAGCTCAGTCTTTTTAACAATTTATAATATGTTGTGTTTTTACTTGAACTAATGCAAGCTAGTGCACACAAACTTAGATCAAAAGGGAAAACCTTCTTTAAAAATGTAGCTTTGGAACATAAGTCTAAGGGTAAATGCTTGCCAGGATGGTCTGATGCCTCGGCTATTCATCCGTACATTGGGATGCCCCTATTGTGGCCATTGCCAGTTTAGCTGTGACGTTCAAATTCCCAGTGAGAAATTCTTGTTCCTTGTGACAGTGTGGGCAAAAACAGACTTTATCAATGGGAAAGGACTGCAAAATAAAGTTCCATAAGCTACATGTTGGCAAAGGTTCATAGGAGGCTCTTTTTAAATCAGTCTATTTTGGGGGGAATGTTTCTCCCCTATTTAAAAATGTGTTTGTTTAGATATACAAAATAGGAAAACACATTTCTGTTCATAGATGCAAAGTTTAAAAAAAGGCTCATTTAAAATTCAGGAATAACCTTCTATCAATATAGATTCAACAGTGTTTTCATCATATAGAATTTACTGTCTTATCTCATGTGATTCCGTACATGACAGGCAGTACTTAAAAATACAAAAACAAATGTAGTAAGATGAAAAGAGAAAAACTGATAATCATCATATCTGGACAGTGCAAACTCATTTTATTTACACAAGTATTTAAAGTTTAAAAAGGATATGCATGTTTAATGTAAAACACTTCCTGCTGTAAACCTGCAGTGTTAGTCAGATTCACTTTCTGGACGTGCAATACAAAACTTATTTTGTTTGGACATTGCGACTGAAAATGCTGCCATATTTTATCCCAATCACATTTAAGAAAGGGTACTGAGTACATGCATAAGGCCATACAAATCATGCTGTTTCCACATTTTTAGAATTGCCAGCATGATCAGATGTGGTAGGATATGTCATTTAAACAAACGTGAAAGGATGCGATTGTGAATCTCTAATTTGATGGGCTTGTCAAACAACTATCTTCCATCTTCTTTTCAATTCTGTCTCTTGAAAACATCTATGATAAAGATGCGCCCATTCTTAATCCATTCTTCTTTGGCCTTTCTTAACCAATGGCATCACATCATCTTTTCAAACACTGTGTTTTTGTGAGATTCTACTGCCAGGTTTCAGCAGGCAGTGTCAAACCTCTATACACTGCATACCCCTAATTTGAGAAAATGATACTTAAATTATACTTACACTGTTGATACCTGTAATGTTGACTATGCTGAATCTTATAGATACTGCATCGAAAAAAATACTTTATAAATGTATGCCTATAATTGGGATAAAATCTGTAGAAATAGGAAATAGAATATGTTAGGAATTAACTACATTAGTGAAATAATGCTCAGACACTGAAGTGTTTAAAAAAAAAAAATTAAAATGCATTTTTACTAATTATTTCATAGTATTACCATCATGTATTTTGTGATGACAGGGAAGACCTTATTTAATGCACCTTAAGTAAAGTGAGATTCCACCCACCCCTTTAATGAAATATATGGAAAGAGCAAAATAGCATTGTTGAAATGAGGGGGACAAGTGTAGTATCTTGTGCTGTTTTATTGTGTATACTCATTCATGAATAACTAAAATTATGTTCTAAAAAAAAAAAAGAATAAAATAAAAATCACATGACTTGGAGCGATGGAGCACCTGTCTGACCCCATGCCTTTTCTCTGTTTTCTTCTGAAGGTCGACCCATTTGAATCCTTAAAGCACATTCAATGTTTGTTTACAGATACTTCATGGATGTATATTTTGTATATTGTACTATTAATTTGCCAAATCTATGTGCTGCATCACACAAAGTAATATGGTGAATAGTATATGTAGCTTGTGCCTCATCCTCCCAGCCAGGGCGTGCTGTAAATGACTGTAAAGTCTATGTGGTTGCCAGTTCAAATCTGTGTAAATTACCTGTCCGGTTCTGTATGGTCTCTCGCTGTTTTTTTTTTTTTTTGTTTTTGTTTTTTCCTTCCATTTTTTTGTTGTGTTTCATTTGATTTTCATTTTATGTGTGTGAACTAGTATTAGATGAATTTGCTTATTTACAGTGTGTCTTTTAGGATCTGTGCAATAAAGAAGTGTTTGCATTTTGTATTTTGCCCAAGGAAAGCTCTATGGATGTCATAGATGTTGTATATTAAACAGATATTTATACTTCTAAAGTTGCATAACACTAAAAATAAAAAGCATGACAAAATTCCTGACTAGTCTTTGGTCATTTATTGATGGATGGACTGTGTGTGCTGAGAATTTGTTTAGATCATAGTATTTTGAATTTCTTTTTATAATAAGTTGTCATATTTTCCCTATTGGTTTTTCTTGATTGTTTGAGATCATATGATGAAAGAATCTTTGTTAGTTATCTCCACAGTTTATCCCCATGGTCCGACCTTCCACAATCAAACTGCACCAATCAAACTGCACTGATCTCAGCTGAAAAGATCTCATTCTTTGAGGCAGCAACAGACTGACAGTAACAGCACAAAACCTTCAGAACACCAATGCAAAAGGAATAAATTCAATATATTTGAATGAGCAAATGATCTTTTGAGAATTGTGGCTACATTCTAAATGAAATCCATCCATCCATTCTCTAACCGCTTGGTGCAGGTCAGGGTCGCGGTGGCAAAGGGGCCACCAGAGCAACCCAGACGTCCCACAACGACTTCCGCCAACTCATCCCGGTGGATCCCCATACGATCCCAGGCCAGCCTTTGGATATAATTCCTAAATTAAAATCTAAATTAAATGTTCCAATAAATCCCACCAGGTGGCTCCTACCAGCCTCATTTTCCGATGGATTCAGTATTCTCGAATGTGCAGTAGTGACTCCTCTATCATAGTTGGCGCTGCCAAATTCCCCCATGTGAGCAACACTGGGCGCACTATTTTTATTTCTTTTTTTTTTTACTTCATTGCACGCTGCTGTCCACTAGCTGAGCTGAACAATCATTGGATAGGTGTTGCTGTAATAGTACTGGTAAATTGCAGGCACCAAATCGACCAGAGAAGTCACTATTATGTATTGTGTTAGAGAATCTGCTATAGAATGAAACCATTCTTGCAACGTGGAACATTGAACATTACTGTTTCTTTCAGCATTGTGTCAGAGCACCCACCTGGATAGACCCCAGTAGATGAGGCTTTTGAGCCTGGTAAGAGGGCTGTTGTTCATGGAGGCCATGCAGTTGAAGCTTAAATCAGATTTTCTATTTTGCCCTAAAAAAATGTTTTGTTCAGGAAACAATTCAGTTTACAAGTTTCGGTTTTAGAGTGGTCCTAGCTGAGTCCTCTCAATGTAAATTCTAAAAATTCTGTCAACTAATTTTTCAAGAGATAGATAGAATGTCTTGTAAATAAATGTTTTACTATAATAAACAATTGGCAATTAACTTATTTTTCTACTGTTTTTAAGAACTAATTACATTTGAGATTATGAAAATGAATTTAGTGAACCTTACATACTAATTTCTATGTTGCTGTTTTTTTTCACAGAAGAATACTGCATTTACCTATTGCTTAGATCAGTTGTGTCTGACACATCAAACTTACTGAGCTGTTTCAGTGATAAGACAATAATAGCATCTGTCCCTCCATAATGGAGACAGTGTTAGCACCATGAGTGCCTCTCGCTTTTCAAAAGAACCAAGGAAAGGCACAACTTAAAACCTGAAACTTAAAAGAATAATGGGGAAGTAGAAGTGTATAATCTAAACCTCATCTTCCTCAGGTGATGTGAATGCACTGTGGAAGCATTGTTATTCTTCTAGGGATAGCCTAAAAACATTCAGGGGCATTGCACTGGACACAGTGTATAAAGGGCATTTAACATGGTAACAAAATGACCACTATAGCTAGATAGGAAAAGTTACAATAAAATCAGTGCCCTCGTAGAAATTAGTGATACAACACCTGCTAAATGAAATGCAGGTCAAAATGCAGGACAATCTCTTGACTGAATCTTGAATTCAAGAATGCATTCATTAATAACCATGAGACCCAATATCTGGGCATGTACTTCATAGATTTATTTAAACAAGGATTTACTGTGGGCTTTATTGTATGTAAAACATGTGGGGTCAAAATCCTGTGTGAACTGAACTTTACACTGGAAAATTATTCTGCTAGAACTATTTCCATCTTAACTCTAATCCAAGTGTGCTGCATGCATTTTGTTGTATTTCTTATATAATTTTTGTATGACATTCATATAATTACTGTAATGTGTTTGATGCATATATTGTGTATAATGCAAACTACTACAGCTGATGTGCCCAGGAGGCACAAAAATAAATATGTTTATGAATTTGGAAAAAATAAAAAATGTGACATGTTATGGACGAAACCAACAATTCTATGCAAAAACCTGGCTGCGTGACAGGAGAGCGTCTTTGCTCGATCCACTGTTGTCTTGGTTATGTTTTTCTACAGGGACGCATCATCATATCATCAGGTATGACAGATTTATTACGGGGACCTGATGAGCTCAAGCCTGTGAAAGAAATGGCCTTCTGGAACAATGCTGGGACCCCGGGGTTGTGCTATCCCATCTGCAGGTCATTACGCACTGGTGAGCTGATCTCAGAGACACAGGCCTTCTCGCCGCCTGTCATCAATCAATCAAGGACATCAATCATCATACAAATATCAAAATAAAGGTCATTCAAATTTCTACCAGGCCGACGTAAGACAATTTATTCAAGACATCCGATGCACATTTTCTGGTCATTATGGTTGTCACTGTGACAGATGTGAATGTGAATGGCCGTGATTATAGTGTCAGAGAACCCACTTGTATTGTCACCGGCAATGTATTCTGATCTGCTTTAAAGCAAAATTCAAACTATGTCCAGCATTGGCCAAAGGCTTCTCCTGCACTCTCCAAGAATGTGCTGATATACAGAAAAAACAAATTTAGAAATATCGTGGCATTTCTTCATAAAAATAGGTAACGTCTCAGTTGTTGTTTTTTTCTTCATTTTTTTAAATGTGTGACAGCCAGAGTCAGGAATTGCATGACTGCATTGTTCTGTTTGTACTACACATCCTGGCCAGCAGGTGGCAATGTGATCCCACTGGTGTTATGAATTATTTATTTATTTATTTATTTATTTAACATTTTGACTATTACACAACCTCCATCTCTGAGAGCGGTAAATAAACACACATTATATAAATAGAAATGATTCCGAGAAAATTAGGGTACCTTCAATGGGGACAAAGCTAATCATTAATAAAAATGAAATGTGAATACACTAAAAAATTTTTCAGATTGTCTGGAATTTTTACATACGCATTTTTAATAGTTGAATGATTAAAATGAAAATTATAAAGGAAAATATAAAACCAGGAGACTTTGCCGGCATTCATATGTAAATTTGTAATGTGAGAAAACGCCACTGAACATGCAGTTTCTCAAAATACCACATGAACATAACAATCAAGCAGTGAGACCATTGCACACGATCTGCTGCATCCCAACCCACATCGGCCATTTAACCGGAGTCGTGATAGAGTAGGTTTTACACTGCCCACGCTTAGATATTACTAAGCAAAAAAAAAAAAAAAAACTAATCCTCTTATTTTAAAAATGGTCCAATTAAATGGGGCAGAAAACTGTATTTGCTATTGAGGACAGTGCAGCAACTGCCAGTCCAGCCTTAGTACTGCCAAAGGTCTTGCATGACAGAGCTTAACACAAAGACCAGACAGCAGGGCTCTTCTGACCTAAATCGCTCAATTAGACATCAATGAGCGAGCCGCTCGCAGGGGCCGACAAGGCAGTAGGAGCCCTTAATCTTCCCGAAATTTAAATAATCTTGACAACCTACAGTGAAATCCTCCAAAAGGGGGATGCGTGGTGCGTTCTGACCATCACAAAGTGCCACACTTGGCTTCTGTACTTGGGCGGAGGCCCCCACCTTGAATAAGGAGGATTCACTGGGGAGCATGGCCTTCTGGGGTGGGTAAACAAGCAAAATATAATAATAGGCTCTGTGCTGGACCATCGTCGTTAGCTGCTGCCAAGAAGGACAATTTCCCACAGCCCTGAACGTTTGTTTGGGTTTGTGTTATCACCAAGGCTGGAATGATGAATGTGCGATCAGTCCCTTTCGAGAAAGAATTTTTACTTTTTGTTGTATTTGTGAAATTGTGACAAAATTCTCCTCTGCTGAATGTTTGTTTATTACTGTTCTGAGCTCCTTTTGTGCTCAAAGTAGTTCTACTCTCAAGCAATCAACTCATCATTCCATTACTCCTGTTGTTTATTTGATCTGTTGCAATACATATGGACCTTGTTCATTTTCCCAGTTGCTTTACAGTTTATCACATTAATCTAATAGAGAAATGGGCTGAATTGTGACAAAAATATGACAAAAAATTATTTGTATATAAATGAACAATCAACATAGTTTCCTGCACTGACAAGTTTGAGTCACGCATTGTTGTGTGAATAGCAAGCATGCTCTGTTGAAAGACCTCGGTAAACCAGTGTTTGCCTTCATTATTTGGCCACCTTAAATACACAGTTCCCACATGACCCTGTACTGTTCTTAGAAGACTCTTCTGTCTTCTTTCCTAAACTACTCGGAGTGAAAGATGGAAGCAAAAGAAATGGGGTTTATATGTCAGGGCCTATTGATACGTCTGGTGAAAGAGTCCCTCCGTTATTATAGGCTTCAGTTTACTCCTGCCATCAATAACACTCGCCATTATGGAACGGACAGTTTTAAATTAAAGCCCCGTCACCCCACCCCACCCCAATCCCCTCCCCTCCCTCGCACACCCAACCCCCACCCCCACGGCCATTACTCATTATAGTGCAGTGCCTAACACTGGCACAGCTGCAGACTGTTTTACATATCGGTCCTTTAAGCTCACCTTGTCCATCACCCTGACAAACCTTTCTATGGCTTCCATCATAATTTTTATATTAAAATAAAACAGTTATGAATAATAAATTTGGAGGTTAATAAAACAAGGGCAAACAAATCTGCGGTGGCAGGGTGAAATATTGTAAAGTCTGGACTATAAATCAACGTGATGGACAGTCTATGCTTCACTGGACATATCACTGATGCCATTCAACACACTTTGCGGCAGTGTTTGATCAGTGCATTGTCAGCAGAGTTTCTTCAAGGCCTAAGAAAGTGAGCCAGTATATTCTAATTAATGTGATCCATGCTTTCAGATTAAACCCAAAAATGTAATTAATAAGTCTTGTTAAACAGCTTGTGAGTTCCTGTTTCATATACATGCATGACCATTATATAGGTATGTATGGAGTAAATTTGTTCCGGCTGTTCTGGATTCTGACAGCGAGGTGTCCTGATGTCCTTTTAATTATCGAAATGTACATTTTTGGGAGAATATACCTGAAAACATTTCCCCCATTTAAGTGTAATTTGCCGTCAACTCAAACAAAGGTCAATATTTACAGAGGCAAAATGAATTATAAATATAAAATGTTTGCACATATATTAATTTGGCATTTTTAAAATAAAATGCTTCATTAGCAGCTTTTGTGTGTGTGTTGTGCGGTGCAGTTCTCACCAGCTATCTACTAGTCGTATCTTTTCCCACCAACAGACCTGCTGCCTGTCAATGGAGGAGAATGATCTCAGCTTTCTAATTTCAACTGTCATTGCATCTGAAATGGTCTACTGCCACACTCATTTTTAGTTTTAGATGCAGTTTTATTCTGGATACTGTCATCTACTTCTTAAAATACCAAAACAGGGCTTCAAATGGTAAAAATGAGAGTAGGGAAACCAAGCACCATAGGTGTTGGAAATATTACTAAAATAGTTTGATATTATAATTTGGGGGCCAAACAAGTCATGTATTCGGGCTCCAGTAAATGTCTGCTGCATGTTTTTAGCTACTTTAACAATACTAATATTTAGGTTTATGTTTTCAACCACCAAAAGCTGAGGACCCCATGCCATGGTGGTAATGTTGATAATGCATAAAAAAACATTATCTTATTCTTTTGTAAATTTCTATCTTTTTAATCACAAGAATTCCAGCCAACACAACTGGTCAGTAAAAACCAGTAAATGGTACAGGGTGAAGACGCACGATGTATTTTGTTAGAATTCGTATTGACATTTGAATGGAAGCGTAGCCAAGTCCTAGCCCAGAGAAGCCTTTGCGTGTGTTGTGTCCGTTATGGTGTTGCAAATATGCGGCATGGAGAAGGGGCCCACGCAGGAGGCTTAACAACGTTGTGACTGACACTGTTCTTCTGTGAGCAGGGGAATGCGAGGGGCCGATAAAAGCGCGCTGCCCTGGAGTTAACTTCTGCTGGAATACGTTCAAGTACATTCTGTATCTTGGGGAAACGCCAAGCTCCGCTCACAAGTCCCATTCCGCAGCGAGCGCGAGCTCTGCCCCAGTGCTCCCCGTCCGCGCGGGCAGGCCAGGAGCAGCAAGGCAGCAGGGCCGCGATGTGTGTTTAATGCGGCGATAAACAGCGGCGTTCCGCGCCAGGGAAATGTTAATAAACCCCCTGAACGCGGGTCCCGGGCCGGTTTGGGAATGCGCTGCGTCCTGTGCGTGCGGGCCGAGGGCTCTGAGCCCTCCCCCCGGTGATCAAAAACACGTTCCAGATGTTCTCTCCACAGCCGTATAGAGGGGATTTAAAGGTTACAGGTCATAGCCTGTCCGTTAATTCTACATGTACTGCGTAGCCAGGGAATTTTCCTATTTAAAAAAAAAAAAAAAATTTTTTTTTTTTTTTTTTACATCTTTGTTTGTTGCCACCAAAAAAGTATGCCCTGCAACAAACTATATTATTATTATTATTATTATTATTATTCAGTGTAACTTTGTGTAATTATACAAATGGCTGGAATAAGCATTCAGAAATCATTCAGTGTTCATTCAGAAATCAAATCTGTAGCCCTGGTTACAGACCGCCTGGTTGTAGACAAACTGCTAAACTGCTACACCATGCCAATTCCTGATTTCTTATTGGTGTAGCAGATGCCAATCCCTAAGGTTCTCATTTGAGCCAATTCATTTTTGTATTTTATTTGACACATTTCTCATTCACATTGAATTTGATAGATCACATAGGTACTTTAAAAAGTAGCAGTTATTTTCTTATTCGCACCACTGACTTATCGTTGTCAAACTATCGAAGTGCAGTACTTTTTCTTGTTTGGTTTCCAATTTTGGAGACTTCATTTGTATAATTTTCACATCGAGTAAAGAGAAATGGTGTCAAAGCGACGCCGCGTCAGTTATCACATTGTGTTCTGGAGCCGTCATGGAACACTGACAGCCAAACGGGTCCAGACGCCAATCTCAGTGCCTCAGATGTTGCATAAAAAGCAGAGAATCACTCCTTAGCCTCTGGAACTAACTAGCCCTAACTGGCTCTGTCACGCTGGGACCACAGCCAATGGGAACATTTGTTTTATCAAAGGCACGTCTGTTTACTTACTTTTTTAAAAAAAATATCAATGTAGCCAAAATTATGCCATGTCCATTAACCACAGGTTACATGTTTATGTGGAAGTAATTGGCACTCAAAACAGCTCTTCTTTAATGTTGGACTTTTTTTTTTACATTTCATGCCAAAGAATGCTACTGTTGTGATGGAAAAGTGTGAAACTAGCTTGAAGACCAGGAGCGGTTTCCTGTGGTCACACTTTCTCACAAAAAATCCCTTGCAGTCAGGGTGGCAAAGACAACGTCAAATGATCAAATCTTCCTGAGGAACCAGGCTCATGCAGTGCTTATGAAATGCCTGTGATTGCGACATACTGTAACTCTTTGTAAAGAATGAAAAAGTTTCATTTTCACAAGGGAGACTCTAAGGTGTGTTGATTAAAACATGTTTAATTTAAAAAAAAATTCACTGAGAACTTGGATCATTCTGAGATTGGGCTCCAGTCTATTTTCTCCTGCATTTATAAAAATAAGGTTTAAAGAGAAGTGTTCAGTGCTATGTGTCTTGTTATGTACCTAGGTTTTTTGGAGTAGTTTCTCATCCTGGCTTTGAAATTAGTTCTCTGGGGAAGAGTCAAGGGAAAGTGTTTGTCCAGACATACCTAGTACATACCTAGAAAACCATTCCATCAGTGTCAGCTCCCTTCAGTTAAATTAAACATTTTTGTATTTAGCAGGTGCTCTTATCCAGAGGGACTGAAATTGTTTATTTTATTTATTTATTTGAAATAGTATCCATTTATACTGCTAGATACACTACATGGCCAAAAGTATGTGAGCACCTGAACATCATATTGAACATCTCATTCCAAAACCATGGGCACTAATATGGAGTACGACAGTCTTAATATGGAGTTCACCAGTCCAAACAGCCTTTTCGTGATTAATTCTGTAATCCATTTCTGTGGAAATGCATGGCAGATAAAGTCTTGAGCTACCGTATGGATTTGTGAAAAGGTATGAAGATGACAGAAGTTAATTTAAATGGCATAGACTTGAGCCACGGGTATCATCATTGAGGCATCCATTGAACTTCTAATTCAGGTGCTTTTGTTTATTTTTTACATTTAGTAACTCATAATCATAGAATGTAATGCTCTTGTAATACTCTTATTTAAATGTGGCAGAGAGCACAATTCATGAGTGTACTGTGCAGTACACAAACAAAACAATTACCGCCCACTGTAATACCCATCTTTATGCTGATATTATTACTGTGTGACCATTTCTGCCTTGGCTAACAACTACCAATCAGCACAGTGTGCACTGTAAAGGAAATATTAGTACTGTATACACATATTTTCTTCCAGTAGAGATCACATCATCGTATGTCTGAAAAGAAGGCCTTCGGTACATTAGAACTACCTCATAATATACTGAAAGCACCTCATTTCCTCCTTTGGGGTGTCCTTTACAGCAAAAATCAATTTCTATCACAACAAAGTGTGAATTAATTCATTATGTCACATATGAGAAGCAGTTACCTGTCTTCATGCATTAGCTGTCAAAAAGATTACCATGTTTGCTTTTCCCTTTTTGAAAATGGTTATCCTGCCTTATGGTATGACTATATGTCAAGGCTTTGTACTGGATAGTTTTAGTTAACCAAGGGTGTATAATACAGTAAATTGGAAGCTTGCCTTGCCAAGAGTGATTCTTCATTTTTCCATGGGCAAAGTCTGTTTCTGTGTGAGCTGTGATCAGTGTCATGTTGTTCAATGTCAACAGCTATCAGTCATTGTTTGGTGTGGGATTTCTAATGTTTGTCTTTCTTTCAGACAAATCATCTTGACAATTTTTGTTTCTATAAAATCTGAAAGATATCTAGAAAGATTAATTTTACCAGCATTGTTGACTAAGAACATGCTGTCTTGAACATGCTGTCTAAGAACAAGCTGTCTTGGAATCAGGTTTGTTATTAACACATTAATGTTGGTAATTTTACATTTACTTAGCAGTCTTAATTTGATACACCATTTTTAATTGGATACCCTTACTCTTGTCAGTACTCCTGCCGACAACATAATTAAGGCTTGGTCCCAGGTGGGTTTGCAAAACATTGGCACTAATGCCAGATGGCAAACTTACACAACCAGGGCCACAGTGTGCCTCATTACTTGTTTTTGGAAATACAGGTCATGTTACATCAACTCAAGGACTTGATGTTGCAGGAAGCTATGCGAGATTGCACAGATATATGAGTTTGTTCCGGGTCCCGTCTTGGGTTACAAGGCACGGGCAGGAGGGGCGGGATGTCCTTACACTGCATTAGCATCAGATGCTTCCCACTGGGTGAGACGCAGACGTGTGGGATGCCTCAGGATGTAAGAATACAGAGTGTGATCTGGGTCAGTACCTATGAGAACGGGCCAGTCATTTAGGACAGAATGACTGATGGGATCGGCAAGCCAGACTTACTTAATACAGGAAGGTTACGGGACTTCTGACTGCTTCCATAGACTGAGCAAGTTTCCCAACCACATCAAAACCTGTGATCGGATTTCCTGAAAATATGAAGTTTTTTTGAGGAAGAGGTTTTACATCTAGACTCCTGTACATAAAATAAAAAGGCCAGACCAGCAAAGTAAACCGTTGAACATTAAACTCTCCATTTTGGTCATAAAGAGATCAAAGTGGCGGTCAAGGTGTAGGGTTGAAAGTCACCCAGAAAATTCTGTATACTCAACAGGCTAAGGTTTCCAAGCCCTATTTTATCACTGACCTTTACTACCTCAGGCTGCTGGACACATTAAGACCCAACCTCACAAGGGCAGCATGAGATGACTCAGTTAGTGCTGTTGGGGCTGGACAAACTTAATCTCAGAAAGCTTGTCCTATCTAACAAGGATCACCAAACTCTGTCATTGTGTAATTCTAAGATGGTTTTCACTGAAATGTGCTTAACATTTATAATGGGATTTTTTTTAAGTGTCAAGGATGTCTGTGATGCTAACTCTACTGAAAGAAATAAGAATTTTCTTCCAAAGCTAAGCTCTTTAAATACAGTTACGAGCATGTCTTACACTATTGTCTATTGTGCAAAACATGCAAGCTGATGCTTATTTTAAACAGAAAACATCAAATGTATTGTTTCAGGTGTCCTCTGTATTCAAAGTTTGTAACTCAACTAAAGCGACTAATTAAATGAATAAAGCATATTTACTGCTTAGGAACCAATGAGACAGAGTGAAAAAAGTGATTATTTTCATATATGCATCTCAGATTAAATGGGACAGAGGACTGCTCTCAAATCTGTGCCATAATGTACTGTATGGGAACATAAAACCACAGTTTTAGTGAATATAGAGATATCTACATTTTTTTTTGTTTTAAAGGGTATTTTTCCTATTGAAGATCTCAGCAACACACACATGCAAGCACTACCCTTAACTCTGGACAAAGTCAGTTGCTGTAAATAAAATCCTTGACTGCAAGTGGCTCAGGAACGTTAGTTAAGAACTAGCACATTGCGAATCCACTAATCTTTATATAATGTTCGCATGATAATCTAATCATCCATGTCATACCATCCTGTAAATATAAAGATTGGTTGGGCCTGCACAGAACAGATGGCAGTTGACAAGGAACCTGTATTGTCAGTTTGAACAACAGTCACTAAAAAGCAAACAACAGGAAGAGTCTGCATTTGTGGTAGAGCAGTGTGCAGCATTAGAGCCTGGATTGCTCCTTGAGATTTACACAAAAGAAAATCTAAAATGTGGGCTTGGTATCATGGTACAAAACTAAGAGTATTTCTGGTAGCCTTAGCATATGACTATGTGAGCGGGCTTTGTGCTCATTCCTGACCAAAAGCTGTGACCTTCACACTCTTCCTCTCAATGTGTACGCAAACAGCAGCATTTGGACTGAACGTGGTTATGCTGGTTTTCATGGAAAATTTGAGGCAAGAATAGGCATTTGCCAAACAGAAAACCTCCTATGTGTTAAAATCACAATTAAATTAGAAAAATCTGCTTTGGAGGAGAGAATGAACAGAATGCAAAATGATTTGTGAGTTGTTCATCGTTCATCTTAATCCGTTATTTTTTCTGTTCTTTCATATGAAAAGTTGAGGGTTGTATCTAAGCACTGGTGTTTGAGTTATGCACTCCCATATAGTTTACCCATGTTTATTCATGAAACCAGGAAGCTCATTTTGAGTAACTGCTACCTCTGTGAGACTGTGCCAGGCTACAGAGCAAAAAGAGGCTAAAGCTGGCCCAAGATGAATCCAGGGCGAAGTGGAAACTCTCTGTACGGCCAGGTAGAGCTGCAGGCCTGCCCGCCCCATCCACAGCTGCCACAAGAAGAGGAGTACGACACAGTCCGTGCCCTTGTGGGAACCACAGAATGGATTACAAATCTTTATCCTGGCCAAGCTCTTGAAAACTGTCACAAGAACAGCTGCAAATATACTTTTTTAGGAGTTCAGGGCTGCTGGGGCCAAGCATAACAATAATAAAGTTTGTTTGTTTTAGCCTTGGATCCCATACAGCAACCCAGAGCTGACCTGTTCCTTTCTGGGAAGAAAGAGAAATTTGAAGAAGCTGTGGTTCATTTATCTGGCTCAAAACTGTGGGCAAAGCATCACTTAGTCATGTTAAAGTTCCCTTAAAAGTACAGATTACCAATTCAAAATACATAGACAGGAAAAGAAAGGGAACAAAATCAAATGGGAGATAAGCAACTATAAGCTAAGCATAGATAAGTGGCAGTGACCTGGCATATGGCCTGGAGAGCGCAAACTACCCCTTTTTTAAATTACTTGAGATTTAGAGTGTCCCTCAGAATTGAACTTGTAACCTTGAACACAATACTAATGAAGAAATATAGAGCTTTTACACAATGAAATATTAAATGCAGGCATGTGCACTTTTATGACTATCTAAAGCAAAATGGCTTATCCCAGACTTTAGACAGCCATACATTTACCCTTTCAGCAGTTTATTATATATAAGATGTTCTTATAGCATTGATATTGGCTAAATTGGCAAACTTTAATATTTGTATAATGCTATAAATACATACTATAGCCAGTCAGCTCTTCTCTGCCTAGAAAAAATGTTGTGAACAGCAAAATCACAAGAGGCCATTGCAACCTCAGATGTAAGAAAGTAAGGAAATATGAATCAAGAACAACAGTTAAGGCTGAAGAGAGATTAGACTAAGCCAGTTGATTTATGCAGCTTGCACAGCAAGAACAGTCAAACGTACTAGAGGAGAACGTCTGCTGACCGGAGGAGAGGCATGGCTTTGAGTGATGAAAACCACCCGTCCATACGCAGCTTGTCTCCGGTTGTGTTGTTGGTAGGTGGTAATGGTGCTAATACACCATGATGACCAAGGCACTTTCAGCGCTGCTCAGGGATTAAACTAAACACAGGTCAGGAGAAAAAAGGGTGTATTTATCTGCACTTGCAATAGCAACATCTGCACAACGTGCACGTCACTGCCAGTGTCGAGGAGTCAGTGAACTGTTGTAGCCATTTATATAAACACCCAAAGGATGCAAAACACAACTCCCCTGTCGACTTTATATAGTGTCTACATATGGAAATCCCATCAGTATGACATGTGTAGAAAATGTATCTGGGGGGTATATTGACTCATCCAAGTTTATAAAGGAGATTTAAAACATCGTACATCAATAGTAAAGTCTATTATGGGAATGAATCACCAAGGTTGCGCTGTTAACATTGAGCAATTATATTATATTATTTTGTTCACAGTTTGTGATTTATCTTAGCTTAAACCAGAATGTGTATGAAAATTTGAAAATATTATTTGCTAATGCTTTATCCATCCATCTTCTAACCCACTTGTTCCTAGTCAGGGTCAATGTAGACTTTTCAATTAACCTAACCTGCATGTCTCTGGACTGCAGGAAACCCAAATGGACACGGGGAGAACATGCAAACTCACACCGAAGGGTCCCATCCAGGATTCCAGGACCCTCTTGCTGTGAGGCAACAGTGCTACCCAGTGCACCTCCATGTCCATAATGCAATAATCAGACTGAATTAAAAATTTAAAAATGGTTTCTCTATTTTCTTTTTTTTTAAATGAAGTGGACAATGCATTTGTGTTCAGAAATGGCAATTTTGTTGTAATTATATCCAGTGTGCCCAGAAAGAATCTTATTATTCGATTTGACATTGACTGCATGTTCTAGAGGCAAGTCATTTTACCATGTGTGCACTGTACTTTGTGCTTACTGTCCAGCAGCATAATCACTTGGTGTACACTATAGATTCACTATTGTGTCCTCTGGGAAGCATCTAGACACCCATCACCAGTGCTCAATACTGAGTCAATACCAGGCGGTTGTTCTAACCAAATGATCAGACAGGACTTTCAACATGAGCCTGCTGGTCTGTATATAATCTCAATCATGATGACGGTAAAGGAGATTATGTGAAAACAAAATCCTCATTTTTTCCACAGTCTGATTAAAGAATCATAAAGCTGTTGCATGACATAATATTTAATACTCTTGGCTCATAAGACGGAAGGCAGTGTCTTTATGAATCATGTATACACACAATTTACTTACTGGTTGTACGATGATAAAATTGAGGAAAAATCCAAGCAAATTCTATGCATGAGGCCTCTGGCGCTTGCTGATTGAGTAATGCTTACTTCCCTTGTCCCTAGTGCCATTCCACTATGAATTCCAATTTCAAGAAAACTACAGGCTGAATAGAAAGATTAGATTAATTGGATGAATTTGGATGGGATGGAATTGGAGGGATTCCTCCAACTGTATAAGCAGCACAATCCTTAAATGCCTTTAATTGTATTCTGGTTGAATTGTAAAAAAGGATGAACAAAATTACCTCACCGTGAAACACTAAAATGCTGTAGGAATGATATTATTACAGTAAATTAATACAGAAATTCAAAGTTAAAGAGATATTCAGCTTTGAAGGAGACTGTATTAACCTGCATGAATTATTACATCAATTACTGTATTAAAGAAAAAAAATGTCTTTGTTCTCCACATTGTCTGCCTGCTCAAAAGATTTTTATTTATTTATTTATTTATTTATTTATTTATTTATTTATTTATTTATTCATTTTTTCCCAGCAGTGCACAGTAGAAAGTGGCCGGAACATTGCTCACGTAATAGAAAATTCTGGCAGCAAGCACAGGGAAGCACGATGAAATCCCCTTTCAGACATGGTGCTATGGTCTGGGATCAGCGGAGTGACATGATTCCCAGTGCAGACCCACACCAGGCATTAGCGAGCAGTCTGAGCGGGATTTAAAAATGAGGCTTAGAGAGGATCAGGCATCAATTCTCCAGCCTGTGAAAGAGGTCTGATGATAGAGGAGGTGGACTGAAGACAGCATTAGGGACAATCAAGACCGGGACATTATTGCCTTAAAACCCTGTCCGAATACACTGCAGCAGAGATAAACAGAATACATTTCTAACTGAGACACTTACATCTGGACACCACAGTGAGGCCTAGTAGGAGATGCACTTTGTCAGTAACTTGCATTGTGAGAAATTCTGCAGCTATTGTGCTTATTTTAAGAGGACCCTGAATATGTCTTTGCATTATGTAGGTTCACAGATTTATTCTATTCAGCATAATAGCACTGCAGTTATCGGAAGGCATACTTGCATGCCAGAACCAATCTTCAAAGGCCCTTTGCAACAACATTTGAGCTTCTGAACCCTGTTCATTTGTTGCCTGTAATCCAAATGTTCCCCGCTCCATAAATATGAATATGGGTAATTCATGAACACACCAGAACAAGTTCTGGATAAAGGGAATTATTGTCAGGAATGGTAACAATCAACCCTTAATGGCATGGTTCTTTATACTTCTTAATTGTGAATTAAATAACCTTACTCAACCTTCATACAGAATCTATTATGTTGATGCTAATCGTATCTGAAGATTATACTTTTATGTGCTTATACACACAAGCAAAAACTAGTGCTAAATGCAATCATCCACACTATTGTCTATATTTTATACTTCCTCTGTAGATACCTCTTTGATTATATTTTAAAGGTGCAGTATGTAAGTTTGGAGAAACAAGCAAAAGGGAGCTAAATGTGGAAAAAAGAAGTTCTACTCTGTACCACCCCCTTCCACCGCCTTTCCTCTGCTCTCCCTCCGAAGCCACGCCCTCCAAACACATGCACACAGGCTGCCTGGCATCCGAGCACTGAGAGAACAAGAGTGCTGAAAAGGAGGGAGAGGAGTCCAGCGCATCATGTCTGATTCACAGGCAGTAAGAAAAAAAAAAGTTAGCTGTATCAGAGCATATTTGCATAATTATGAGATGCTCCAGGATTTTTTTTCCCAATAAAATGAACCACGTGTCTTATACTAATTCAGAATACTAAGTCAATACTAATTTATTTAATGTCATTCATAGAGCTATTTAGCAATAAGCAAAAAGTAAACCTTGTTCTGTAATTACAGCATGCTCTTCTCATCTTTATTATGGTTTGTACCTTTAAGCCACTCGTGGAACAACCTATGATGAAAATCCATAATTTTCAAAGTAACACAAAGTCTTTAACCTTTATTGTTGCAAGTACATTCAAAATCGTGTCATTCCATGCTTACAGTGTATTGAGTATTATTGTAATATGTAATCGCTCTAGCAAGTAAATAGCACGCCATCGGCCTGGTATGTAAACAAATTGCATGCACTGCATACAGCTTGTATAAGCATACAGTCTTGTATAAGAGACCATGCGTTTCATACAGATTGAGTAATCACATGCAATCCTTTGGAAGTTCAGCACCCATTCGAAGTATTACATGGCACTATTACAAAAATAGAGATTAAGCGTGATTGAGGTCATTGCTGTAAATTTAGAAAGTTTTACAGATATAGGTCGGCTTTCACAGAATTTCTATGAAATGCCTATCGTTGTACTGGTGCTGCAAAGACCCAGTGAAGGATCTTAAATGCTTTAGCTAAATCTACTGTACCTTTGTCATTGCATCAATCCTGGTACTCCTTTTCTTAGTTATTAGTTTATTTTATTGAATCTGTTGCAAATATGTATTCATTTAAAAAAAGAATTTTACCATACAAAAGGGTCAATTTATGTCTATAAAACATGATATGTATTTTTCATCAGGATTTGGCATGTAGCTACTGCCTTCGGTTCCATATTCAGCACACTAGATATTACCAGTCCTTCATATTAACAAAAGTAGTAAATTCCTAAATAAACGGACATATGGAACATCATAGATGTCATGTCACAGTAATGTCATTTGCATAAGCAATATGCTCATAAAGGACATTGGTATGAGAAAATGCCTGTACTGGGCTACCTGGAACTAATGATAAACAAAGAGAAAAACTGCAAGGATACAGTATGCCTGAGCGCAAAATCATCTATGAACACCTGTATACATATGTGAGTCTGTCTGCTTTCATTCCATCAGAATGGCCATATTCACACCCTGAAGGCAATCCCTGCTGCCTCGTTAATTTTCTTTGTTGGTGGAGCATAGCCATGATTTGCATATCAAATTGATGCCTGGAGGTGAGCCAGTTGCCTTCTCTACTGCCACTCAAAGTGGGAAATCAGTTGTGCCCTTTCTTAACCTAGCCTTTCTCCTGTTGTTTGTGTGTCTGAAAGCAGGTAGCTTAAAGCTATTTCTACTAATCTTGGACCCATGGAAAAATAAGGCATGTTCAGGAACTTCTTTTTGTCGCCAAGAGCCAATATTGCTTTTTATATTTTAACCTATTTGATTTAATCAATTATACCATATGCAATATTCAAACAAGCACATTTTCATGTAAGAAACACTAAGCCCAATTATTGCTTCACACAGTAGGACATCTACATGTTTAATTAAACTCAATAGGGTCCTGTAATGTCAAGACAATAGATACTTCACTATACGCATTTCTAGTGGGGACTGGTTTTTATTTGCATGTAAATAGTAGTGAATTCACATGTTTTGTATGCCGAGAATGTTGAATTACAGACCTAGATAAGTTAATTTAAGTCTGCCCATATATCCTTCAAGAAATGGGATTTCCTTAAGGCGTGCGCGAGAAGCAGCTCCACGGAAATGTCGAGAAATCGGCAGTGACCTTCCCACCGCTATCTTTCGCTCTCGTCTCCGTCGGTACATGACCTTGTGCCTTTGTTCTCTTTGTCTCTGCATGTCTACCCATGTGACATGCATGTTCTCGTCCTCCTCTAAGTTCAGTGTAATTAATTTGATTTGTCTCCTTTTAACTGGGATCTGACAGTTCCCTCTCATTTGTCCTTCTCGGTATCGTTCTTTTTTCCTGTGGAAACAGTGGAAGAAAAATCAGCTTTCAACTATAAGCCTTGTGGTGCTGACATTTTCAAATTACCATTATGGGTTTTTAAAATAAATGCATACAAGTACGTATTTAAAAAGCCTTTTAAATCCATGACATTCCATTTAGCCGTACACCCTTCATCCTCATCAGAGAGAATTCAGTCGGAAAGGTATTCTTTTGATATAGCAAATCAAAGTGCTTTCTCCATGGCTGAGTGCAAAGGTTTCTCTATTACAAGCCATCGTAGATGGAGGCAGCTCCTGTACTGTAAGAGTAAAAGAGCCACTGCCCTTATAAATCTGACAAGTGCATGCACACACACAATTGTTATTTATTCTTTCTGGAAACATTTTAATACACACTTTGAAGGGTTTCCAAGCTAAAGAACTACTCCTCTGTTGGGATGGGTATCATTAAAATTTTACAGATACTGGTGCTAAAAGTGATACTTTAAAAACTTATTTAAAAGAAAGAGTAAACTACCACCCCCCCCCCCCCCCCACACCCACAAACCCCTCACCCCAAGGAAATTGAGCAGGAAATTCCCCTACTAATTGTGCAAGACCGACCGTTGGTCCAGCGGGTGCCTGCAGTCTGCCTGTGCCGGATGCGTAAGGAATGTGCACAGCTCAGATATGGCGGTCTGCAGAACGAACAGAAGCAGTGGCTGGCAGCACACATGATGGAGGATGCTTGTGATTGATCGCGCTCTCCAGCAAAGGATGTGGCAGAAATGTTTATTACTGTGATTGAGCATTCCTAATTGGGATGGTGGGCAAAAGACAGTCCATAAAACAATCTGTAGAACAGGGGTGCCCAGTATGTTGATCGCGATCGACCAGTCAACCGCAGAGGCCATTCTGGTAGATTGCCCAGCATTTAAAAAAAAAAAATGCATGGGTTGGAATTCTAATTCTTCCTGTTTTCATCTTTCTTCCCTATGGCCTGACAGACAGGTGCACTTGATTGACATGAAATGTCGATCTGCTGCCATTGAGAACTTTGTTAGCGAGCCTTACGTGATAGTAACACAAAACCTTTGCCGATGCATTTTATATGTGGCAGAGCAGTACTGGTGATGACACACTAAATCTGGTCCATTTTAGGTAGGGAATTTCACTTTCAATATCCGATGGATAATAGTGATTGAAATTTAAAGCTGGGTTCCTTTTGTCCAGATGTGATACTAGTCTCACAATTTAAATTTTTTGCCAATACAGCTACAATTCGACTTGATTTTGCAAATAGTTAAACTGCACACACAGTAGCCTACGAGGAAATGTAGCTACATAGCTCCAAACAACACCAATTATAACTATACTCCACCCCCCCCCAAAAAAAATAAAATAAAAATTATGGACAGTGGTCGCTCGCAATTATGTATATGTGACTTCAACTCATATATCAACTTGATCTGTTTGTCTCAGCCTACATACTAATATATTGTGTGGAATCACTGTCCAAAGATACATTTTTTGAGTAGATACTACATAGTGAAGAGCTATGTTCAGTTTGTATTTATCTGCGCTAATTTAGTTACCAAGCTATGGGCATGTAAAGAATTTGCATGGAAGGAGTTCTCGAGCCCAGGGCTGCCACACTTTTTCCAGCTCTCTCATTTGTGGGCCACTGTGGGCCGAGAACCGGTGATAAATTCTTATCAGATTACCCCCATAAAGGTTTGTATCTTGGTGGAGGGAAAAAACAACCATCGTAAAATTCTGCTTGCTGTCTGCCAGGTGAATTCTGAAGCGGCCACAGCCATCCATATCGTCCATCCGCTGCTGTCACTTGAATGTTACTTAATGTGAAGCTATCGCCAAGCTCTATCCCATGCATGCTCGATATAGCCTCCCCCTCCCTTGCGCTCCACAGTGCGTTAAGGCATATTTTTCGCGTGTTGCCGATGTGCTCGCTGCAGGAAGCTTGTTTGTCAGAACGAAGCCTTTGGAAATGAATGTGCTTTTCCAATCTCGGTACACATCTTTGATGCGTGTCGAATGAGAGTAATAGGTGCGGCAGAATGAAAGCCATTTCACTGACCCAGCTGACTCTTGATCCTTTGGGAAGGGTGAGATTGTCTCATGCGCTGTAGCAAATGCTTAACCAATTAAGGCACGCTAAATGTTTTGCTGGAAAATGTAGTCCTCGCCAGAAAGTACACAATCTGACAAAAGCATGCGGTTTTCACAGTAGTTAGCGGTGCAATCAACACAAACATGCAAAGTGAATGTTACAGTGTATCTTTTAAAAAATGCTTACAAAACCTCATCTACTCCTTTGTTTAAAACAGTCTTTAGTTACAGTGTTAGAAATGTGCCTGTTAGGGCAGCATAGCTCTTGAGAACACCACGGCTATTTTTCCCTCACAGGCAACTGTTATAAATTGCAGATGCACTGCAGAAGATATTTTTATTGCTCAGATTTGGACATTTCCCAAACATTTATGCAGTCATATCTTTGGATAGTGTAGATCATATTTCCAAATACCCAGAACATATTACTGTTCTGGGTATTTGGATCTGCGAGAAGTCGCAGCAGCAAGGTGAAGGCTTGTCTTGGTGTGAAATACAATACTGACACGAGTGTGTTTTCATTTCTGCTAGTAGCTACTGGGTTTAGACACGAAAAGCACATGCAGTATAAGTATAAGAATACAATAAACACTGCGTGTATCGTGAGTCTCATGGGAAGTGAAGCCGCGAGATCAGGAGTGAACTTAGCAAACGTGCCAAGCAGGAGGACGCGTTCTTCTCTCCGCTCAGACAGATCCAGGCTCATCCCGTAGGATTTGGAAGGGACTTGGTCGCCCCTCCCGTAGACACAGGATCAGGGTGTCTCTTTAGCAGGTCGTGCCCCGTAAAGCCCCCCAGAGATCTCCAGCAGAACGCGCTCGCCCAGCCGCACCCGATTATCCACAATGAAGAGGAGATGGCCCCTTTGCATCAGTCCACAGGAGATTGCTTTTTTTTTTTCCTCTTCATTTTCATGAAATTCAACTTGCCACTTGTCAGGCGAGTTTTGATGAGGTCACATAATCCTGATCATCCATCCTGGGATGTCACTTTATTGTCAGATAATGTGACACCACTGCCATTATCAATCTATGCCAAGCTCAATTTTATCCCTGTTCTCTATCTATTTGCATCTATAATGCAGAAAGTGACAAGTAACTAATATTCTTGGGGAAACACTGATGTATACCTGTGCATTTAGAGTATCTACAGTATGGACAGCTATTTATCTAGCATGTTATAATGGCCACACAACATGTCTCTATTTTCCTATTTTTCGTTATTTATATGTACACAAACAGCTATCAATTGCTATCTTTTGACCGTTCACTTTCCTTAATCCCCCCTCTCCATGAGTGTAATATATATTATAGTTCTCTATTTTTAAATGAAATGATAACTAATGGATTTAATAGAATTTTTCTTCCCTCTACTGTTTCTTTTTATTACCACGCAATGTCTTCACAGTTTAGTCTATCCTAATAACCATGTCCATCATCAAATGTGGAAAACCCACAGTGTAATTGATTGGCACTGTCACCAGTGAACTCCCATTAAATGTGTCAGATATGCATTAACCTTTGCCTCGTGGAATGTCTTGGGAATCAACTCTCCAGTCAGTAAGACCAAGATTGTTAACCCACTGAATAATATGATAGATATTATGGTACTGTAAGGATGGTAATATCTAAAAAACTAACATAACTAACTAAATAAATAAATAGATAAAGCAGAAACTATACATTGGGTCTTCTTTACATATATGATCAAAAAGAGAAGTGGAATAGATAACATTTAGTAAAAAATAATACAAATTTGAGTATAAAAATATATAAATATATATTGCTTATTTTATGAGCCCTTTAGTGAAGGCAAATCTTAATGCGAAAGCATACAATAACATTCTAGACAGTTCTGTGCTTCCCCAACAGTTTGGGGAAGGCACTTTCCTGTTTCAGAATGACAATGCCCTTGGGCACACAGTGAACTCCATATAGAAATAGTTTTGTCAAGAACGATGTGGAAGAACTTGACTGGCCTGCACAGGGCCCTGACCTCAACCCATTCCAATACATTTGGGACCAATTGGAAAGCCAACAGTGCCTGTTCTCACTAATGCTGTTCTGGCTGAACAGAAGAAAATTCTGGAAGCAATGCTCCACACAGTCTAATGGCTAATTGCTTCATCATATTCAGTTCATCATTACCACTTGATGTTGTGCATTTAAATTCTGCAACTGATACATCCCCAAGTCAGACTTAATTGAGTACAGACTGCCCAGATAGACCGCATCAAGTTATGTCTGACATTTTAGAAAATCCTCCTGGGTAAACAGGTGCAACTAAGCCATGTACTTTTCAATTTCAGCGAAGCACAGCAGGGTGTTCCTTGAAAATATGCGCTGACATGTCTATGTGAACTCCTGGGTCACCACGGCCACTTCAGATTGTAACAAAATTAATATCAATATTACACCGGACTGGTAAAAACATTTTAGACCTTTGAAACTGACATAAGCTATCATGTGAATTGACACATATCTACTGTAACCTATACAGAAATGGACTACCATGATACAATATGGAACTTGCATTTACAAGCCTTGCTGTTCTCTGTGATTTGATTGCTTTTATTTGGTTGAAAAATAAAAACCAGCATCAGTGCTTTTTAATGCTGGAATATGGCAGCAATTCGGCCTCATATTCCACATCTAAAAGTAAAAAGGAATAATGGAAAAACAGGTGGAGCGGTCACCATTAATCATATTTTATCATTATACATTATTCTATGTCTATGGAGCCCTCGTCACTCTCATCTTTGTATTACAACACAAGGTCACGAGGCATGTCCAAACATTAATATCCCAATCTCCTTCAGAGGTTCAACCCTTCAGACACAATATACCAACCACACTGAAAATAATCACGGGAATTTGGGGGGGGGGTTATTATTTTGAGAGTATTCTAATATTAGTTATGTGATTTTGTCTTCCGCATACATAACTTTCTTGAGACCCAAACAATCCGGTTATTTCTGTTATAATCTGCTTTGTGTTGCCAGCAGGGAAGAGACAAAATTTCCTTTTAGGTGCTCAAGATCATGCTGAGGCACAACTTAATGAGATTGTTGTCGTTTGGGTCAGGGTCACCTTGCTGGTGCTGTGGGTCATGTCATCTTCCCAGCAGCTGGAGTTGTATTACTGTGTACTGATTGGGTAAGCTGTATTTGATTTTTTTTGCCACACGACTGTGTCTGCTTTTTGTCCAATGGTGTCACAGGATGTTATTATCTTAGCATACCAACACACAGACAATATCAATCTTCGGGTCAAAGATGGAGGATACAGTGAAAACTTGCGATTTGGTGAAAAGCTCATGACTGTAACTACTGGTAGAGGCACTTCATTATCATTGTCCCTTAACACAAAGAATTAGATTAGATTAGATTCATCTATGCAAAAATCTAGTTTTTCTCCTTCAATTTGAAATGAAATACTGAAAGATAATGTATAGGTAACAGGTAATCCTGAATCATAAACTCCTAGACCACAAGTGTGAAAAATCTGAGGGTGGTATGCAGAACTACTGAAGATCGATGAAGCAAAACGTAAGCAGTGTATCCTAGTGTCCCTAAGTGTCTTGTATTTGGAGTCTCAGTTATCTATGGGTCCAAAAACGATAAATTTGGTCCTTATGATGGTTTAAGACGAAACATTGATATCACAATGAAAAATAATGCAAAAATATTGTGACACTGTGGTACATATACCTGAATATGTAATCTCTAATCTCTAAATCTCAAATATTTCTGTACACTCTACAGTGTGTAGTCTTTTATTGCATGGGTATGGGATGAGATTTTACAAATGTTACTATTTGTTCAAGACAATAAATGACCACTGAATCTTGAAAGGGACATGTTTACATGTAAAACCAATGGTAAAGATTGTATATTTATTCCATATTTAATTGCAGATATTAATAGTAGAATGACATGGTATAATTCCACAAAGATTCCCCCAGTTCATTTAGCTATTTAGTTAATTTTTCACTGCTGTATTTGGGCTTGTTGGGTTTATCTTGTTGCTACGACAGAATACAAATTTTTGGTGGTGAAAGAGTATTTTTATTAACTACCAGAGAGACATTATTGTCCAGTGTGTCATGATTGGTGGGTGTACTTGCAATGAGGCTGCAGGGAGTGGGTGCTTGTTAAATGGATGACCTATGCGACAATGGTGAAACTCTGTGTTTGACATAGTTGTCACGTATCATCTTTTAAAAAAGTTAGAACACAGAGTTTGTTGTTTCCACTCATAGTTTGTTACAGGAGCACTGCATTTCTGAATTGAGCAACCTCAGGATGCCGGGGGCTTGTGCGAAGGGGTTGAAGCACTGGAGAGAACAGAACTGATATGTGAAATGTTTCAGAACAGAACACGGAAAATAATTGCAGCATTTTTGGTTCATAAGTTAACCTTAGTGGGGATATTTGGATCAAATGTTACATATAACTTTTACTTGTGAAATCAATAGCTGTTAGCCAAGAGAAGAACCTTAAGAATCCTCTTTTTGGAATATGTTTGGCATTTAACTAAATATTTACCCAAATGAGTATGTTTTGTGTCTGACTTTTAAGTATATCAAATGTCACATTTGGTTCTCAATGTAGAGCATTATCGCTCAAAAACGAAAGTCTGCTTATATTGAAAAGTCCTCAGCTTGGACAGAAACAGAAATCAGACTGGGGAACAGGTGAGCATGAGTATTAATATCTCACATTAGAAATATAATATCCATTAATCACTGCAGTCACAGCCACATGGGAACTAAATCAGCTGTGCTCCACTGGGTTTGTTTTCAGTTTCAGGGAAACCCTGGAGGCACCCATGGATGGCATTTGTCCCAGAGAATGACAGGGAGTTGCCATAGTTATAATGGTGTGTTGGAAAGTTTAGGCTCTACCAGCATAGGACATTTCCAGTTTAAATCCAGTGCTGCTGCTGCCTGCCTGTCGGGGTCATGTTCTGGTGTCTCTCACCTCTGAAGATATCCCTGGCTCCACAGCGTCAAATGTATTTGACTGAACATTAGCAAATGGGACAGAAGCAAGCGTAATATAGTGAGCCAAATTAAATTCTCTGCCTGCTTTCTGGGTACCTAGTGTCCTGTCACTATAATGTCCTCAAAAGGTTTCCCCCCCCCCCCCAAAAGCCATAGGAAACAACTTCAATACAGGGCTTCCACACTGCAGGCGACGCCTTATTAATATGGGCTGAAATACTGTAACAGTAAATAGGAAAAAGAGAAGGAATCATTTACAAATACAAAGTTGGCTTCCCAAAGACAAGAAGTTTTAATACATCACAAAAGGTATCTGCTTTGACTTGTTTCAGCTGGCTTGACAATATACTTTAGGATTGAAGATTACACATAGTATACCCCTGAGCAAAATAAGAGTCACTGTAGATTAGTTTTTTTCACCAGTATGAGATTCAGTAGTCTTTAGATAACAGTGTTTTAGATACTGTCACTGCTAAAACCACCTCTTAGGCACATCCATTGCCAAGACATCTTGATCAATCTCTGCTGCAATACTGCTGAAACTCCTGTACGATCCTGTAATAAACTCAGACTCACCCTAGAGAGAACTAGCCTGACCTGCTGTAATGACATACAGTATCAGTTAAATCAATGCCCTGATGCCTGGAAGGAAAAATATCCCCCTCTCTTATCCAAAAGCCTCTTTGGTCACCTTGTGTCAGTGATAACTCTCCAGCCCTCAACTTGAAAGGTTAGTAGTGCTTGCTCTTTGGCATGTGTAGTACACAGTGCAGTTGGCACAATATTGTGGAGAGGATGTGTGTAAGTTTAATTACAGTAATTCCCTGGAGTTAGGAAATGCAGGCTAATCCCCTTCTGGGGTATTCTGAGGCCCAGCCGCTTTCGAACCCAAGGAGGCCTGGTGCTGAAGGGAAGCCCGTGGACTGCAGATGTTCTCAGCCAGCACAGGCTGATTATAGGCTTGTGTGCTAATCAGCTTGCCGAATGCTGCTTTTGCCCTCTTGCCTCCACAGACTTGCCCTATGTGTCAGACAGCTTCACTTAGAAGAAATTCCAAAGGACTTTTTTCTTTCTCTCCTTGAGAGCCAAGAGAACACCATGTTCTTCTCGCTACGTTTGGATTAACAGTCAAAAACCCATTTAAAATACATGGTTTAGAGCCAGAAACTTCCCAGTCTGGTTGCGATGTTAGAGTGTCTCATTACAGTGGTTTTATTAATTTTGCTCCTTTGTGTTCATACTGTAACACCTGTTTCCTTTTCTCTGCCACTTTCTCAGAGCATAGGCTGTTGTCTAACAATGCAACATTTTTTTCTGCTGGAGGAACCTGCTTGAGGATCAATAGCGTCACTCATTGACTACTCCTGAATCTTCAACAAGCATGTCATTTGCACTCTGCTCTAGATGGAATATAAACAAAATTGAATATAAACAAAAGACGCAATTTATGCTGTAGTCTGCCAATGTCTAAATAAATAATACGGTACTCTGCACGCAGCACACAGGTAGCAAGGATGGCGAGTTGATATTTTGTTTTTTTGCTACTAAAAGTTTGTTAGTAAAAGCTTTTTGAGAGGATGAATAATTACTTTTCTTTGGCATGGATCCATTTGAGGACAATATCGGATGAGTTTGTTTAGTCTTTGAATCCGTCATTATACAGAGAAATAGCTAAACCGTTTTATTGATAGTATTTGAGTTTCTCTGCAAACGCACGGAAACATGCTGGTATAATAAAACAATGACGGTAAATATATATATATATATATATATATAGTCCACTCCGTTGCTACCATAATATACCAAACTTTCTTCTGTCTGCAGCTGCAGTTTCTTGCTGAAATGACTAATATTGCATATAAACAAAAGACACAATTTATGCTGTAGTCTTCCTATGCCTAAATAAATACTATGGTTACACCATTGGTCGGCCAGATGACGTGTGTTAGGTCCAGCCATATACTAGGTTTTTTATACAGTCTATAGTTTTGACATGGTATTGTTTTTACTGTCTAGCTAGTTGTCTAGTTGTTGCAGGTAGCCACTCAGGTAAACAGCTCGATAGCTAGCAAATATAAAGTAGTTACTTAGTTAGCTAGCTGACTCTAATTCAAGGTCTTGGTAGCTAATTTTCTAGCTAACATTTTCATAAGTAACTAGCTAATGTAATGTTACAGTCAAATGTTGCCGAATGCTTTTATAACTTGCAGAAACATGAGAAAATATATTAGAAATGTCATTGTCCCAATGAGTCACTTGTTTTCTTCCATAAAATCCTGTAGCTACCTAGCTGCTAGATGCTACTGAATTAGTCAACTCGACTTGGAAGCTTTGGCTCCCAGTTCTCACGGCACGGCCCCTTGGTGCTTGGTGGTTCACATCACTGCTCTGTGTTCTCCATTGTACCGTGCTCCTTCATGTTTAGGTGCCCAGGATGTATGCTCTGATGCCAAAAAGCCCCATATTCAAGCCTCCAGGAATTGGCTTCATATGCCATTGAACAGCTCCTACAGGAATCCATGGGACTGGTAAGAGGAAGCTATCTCCAGTTCTTGTATATGTTGATGGAAGAAACCCTTCCACACTTTATTGTCCATTTCCTTGTGCATTATTTAGCAATGGTGCATGCTCAAACCATATGTAGCATTGGGATCATTTGTGTGATTTGTAAATTTATATAATAAAGACATTTACTAAGAAATTTCTGACTTCATTTATTGCATTTGAAAAAATGTAATAGTGACTAAAAGATGGTCCTGCGGGTTCGATGTTTTTCGTAGTCTTCAGAGATGTTTTCACTGTCTACTGCCAGGGGCGCACTGGGAGCCACAGAAGAATAATCACATTTAGTGTAAATTCATGGCAAGCGACTGACCCCAGTATCTTGGCAAGGAAAAGAAATACCGTATTTTGCCACTATGCCAGCAAAGTATTCATAGTTCCTGATAATGTGCATTATTAAAGATGAGGTCAGCTGTCAGGAACACATCTAAATGGACCACATAGAACCCCACTGTGTTTTTTTTTCTTCTAGAGTGGAGTATCATACATCTTACGTATATTATTAAAAACCGTACACTTCCTTGCCCAAGCCTAAAACTCAAATATTCATGTCATGAATTAAGTGCTGAGCTTACTCTGTGCTAAGCCATCCACGAGGGTCTTATATGATGTGATGTATGCTCCATAACGCTTGCATAACTTAATTGTGATGTAATTAACAGCGCTACACTAACTGAAAAGGGACTGACTGAACCTGGCTCTGACTTTACGGTGCAGTCATTGGTTAAGGGAGTTTCCCCGAACGAAACCTCAAAAAAGAATTAGGCAATGAAGTCAACCCAGGGAAGAGATGGATCATTATGGCCTGTGTTCTGAGCACATGTCGAGTGTATCATCAACTTTATGCTCAACTCTCATGTAGTGTGCCCACGCTCTGAAATTATACATGTCGGAAAAGCTGACTAGACATTTAAATGCAGATGTTTCCATCTGAAACCTCCCATTACGATACATTGTTGATGTGAAAGTTGCAGATTCAGTACTTGCTGTTCGTTGCATTTGGTTTTTCAAGGAGTCAAAACGTACAATTTCCTTCTTAACATGGGAAGTTTGATCACTGGAGTTCTCCTATGGTTTAATCAATCAGTATCTTATATTTCTTAAAGTTAATGCCTGTAGATAAAATTCATACAAATGACTATTTGTATAGTATAGTGTACTGTATTTCACTAATGCAGCCATTTTATGCTTTATTGCTATTACGTTATATGTTGGATTTATAATCAGATCCTTTTGAGTCCAGATTGATGGCCGCAATATTCATTCAATAAGACGGGGCTAAAAAAATAAATAAAGGGTTGCTTGTTCCAGCTTCCTGCTAAAGGAGTGCACTCACTTGTTCTCTGATAGGCCTGGAGAAAAAACAGCAGCAGAAGCAGGAAACCATGAATCAGACAGCAGAAGAAACATTAGGGAATTTTGAGACAACACTGATTCTCGATTGAGTTTTTCCGGGTTGAATATATCTAATATAATATACCCCCAATTGTGTCACACAACTATCTGCAAGCTAATCCCGTTTGATTTACAATAATCTTTTTGAAAAAATGAACACAGAAAAATCCCTTTACAGCTGATATTAAATACATTGCAGTTGCTGTGTGAATAAAAAAAAAACCTGAGAAACCATGATTAGTGTCACAGAAAAATCCCATTATGCATTTTGACAGAAAAAGTAAAAGTAAATCTTCATATTACACATCTTTGAAATCTTAACACAATTGAAATAATACCCGTGAAAAATCCACATTTGTTCACAGTGTATCCCGGCAGGTTTTGTGATTCATGGTGCTCCTGTAGAATGTTGATTTCTGGCAGAGCTGCGACTCTCTAACCACCCTTAAGGGCCCAGACTACAGCCATTCTGGTCACACACGCATGGAGATGCTGCCAGTAAACGATTCGTCGGAGTGTTCCGGTGCTTTCCGGCAGCGTGGCAGTTCTCGCTGCTGCTCTCCTGTGGGGCCTGGATTGGAGCTATTCCTGTCGCACAGCGGGACGCCCCCCGCGGCGGGACGGGGGGAGTGCCGGAGTGTGACTCGCTACTCCGGGGTCTTGCGTGCGAGGCTCAGGCTGAGCCCCGTCTGGCTGTGAGGGGGTTTGCGTGTCTCCTCAGAGCGCTCAGGTTTCTCACACTATCCCAGAGACGTGCCGCCGGCCCGCAACTGTGCGTCCCAGCGCGTCCGTGCGGCAGGGGCCCACGCCAGGGGCTGCCGAACATGTGGCCGTGACTCATGCGCAGCCACTCATATCAGGAGAGCAATCACTCAGCCGTTGGGCTGGTCTGACTTACCGATGGTGATGATCATAGCCCCATCGTGTGTACTACGGTCGGCTGAAATGAAGGATTAAATGGCGCAGTTTTTATAAGCTGCTTCTGTGAATTTCATAATTGTCTATTTCGGTCTTAGGGCTGGCCTCTGTGCAGTTTTACAGTTGTGGTGCGCACATACATGTATGGTTCTCTTTCACTTTTGAGACTCGTTTGATTGCCACTTTATGTGCTGTGTATCCACTGTGCAAAGGATTTTTATTTTACATCTAGCTTTAAAATAAAAAATGAAAAATTCCATGCTAAGAATATTGAGTTTAATATTCTTATAAAATGCAGCTACATTACAAGAACTTGCCTGAAAAGTAACTTTCAGAAGATCAAAGATAGTTTAGTGACACTGAAATATTAGCAATATATTCTGCGTCTGCACATTATGTAAATACTTATGAATATTCACATCGGATGAACGTATTCTGGAAAAAAACAGAATGTATTAAATTCCCCAAGAGATGAACCATGTACAGTAATTATCAATATTAGACTGTGCCATTGGAGTCAATAATGATCAAAATCTTCAAACGCAGGTGGATCGAGCATGCTAGATACCGGACTTAATTAACGTCAGGCGAAACAGATGGTGTTTAAATAATACATTTGTGTTGTGCATTGGAGAATCTCTGCAGACAGCTATCAAAGAATAAAGCAGGGCAGTTCATTCAGGGTTCAGTGTTTCCCTTCTGACTCCAGAAAGACGTCTTGGACGAAGGCTATGATGCCATGCATTAACCCATTCGTGGACCTTTGGTGGATGGGGACCCTCCACAAGTTGTGTTCAGAGCATTTCTTCACTCACTTCACAATGCGGTGCAGGCAGGTACAATATGGCACTCGTGGGTTCTGTGGAACTCATTGCTTGTGTTAATAGGGCTCTTGCATCAAAGCTAGATGTATCAGATGGGAACCCAAGGTATATTGCAGCACATGCACATGATGTCCATAACACCTTCCATTGCTTACTGGATCATGTACAGTGCTGCATATATTTAATGACATACTTTGTGCTCTTTCAGTCATTCTTATAGGCATGTGACCTGCACCGGTCATTCCAGAGTGTTGTGATATTTTTGGTCTGTTCTGATTTTGGTCTGTTCTGACCCCTGTCTAAAATGAGCACGTTGTGAACTATAAGCATGTTTTCCCTTGGGGCTTGCCTCCTTTTCTCTGTGCTCTGCTTGATTTCATTTCAGATTCCATACATGCACGAGACTTAGCAACTATTTATGAAGGTTTATGTAGTTCATGTAATATTAAAAAACCACCTGAAACTGCACGAAGCTGTTAAAACTCTAACATCCAGGACTCAATACATATTAGATTCCATACAATACCATCACCAGAGTGTACAATATATTTGCTGTGTTTCAGGCTATTTAATATTGGGACTAGATGAATATTACAAATGTGATGTCCAGTAGCTAACCCTCTATTGGCACCTGCTATATAAAGGGCATCAACAAAAAAATAAATCTCATTAATAAAAAATTAACTTTACACAGAGATGTGTTCTATCCATCTTTCCTCTGAAGCTGAACATGTATGAACCGGCTGCAAGTATATATTTTTTTCCAAAGGGTAAGAATTCATGGCTTAAGATGGACTGATAAATAGGAACAGGCAGAGCCTTAAATCTTCAAAAAAGGAGAAAAAACATTTTTCAAATCTCTGACACTCCATTCCCATTGAAACCTCTAACAAAATGTCAGGAAAAAGATTATTTTGAAGTTTAGAAAATTTTGATGTTTTATTGCACTGCTGGGACATTGCTGTTTTGCAAAAGCAGCAAGTTCTCAATGTTGTTAGTGCTTTTAACATCACACTGTAATGCTCTCTTTTGCTTAAAATATTGAACTTGTGTCATGACCTCCCATATGTCAATTGGTACTAAAACGTATATGGCTACTAGTACATGGTTGCTAAGTGGGATACTCATTTAAGGTCTAATCTTCTGTTTCTTGTTGTTTTTACATTAAGGAACATGCAAGCAATGTTATCAATGTGAACTGTTTCTTGCTTATTAGCTTATTCGGCAAACACTGATTTGGAATGACTTGCATCATTGTAATATATTCTCAATATGTATTGCAGAACCAAACAGAACAAGAATCGCAGTAATAGTGATGGAGCAGTAACCTTTGAACCACAACAGCCTGATATTGGCCATGTAATAAGAAAACACATAGTGGCAGTGCAATTGTTTTTCTGCTGTTAGCTCGACACAGCTGTTACCCAAAATGGCATCGATATTGTGTTCCTGATCAGTCTAGTCCTGTGGTTGGATGAGGGTGTTCATTAATGTAACTTTGTTTTTCACAGGACCCATGCAGGAGAAGAACTAATCCTTTCTTCTTTCAGTTTGTCTGTCTGTCAATGCTGCCTGCTTTCTGACTCACCCATCCTCAGTGCTGGATGCAAAAATACCATCCAAATGCTTTCTTTGTTCTCAGCCTTTTTTTTGGCCCCACCACATCAAGTCTCTTTTTTACAACTGATTTGAGGAAAATGTCTATGGAAGACTCAGCGCTTTCTCTGACCTCTTGCTTTTGCAGTCTCTGCTGCAACGTATTAGTGTTTCAGAGACCAAAAGCTTACACAGTTGTGGAATTGGGTTTATCGGAGACTGTAGATGTAATTGGACTTGTGGTGCACAAATGCATGCCACTCAAAGATGGATCTCTCTAATTGACAGGGGAGGAAGAAACACTCTTGGTTCATAAATGGTGGAAGGAAGCATCAAAACCTTTAGGGGTTATATTGGAAAACAGAGTTGACATATTACAGGTGTATAGCATAAAAATATCATTTTTCTGGTTGTGCATAGCGATTAATATTTCAGCTTGAACTATAGAAATAACACAATGGGATGACTGATGGGCTTTCAGGGCACTTCGGTTTATGCATAGCAGGTTTACATACCAAAATGGGAAGAGGATAATGATGCCACTAAAATTAATTCCAAATATCCCCTTTAAAATGTCACTTGGGCTTTACTGTTCAAATGCACGACCCATTATTCATGGAAACTCACCTAATTAAGTATTAATGAGTCACATTTGCAGGTTTTAGTTGTTAAACCTTTACAAATAATGCCCCATCTGCTGAAATGTCAAATATATGGATATCAATGTAGAATGACAGAGGGGAAAGGGCATTATAAACTGCTGTAATACTGTGAGATGCCATGACATCTCAAAAAATAAAAGGGTTTTTATGTGTGTTAGAGGAACTGCACTATTTAATCTGACCTATTAGTGCCGTTCCATGACAGACACCCCAATTTTCCCATCTCATTATAGCGGAACATCTTTTTAACATGCAGAGGACAACCTGATTAACATTTCCATATATAGCCCACCATGCAATCCAGAAATATTAAAAGGACCACAACCAACATGTTCAATGAAATAATAATAATAATAATAATAATAATAATAATAATAATAATAATAATAATAATACGGATTTGGTTACAGGATCCCAAAGCAAGAAGTCAATCTTGAAAAAAAATAAGAAAGCTTAAGGAAATGCAAACCATGGAATCCATCTAGTACATGATCAAGAGGGAAATGATAGGCTACATCTATTATTACCACAATAATAGGCAAAGAAAGATCAAACAGGGTGGATTTGTTTGTTCATTTCTTTGTCCCTGTAAAAATGATTCTCTCTTCAAGATCAAGGGAAGACCACCAAACATCTTGAGCACTATATACCCCCATACTAGCTCTTGTTCAAATTTCTTTTCTTTTCTCCCATTTCTCTCCATTTATTTTTCTGTGTTTGTGCCTGGGGCACTGATGTTTGGAAGGAGAAAGTCCTAAGAAATGTGCACTCCTATGATTGGACACAAAATGACTGATACTGTATGTGTCTCTGAACCTCACACTGAAAAGACTGATTAACTGGAGTCTGATGAAAGGTAGAAGAGTATCGTTTTTGAGACGTTTCGCAATTTTTCAGTGTCCATGTCTTCTTTGTGTGTTTCTAGTACACATTGCCCGTGTTTTAGCCTGCACCAAATTTGTTGGAAATTAAAATTTTACACCCAATTAATTTTTTGAGTCCATTCTGAAAATAGACATTGTGCATCACACTGGATTTTGCAGTTACACAAACATAAGTGCCCACTGGTCAGGCACAGTTTCCATGGTGAAATCCCTGTCATATGACACATCTGGCCAACAGAGTCAGATCAATTTCATGCTGGATTGTAAATGCTGGATGTAAACACAGGGCCTGCAAAATAAGTCTGATTGCGAAGAAGAGTTTTTTAATGTAGATAGATGAGCTAATGAACATACTACCATATTTGTTTTAAGTATTTCAGGGAACTAGAATATGAATTACTTGCATTTACACTAAATGTTTGTACACTTAGTTTGGCAAGATATATATATATATATATATATACATTAAATATATTTTAAATTTTTTTTTTAATTTGGCTCTGCAATTCAGCTTGTACCAAATGATTAAACAAAAAGAATATACAAACCTTTTTGTATTTTGTTAAAAAATATTACATATGAATACTATTTTTCATGCCTTGTTATATTGTTGATATGTTTTCATTAATTACAATAATTTATTTTTTTTGATTACAAAGAATAAAATGGATCAGTATGATAAAATTCAAATGTTTCAGTATGTATGCTATTTTTATAATCCTATAAATTTATGAAGGAGTACGTGATCCAAGGAGTGCAAAAACTGCATTTAGGGAAATCCCAGGAGCACATAGCCACAGAATGTTGGAGATATTTCAATTTGAAATCCTTCTGTGTTCACTGTGTTAAACAAGTGGGTTATATGCGCAATGTAAGACAGTTTGGCATTTGCACTTAAAAACAAAATCATTTGGGAATATGGTTTTAGGGTCTCTTGATTATGGAGCCAAAGGCTTAAATGAAGTAGCATATGCTAGTGTGATATGGGAAGCCTGTCCTTCCACGGATACACAGAACACATTCTGTGTTCTCTAAATGCACTATATGAACTGATTTAGGGCATTAAAAAAAACTGCTACTAAAATGGATTTCATTCCCATGATTCTTTCAGTTGTTTTAACAGCTTCTTTTTTGGTTTGTTTTTCTGAAGAAACAAGAGAATGTCCTCAAAAAATGTTGAAAGTCCTCAAAAAGCTGACTGTCCCATTTCCCCTTTTAAGTGTAACATAACTAAGAGAGGTTGCTGGAGATCAGCATGCACAGAACATAACCACCACTCTGTGCTCAGTGTCATGGAATGAGACCAGGCTCAGGCTTTCATAAATAGATGATGGAGTGGTTAAAACAGAAGCCAGGATGAAAGCAGAAGATGGCAGAAAGTGCTCTCAGGATGAATAGCAAAGATCGGCCTGTGAAAAAGTGCAGACATGCTTCCAGTTTCCCTCAGGAAGAGTTCCTGCAAAAGTAACAGCGTGGCAAGTATCTTTGAGGGGGGAATGCCTCGCTCTCTGAAAGGAAACAAAATCTTGCTGTGTTCTCCTGCAAGACTTTACATCTCTATATAAAACATGGCACGGTCTAGAATTAATGCAAGGGACATTCCATGTGGCGCTGCTTACACTGTAATCAGGGCTGCAGCTATTGAATCAGTAAAACTTGATATTAGCCATTGACATTCTATATAAAAAAAATTGATGTACTGTTTAAGACTCAAAAATAACTGTCCTTTGTTCTGGTTTGAGAGCCGTGGTCCATGACAGCTGTATTTTTTTGATGACGCCTGAATGCTATGCAAATGAGGGAAGAGGAACTTCACAGTGTGGTCGCCGTTCTCCGTGATGACGAAACTGCGGCTGTTTGTCCTGATTCTGGGGCATTTGCAAAAATTCCTCTGGGGTGTTCACTTTATTTGTGGGCCCGCCTTTTTTCTCTGAGAAGAAAATGACATCATTTGCACGTGATCCTTTTTGACAAAAGCATTTGATTGGAACAATTTTAATTTTGACAAGATTGAATATTGAAAGCTAACAGAATGCTCTTCGCATTCACATGTGCACTCTCAAAGCCTACAGCCAATACGTTCGGGAGGAAATAGGCTACGGCAAGCGACAGTGTAACAGAAACCCGTACCTTGAAGCAGCACATGCATGTTTTAGTAACCCCTTCGAATGATAAATATTTGGCCCCGCTCACATGGCCTGGCAGTGTGACGGGACCCGGAGGCCTTTTCCTTACATGGAGATCTGAGGGAATCGGGGAAACTGCAGCCAAGCCTCGCAACTGGTGACCTCTGCACAGGTCGCGCGGAGCTCTGGTAATTCAGCGAGTGCACGCATGGGGAACTCCGAGAGGTTATTTAGAGTTCTTCCTTCAGAGAATATTTATTGCTCTCCCCCACTGCTGCCATCGGTTCTGTGAATCCGGTAGATTAAATTCCCCCCAAACTTCCACCCCCCCACCCCCCATAACCCTGCCCCAACACCACCCCCCCCCCCCCACACACACACACCCCTAAACCACTCTTGTTGAAGTAAGCAGGGAAGGTTTCATATTTTTGATTTACACTGTATTGGCATGCCCATGCACATGCTCATACGAGCTCTGAAGAAAGACATATCCCCATTTAAAATAGACCTCAGTCAGAAACATACCTGTCGCGCTTGGAAAATATTTTGGTGCCTAATATCTCTTTACGTTGTCATTTTCTAATTTGTCTCATGCTGATCTGAGAACCGGAGCAGATTATAAATGGACATGAGTAAGATTTTTTAATCTTAAATTTCTGTACAGTGAAAGGGCATTTGAAGTGGAATTACTGATTTAATCTGGAGAAATTCTATATGATGATACTTTGTACATATGAATTAAGTGTAAAGCTGACAATATGCAGGAATACTGGATTTTCAATATCTTCCTCTCAAAAATGTATTAAATAGAACTGAATGTACCAATGATTTCATTATGTAGGCTAAGACAGTTCTGTTGAATAAGCATACAGTTGCTATAGTTACAATATTTTTAGTCCCTGTAAGACTCACTGACAGAATACCTGCATAGAAATCTGAAGGTAAAATCTTTATTATTTACATAATAGTACCCTGTCAACTTGGTCATCTGAGAGAAAAAGAGAGCAGGAGAAAGAAGGAACACGAGACAGTGATCTTTCATTGGCCACACACAAAAGCCATTTCAGGTGTGATTCCTCTTCATTATACTGTACGTATATTGATTTATTCAGTTACAGTCCTTGGCCTTGTGCACCATGAAGGTCTAATAGGGTATTGCACAAGCAGGCAGTCATGTAGACCACAGGTAGACCACAGGAATTGCTACAGATACTTGATCAACAAGAAGAGGTACTAACTGGTTTCTAGAGTTTGAGTGATGGTTGATACTGTCAATAAAAAGACTGTATATATTTTTATTGACAACATGGTATATATGAAACATTATGTTTTCCAAATTAGCCTGGATGGTATCAGACTAGGTCAGGGCTATCTAGCCATCTAAAAACTGATTTATTCTTCGTCCCACGACCCTTTTGACAAGTGCCATATGACAAAAATGATGTATTTTTAACCGAATAAAGTTTTTCTCAGTGTCGTGCACCTCTAGATTTTTATGTCGCAGACAACGTCATAGCCTAATTTGTCACGCAGTGTTGATTGGACAACCAGATGGAACACCTAAATTCATTGTCGCGGAAATGCACGAGAGTGCAACGCTCATTTTTGTTGCGGAACACTTGTCAAAAGAGTTGTGCAAGGAAGTATAAACCAGGCTTTAATACCCTGCTGAATAGGCCTATAACCCACCCCTGTGAGACTCCAATTATGTCACTCCACTGGGCTCCATGTATAAGAAAGAAAACAAGTTATTTCTTTTCTTTTAATTGTTAGTCATTTGTAAACAACTGTCCTATGATTTAAGAAGTTTCAGTTCTCAGTATATTGCTCCAGTCAGCATCCATTATTGTATGCCTCTATATGTGGGATTTTGGCATGTTGAGTAGAAAGCACACACACACACAGGCACACACTCAGGTACACGCGTACACACACACACACGTACATCGCACACACACACACATACACACAGCCGTATATGTACAGAACATTCTCACAGTCCTTCTGGTAGGAAGTCCAACCTGTGCCAAATAAGACACAGCCTAAGCACAAGCTCAGGTGCCCTACACAAATACATAATTTAGAGATAAAGCCCGTTTTGGGAGTGGCATGCATTCGTTTGGAAGAGAACACCCATTAAACACATTGAAAGAATGAAATCCAACAGGTATACACTTTGCACGAAAATGGAAATAAGACCAATACACTGTCATTTCGCAGGTTCATCTCGGGCGACAGCAAAGGAGCCTAGCTACCTTGACAGCCCAGTGCACAATGGTCCACACACATACACCGTTATCACTTCTTGTCAGAGCCCAGATTAACAATTGACTCAACTCGAGGGCTCATTTGGCAGCCGGAGAGCCAGCTCGTTGGGCAACGCGAGGTTGCAGACTCTCTTACATGCGCGTAACTGACACGCAAAGGCACACAAGCATAATTCATAGGAGACAGAGTGCCAACTAGGCAACACTGTTAAAAGTTTCCAACCATAAAAATAACATGGCATGCTAAAACTGGGAGCATGGGATTCTTGCCCCTGTGTCAACCACAACAGTCTGTGCCTGCATTCCCTAACTGTGCAGATACTGAATTTACTTTTGTAGTCAGTTATATACCCTCAAGGGGAAATAAACCACGCATTTGCACACACTGACACACACACACGCACGCACACACAAAGGTCTATATGTCAGAAAAGATTACATTAACTCAATGGTCCTTCAATAAAAGCTTAATTGTTCTCATCCCCAAAAGCATGCTGAATTCAAGTAAGGTTAGCTAAGAATAATAGCACTGTTTGAGAGAACTTCAGCTCCTCAACGAAAGGTCATAGATGATTTGTATGATGCACTCAAACATAATTGGGAAGCGGTGCAAGTCGATGGCCATATTGATAAGCTGCCCTTACACATTCCCTCCTCCCCTAACCTCCCTTGAATTCTTCTGTGCCTTCTGGAGGGTGGCGTAATAGGTGCTGATAATGAACTCTGATTTAGTGCTGCATTGTGGGTCTCGTTCAAGTCTTCCACCTCACTCTGACCTCAGGACATTGCTGGCAAGCCAGATTCCCCCTAATCAATCTCAGCATCTTGGGGGATGAAGGTCAGCGAATGACACATATCAAAAAAAGGGCAAAACATTTACACAACTGTTGTAACTGTTAATCGTTACATAAATGCCATGCCGCGAAATGCACCGCCCACAGATTGGCTACATAGGCAGGCTCTTTCTGGCACTAGATGAGGACCCCACACGGGAAAGAGAAAACCAAGCGTGGAGAAAATGATGCAGAGGATTTATTGGTCAACGAGGAGGAATACTGTTCTCATCTCGGCTGAAAATTAATTTAACTGCCAGGAACTCAGTGGCATTACTGGGGGATCACTGTGGATAAAAGGAGTCTTAATGAAAATACACAACACACAGTGAGGTAAATGCCAAGAGACACCATTATTATGATAAATTAATGGTGGAAGGGGACGCTTGAGGTCTGGGAAATTCACAAGCTCCTCTCTGTTGTGCTGTATTAACAGCTGGCATGCAGTGCCAGAATGAGGGGAGGCTGACCCCTGACTGCTGGAAGGAATCCAAGTTTCTGGGTTAACTATGGAAATTCAAAGAAAAGAGAAGATAGGTGGGCAATCTGAGCATATATGTAACAGGTACACATTCCTTGAAAACCATAGGGCATGAGGAGTTTATGATGTGTATACAGTACATACATACAATCAGCTCAATAATGTTTGGGACAAAGATGTGAATTGTTTCTTTAACCCCCCAAAAATATACAGAAATCGTTACAGTATTTATAGTTCTGCTGAGAGCAAGCAAGGATGCATCACATGCCTGTGAGCCCAATCACTTGCAAGGCATTAAATATAATTGCCTTATCCCCAGTGAACAGGAAGGGGCGCTCAAAAATTCAACAGCGTGACAGATGCATGTACCATTATTATGACATGCGTGCGCAGTAACTTACACATGGCAAACGGATGCACTTCAGTCAACTGCATGTCATAAGAAGATGATTTAGTATGAGAATCTTTCAAGAAAGATTCCAATAGATGCTCCAATAGACTGCCTGTCTTTTACTTTTCATTAACAAATGAAACTCTCCTTCTCATTCCCTGCCATAATAAACTCGGTGGAGATGGCCATTATCCTTGTGTTGGCAGCTTGTCCAAAGCCCACAAACTCTCCTGTTCTGATTAGCAAGGAGCAGATGGGATCATTGAAAGTGTGCATTGAGACTCTTTTGAAAAGTGGGAACCATAAAGGCATTCTGAAAAAAAAAAAAAAAAACTTCACTTCACCTGTGGTTTTTCAAGACTTGGTGTCGAACTCTGAGGCAGATAGAAAAAGGTTTTTGGGAGTAGTTCAACTAGTCTACCTTTCAAGACCATATGAAATGACTCAATAAATTAGCACTTAAAGATAAGGCTAGGTCTGTTTGCAATTTTGTAAAAAAAGGAAATCCCCAGCAATATCCAGTACTGGGCATGAATGCCTTTCATGGTATCGTCCCCTCTAATTAACATTTTGAGGTCCCCCATGATCTAGACTATCTGTAATAATGGCTAAATGTGAACATGATTCAGCAAATGTATCGAAGAACAGAAATGTCAAAAAAATTTGCCAGCAAGCTGTTTGCAATCAGATGCATATTGCACTATATTAAACATTTGGGGTTCAAAAAAGGGTAGCTGCCAATGGGTTTTGTACTGGTGTATTATTTGTGGAGAAGGGGGAAGGCCGCCTCCATGACCTTACACGTAAGCTATGTAATGTTCATCTTTATCATAAATAACTATGAGCATAAAGTGAGCCATTATTATGGAAACCCTAAAAGGCTATGGATTCATACATTTTATTTAGTTTTCTCGAGATCTCAAGTTATTTATGTAATTCTCTTGAAATAAATGTTATTTTCCTGAGATAATGGCATTCATTTTCTCTGTACATTATAACCTATAAAAACATGAAAAAACACAAAACAAAGCACATACAAGCTGCCACTGTTTACACTTTTCCATAATGCCAGAACTGCTGCTTATATTGAGTGGTTCCAGCACTTATGTGGAGATTGATTAGTGTAAAATGTTTTCCAAGCAAGTAAGATATCCCCCACTCATATCGCTGATTTACCCTGAAGGCAAATTGTTGTGAGTGATGGATGCTGGTGGGAGGTTGGCCCTATTCCATGGACTCCCTGCTGAAAGCGTTGCTGTATCTGATTGTGGTGCAGAAGGGATGGTGGGGAGCTGCAGAGTGCAACATGAGCAGGCCAGTCGCATGGAGGCTGTCCTGAGGGTAAACGGGCTGGAGGCAGCGCAGACCACAGGGATCCCAAAGAAAGGGTGACCATGTGAAAGCACCTGCGTGTTTGTGTGCATGCATATGGATGTTTGTGTGTGTGTGAGTGTGAGAGAGAGAGAGAGAGGGAGAGGAAGTAGGTGAATGTGGGTTGAAGCGCAGAAAATAGGAGCTATATTGCAAGCAACACGTGAATTTAATTAAATTGAGGCATCAAAGTCATTGTTTTGGGAGGTTCAAACAGTCAGAAAGCAGTTTCCTGAGAACAAGAGGTCCTGTTTACTTATTTTCCTATCAACTCCTTTTAGGTGTGTACTATAATTGAGTCTGTGAGCCAAAGACAGATTTCCACTTTTAACCGGTGGACAATGAAGTTTAAATTGATTTGAATTAAACTGAACCAGAGTGGAGGAAGAATGAGGGCACATTCAGGATTAGTCAGGTTGTCATGACGACCATTTACGCCACAAGGACGAATCGGTGGTGTGTCATCTACCTGGAGTTGAGAACGAGGGCAAAGCCAGCTCATTTAAGTGAGTTAATGTGTACTTAAAGTATGCCTTGATGACGTCAAATGAACAATGATGTGCTTTGGGAAGCAATGTGGATAGCATCGATTCATAAAAAACATAGCTTGAGGGAAAAGAGATAGTGGGATAGAAAAAATAGGGAGAGGGAGAGAACTGTGTCAACACCATGCCCATAGAGGTACAGGAAATGGGGGCCATATATGGTCATCCAGGAGTTTGGGAAAGAAAGCCACCAGAGTACACATTTTAGATGCACATTGTGCCATGTAGTTGGTGAAAACTGCCTAACTTTGAAGTTATGTGGCTGTATTATACTATGACGCAGAGGAAGTCATACAGTTGCAAGAGCGGACAGAAATAGGCATTGTTGTTAGAAAACGGGTGTTAGTACGAGATACATCCTGACCTGAGCTGCTGATGGAGGTACTGGTACAGTCTTTGTATAGTACATGACCCTAATCCTTACTCAGTGGACTTCCGTAGATCAGCGCCCTTATCTTCGTGGATTAGAGCTGTCCATAATATACCCCCCTGTGACACTCCTAGCACCTGATCGTAGTCAAGCATTCTCAGCGCTTTTCCTCTCAAGAGAGATCTGTTTTTCCAGGCGATTTTTCTTCACATGCAAACGCGAGAGGGCCTCAGCTTTTCCATGGAAACACTAGCCAAAAGCAAAAAAAGTATGAAATACAGCAAACAACCTCCGGTACCTTTACGAGCACAATTCCTGCTGAAGCTGCATATGTGATCTGATTACTTTGCTAAATGATGCTATCATAGCATAGTGTGCTAGGGTACCAGTGCAAAAATGGCTAAAATTATCTCTTCCGAAAAACTAGTATCACAAGGAAGTTGATGTTAATTGACGATAACATCTAACGAGCCGTAAATCCTCCAGTATTATGATTTGGCTTACCAGAGAAGTGGCTCCTCATTTTATTTTGTTTATTTATGCATTTATTGTTTCAAGACTGTACACCGACTACAGCAGGTACACAGGCTTTATTAATGGGAAAAATATTTTACAATTATTAGTGTGCTTGCATTCATGCAAATGCACACTATTGTTGTTCCAAGGGCTTTCTATTATTATTCTGGCCACTTTTGGTACGCTTATCTCCTCATACAGTTTTCTTACTAAATACACTTATCATACATCAGCGTGTTCAGCTTTTTTGTGCTTTAAGTTGCTATATCTTTTGGTATTCATACTGTTTATTCTTTGAGATATTTCAGCTATTTAGCGAAAAAAATTCCCATTGAAATTTATGGCGGAATGTTGACCCTTGTGCTGTCTCAAGGCCCTCTGCCTTCTAGCAGCTGAATTCCTGCCTCGGCAGCCGATGATGTCTCTATGCACTCTAGCAGAATGGTATACTTTCATTGCACCAAATGCCATGCATTATGCCAGAGATACTTTGATAATGAGGGGATATGTCAACAGGAGCTGATACAATGGAAGACAGCATAATGCTAACTGATCGAATAATAAAACAGCATAATGATCGAACTAAGTTTGAACTAATCTTGTTTGTTTTCCAAGGTCTGGGATGATTGTGGAAAAATAATAGCTCTTGCTGTACTACATTATGGAGTGTTGGGTTTGCCCATTCCCCCCACCCCCCCAAATAGACACTGAAAAATTCAGGAGAGGATGTGTTGGCCCTGACTGCCATGCAGAGTGGTAATTAGTGCCTGAGATTCACCAGTCTGGGCTCGTTGGGGAGCACTGGATTGGTGCTTAGAGGCCTTTACTTTCTCAGACATGTACTAATCTAAGATGTAGTGATCCCGATAGTCAGATTTAGCACAGCCTTATAATTTGCTCCTCCTCAGCACTAGTGATCATGTCTGTTTCTGTGGCTCCATGGAGGAGACAGCTCTCTAATAGTTTGCAGGGCAGTTCTAGGCATGTCTTGAGTGTCACTGTAAGAAAGGAGCCTTCCAGATGTCTAATCATATATTCTAGCATGATTTTTTGTCTGCAGTTATGTTGTGTATTTAATAACTGTGTCCATATATCCAAGGTTGTCCACAAGACCCAGAGGCTGTATGCTAAACTGCTCGCTTATCTATATTTTATATATTTATGCACTGATACTTTAAAATGCAAAATAAACATAGATTTCATACCCTGTTACAATTCTTTTACCCCTTTCCACACTATTTTGTTTCCCAATATTAAATTCCCAATTGAAACTGTGGGCTGGTCTCATTGCTAAAACATGTCTGGTCAATTCAGGAGGGCATGTAATAGCACACTGATCCTCCATAAGCCATGAACTTCGCTGGCTGATATTTTTCCACACATCAATCAGCCTGTTCAGTTGCCATAACTACTGTGCTGGAGGACTGTTCATTCTGGGTGCAGTTGCCTTAAGGACCAGAGGATTTGCTATTGAGCGATTATCCAAATGTTTCATGTTCAAATACCATTCTGTTCGAATACCATTATTTACATTCTGCACATGCCATTAGTGGTGAACCTGGGCCTGAAACTTACAATTTTCTATCGATTTAGGAATTGTAGCACTGAATATGCATTAAAAAGATAATGGGCCTGATTTACTAAGACCTATAGCATGTGCAAAACCTTTTAGAACATGCAAAAATAATAACATGACAAACAATTGGTCATGGTATTTGTTTTGAACCAATCATTGGCTGTGTTACAAGTTTAGTGTGTGCTACAAGGTTTTGCACATGCTAAAGGTCTTAAAAAATCAGGCCCACTATATATTGAGGTGAATACTTAGGTAATGTGTATGAGTTAATAGGGGGTAATTTCTGTTCTTTGCAATAACGTTTCTGTCCTTTGTTTATTTTTTTGCACTTGAAATGCAAAAAAAAAACAAAAACATAAGCATGATTAATTTAGACGACTGAAAATTAATCTTGTGTAACTGTCTGCACTCTGGAGCGAATGGTGGAAATATCCATCCATCAGTTTTAAAAGCAATCAAAACACAGGACCAAAGTTACAGGCAGTTTAACTCCTAATTGCTTTAATGATACTTCCAAATTCCAGTCAGCTTCTGGTCTGTGTTTACGGCACAATGCTTTTTATGTCGGTCCCCAAAGTAGTCTAATTAGCTGATTCATTCAGCCCTTGTGGGCAAAGCTCCCCCTTTTTGCCTCACTGTAACTTAATTCTATTCCGAGAAACGGCAAAGTGTGTGAAGCAAAGCACCGAATCCCGAAAAGAAAGACAGCTTTGAATGTCCTGTTGCGGTCGTGTCTACAATAGTGTCATGTGTAAAACACAAACCCTTAGTTAAATGACAAACTCTTAGACTTTACAATTACCGAAATAAATGCTAGCCGTAATACCAAAGCTAAATTTAAAGGGTTTTTTCGTGCATTCATATATAGAAGTCCATAGTTGACGTGGAAAAACACCCAAGAAATAACATATTTAAAAATATAATTTCTTCACATGGCTTCGACAAAATGGTGTCCCCATCCCAGACTGTCAAAACAACATCTGCATAATGTGTCCTTTCCTTATAACATGTGCTAGCTCTTTATTTAGGCCCTAGTGCTGTCTCGACTGGACTACTGCAGCAAGAACAACAGCACTGTCTTATCAAACCTTCCACTTCTGCCTGGTCACACCACTCCGTGTCTGCTGGTCGCCTTACTGTCCCTTCCTTAAAGGGGTCCATTTCTAGGTCATGTGTCTTGTCTATTGTCTATTGTCTATACAGAGTGAGTCAACATGCTTGCTTAACGATCTGTGAGATAACGAAGGGAGCGAAGAGCTGTTTTTTAAAAAGATAACATTAATGTTAAGTTGAACATAAACATTGAGGTGTAATCTGAAAAGATTTTTGAAATATTTGACTGTCAGTGGCCGATATAGGGAAGGTCTTTCTAATTTGGTATTTAAACTAAATATCTTTTAAACCTTTTTTCTGTTTTATATTTACTGTATAATATGTTGTAGGCTATACTGCACCACTCATGCCATCTATCATACAATAAATAGTGCCCAGTATTTATTACTTGATATTAAATTAGTTTTCTCTCCTAACTGGACTGCTACATGTGCCCAGCAGATGATTACTTTGCCTTGCCACTCCTTCATGAAGAAATACTGTGACCATATGTTCTCTGGGGTCCTTGTTTTCCTTTTTGACAAAACTCCCACACAGTGCATCTGCAGTCTGAAGCTCCATTATAGTGAAAAGAGGAAAACAGGAGAGAGAGAGAGAGAGAGAGAGGGAGAGAGAGAGAGCAAGAGAGAGAGAGATAGGGAGAGAGAGAGAGAGCAAGAGAGAGAGAGAGAGAGAGAGAGAGAGAGAGTTTGTTTATAGGAAATTAAGTACAGCCTCATCAGCTCTCAAAGCTATTCAGGGCTGTGTTAATCGCATCAGCCCAACCAGCGTCACTCGCCATCACAGGGAGCAAGGCTTATTTGATTTTATCACTAATAACATTTCCTGTTAGTTCCAAGACAGGGCATGTGAGAAAAGCGAGAAAAAAGAAGGGTTCCTGCTGTTACATATTGACTCCAAACCTTTGGTGAGAATAAACTGTATGGTACATGCCTCCTTCTGATGTGGCTCGTGCAAACCACAGAGATTGTGTTACTCATCCGTCTATCAGTACACTCCTTTCCCTTTGAACTATAAAAAGGAAAATCAAGGAATTGCGAAACAGTTATGAAGAGTGTTGTCTTCTGATGTGCTATATAGGCCAACTTACACATGCGTAGTCTATATAAACATATTTATGTATAAGACAGTTAACCTCCCAACATTACAATAAAAATTTAATAAGATTTTTTTCTATCTAAGACACTTGTATTATTTAATTTGTATGGACAAATGGCATTGTTTATTCAAAATTTTTAATTATTTTTTTCCTGCCGGGTTTCAGGATGTTATGCACACACAGATGAATGTGTGGTAGGCTGCGTGAGCTGGTTGCTGTGTGTAAAGTGCTTATCAGCGTCGGACGGCAGTAAAATGAAAGGGTTCGAATGGACGAGATGTGCACGTCTCAGTGACCGAGCTCTAAATCACTTCTGGGAGCTGTGTGATTAATGGGACAGGAGCTTAGAGCAGAACAGTCATGGTTTTTTTTTCCTGAGCAGGTAATGCTTCATGCCCAGAATAGTCCACTGACCACTCCCTCTAGCAACCGCACCGCTGTGAACACGGCATTATTCTCTTAAGCGGACCGACGGTGAAAACAAAATGATTGCTTCCCTCATTTGGGAGCTGCAAAAAAAAAAGCAAGTCCTAAAAGCACTTATTATGTGGACTAGGATCTGTCATTATTCATCCTTCGCCACACTGAGAGGTTGCTCAGTCCAGTAGTCCAGTGAGTGGTAGCATTTCATTGGCTGTTTGGACGTGCATGGGGATGCGTTAAATTATATTCAGCAATTGGCTTTCATAGATGTTGTTCACCTGTGAGCCAGTGCAGCAGAGACTAAATGGCACTGTGTGACTGATAGCCCATCAACAGCGTGTCGCTAGATAGCCAATGTAATGTATTTCATGCAACTTAATCCCCAATTTCCCAGCCATTCGATATGGGAGATGAATTTTCAAAATGCTATTTGGGAACATCTGCAGTAAACAAAAGTCTAACCCTGCTGCTATTGCTGTTCATTGATGAGATATGGTAAATATAGCATAAGAATGCAAAACTGAAGGTTGCCAAAAGGAAACTGAATGGTAAAAATATCACCAGAAATCTTTCAAAAACTGACACACACACACACACTTCATTCTAACATTTCATGCAATATCAGAGAATTACTGTAAATAAAATATTTGCAATTCTTTGGCAGTGTGTAGTGTGGCACTGTTGACACAGAACAAGAAGGTCCTTGGTTCAAGTCCCAGCTGGGGCTTTAATGTGGAGTAGACTGATGATCTGTCCAGGGTGTGTTCCTGCCTCTTGCCCAGTGCATGCTGGGATAGGCTCTACCAGCCCCTTGCAACCCTGACTGGGAGTAAGTGAGTTAGCTGATGGATGGATGGATGGCTCCATTCAAGGGCCATAATCTTTAGAGTTGGGCCACAATGATTAAATGAATAAAATCCATAGCAATATAAATTTCATGGATCATCTGGATTGTGCGTGAGAATTATTCTCATGGTTCACAATCATTAAACATGAAAAACATTCCATAAAATCAACAGAGGGTACATACGGATATGAAAGTGAGGTAGTAATTATGTGATTATTATGTGAATGGAATGCAGAGGAGGCTATTCTCTATGTTGTTTTGTACATTATTAAGATGCAGGTGGACAGTGCATTATGTATTATATATTTCTACATGCTTGGCGTGAGCGGTGAGCGTGGGATTCTCTATACTTATACTCTACCTGTGCATGGGTTGGCAGGCAGACATGATTAAAGTAGGGAGTGACCTGATATTAATTAAATCACTGAACTGGAGGACATAGCGATCCCTGAATACAGGAGTTTCCAGAGATTGAAGAAAAAGCTCATTGACAGAACATACTGCACATTCAGAGAACGAGTGGCCTCAATCAATCTACTAGGAAAAACAAAATGTATTGTAGTGCATTTCATTTTTATTCCTTAACTGGCATTCTTATGTTATATATTTCCTCCTTCAACAATTAAATTCAAGGTAAGATATTGAATACATCTGCCATTTAGACAATTTGCTTTGCTGACAGTTATCCATTTACTACACACCTTAATTGACCACCAGTTTTAACTTCTTTTCTTGGCTGTTAACAATTTTTGTCCAAGAGTTGGTCCTGTCCTGATTCCAGGTAACTGATCTGTGCAAGTGCTTACCAAACAGAAGGGCAACCACAAGGCTGTAACAAAGAGCAATGTTGCTGTCATAGTGACAAAGAATGTACCACTCTAGCTTTATGATTGTAGAATTACTGTGTTGGTGACAGAATTTACTCAAAAGCTGGTTAGCTACTGTAGCTTAGTTTCCAGTTTTCCAGCTCTCTGTAGTTATTTCTGCTATGATTAGAGAGGACGGTTTGCGCTGGATGTTACTACATGTAGCTTACTCCTGTAGCACAGACCTCTGGCCATCTGTCATGGCTGTCCACCTGTGGGGCCCATGGGCACTAAGTACCAAGACCAAATCCCTCCTGGTGGGTTGAGGGAACTGTCAGCCTGGTACAGATTTTTACTGAAGCAGTTCAGATTAAGTGCTTTGTTCAAGGATGCAATGCCAGTGCCCCAGCTGGCAATCAAACCCACAACCTGTGGACACTGCCACCCAAACTGTCTGCTACCTTACCCTACTGTGTATAGGTGAGTTCAGGATTGCCGAAAGTGAATAAGTGAACCTTAAATTATATTTTGTCTAATTTTGTTAAGATGGAATAGAGTTTAGTAAATAAAAGGAAAATAATGTAATTGAATGTGTCAATTAGGAGACCAAAGTCATCAGACTTACAGATGTGAAATTTACTTTAATTATATAGTATCTATTGACATCTTTTCATGTTAGGCTAAACATGACCAGTGAACTTGTAACTTATTTTTTATGGCTATTTTGACATACTATTAAGCATTTATAAACACAATATATGCAAGTATTAGATATTATGTAGGTGATAATGAATGATTCAAATGACCTACATTTAATTCATATGTATAAAGGTGCCATACACCCGTATATGTAGACTACAATCAGGGTTGGAGCTAAGGATGTAGGCATCATATGGAAAGCTTTTCCCGGGCACTAGTAGATCTATGGGGCCCCTAGAGGTATGTGAGTGTGTACATGCATGTGTGTGAGTGCAGAGGGGGGCCTGTTGTCATATTTATTTCTTCCTGCACAAATAATTTCTCGAGCCGTCCATGGCTACAATTAATCTGTAAAATTAACCTGGTGTGTCCACACACTTACCATTATCTTTTTTATAGTGATAATCACTGAGTTAAAACTGGTGGATGAGACAAAATTATCTTCACTTTCAATTTATATTCATTTAGAAATGTTTTTTTATGTGAATACCTACTTCTTGAGATAGGCAAAACCATTTAAAATGAAAGCAATTTGACTGGACTGGGCAAGACAAAGCCTGGGATTACTTAGCAATCAGACGATGATATGTTGAGAAGATGGCATAACGGTGAGAAGCGGTATATTTTAATGGAATCATACTGCCCACAAGCCATTACAGTGGGAGATAACCCTTGGATGTCTACATTGACATTGGCAAAGCAGGTGTGTTTATAAGATAATACACATGAGATGTTCATGAAAAGATTTTAACTTTCTATTCCCTAATGATTTAAAGTCTGTATGAAATAGATAAACAAATTTAATTTCCTTCTGCATTCCTTTGTTTTTGGAATTAGGCTTGTGAAACAAGGAAATTGAGTCCACATGCACAGACATATACCATATGTGTGTATATGCATAGGGTGGGTTGTCAGGCTTTTCATTCAGCCAACGACAGATAGAGAGTTTAATGCCTTCTTTATCTGAATAAAACAAAACTATACACTAATGGAACTGTTCTGCTGAATTTAAGTGTTGATTGAAGCCCTGGCCCAGAAACAGTCAGCCTATAATGTACATAAATGTTTTTCTTCTGGGTATGGAATTTAACGTGCACAATTCATTGCTAAAACTCAAAACAACTTACAGAAATCAGCTGGGTGAGAAAAAAAAAAAACTTAATGCTACTTTGTGCTCCATGAATATACTATTATTTAAAATTATAGGGTTTTTAAAAGATTGTTTATTTATCAACAACAGTTCTTATTTTCCCTTATGCAGTATTTGTTCTTATCTGTCAATTGGATTGGCAGCAAAAAAATACATAAATAAATAAATAAATAAATAAATAAATAAATAAATAAAAATACCTGACAATCTGAATGGAAATAAAACATAATTGAGAATTTGGGGATCACAGGACAGTTTCTGAGTTCTCAGTCAGCTAATGCTGATGTTGGAAACATTGCAGTTGAGATAAAAGTGTGATTTCTGGAAGACCCACATGCTATCTGTCTCACTTTTTAAAGCTCACAATAAGATAGCATCAGCAAGCCATTTCTCAAGAGCAGAAAATGAGAAATAGGAGACAATGAAAAATGCCTCGATTTAAACTTTAAATTGCCTTGTTTGGGTCTAGGAGATGGACAGCAGAAGAGAGAATAGCATTTTCTTATCCTGTGGGCTCTTACAAATGTGAAGAAGCCCTAAGACCTCTTCTGGAAAAAAACAAACAAACCATGTGTTAAGCCAAATGACTGGAATTATTTAAGACAGGTCAGTGCTGCCTTAATTTCTCTCCATTGGGTACAAGAGTAGCCAGCAGCACTGAAAATAACACGTTCGGGCAATGCTACAACTGAGTGCAAGGGTAATTTGGAGGCTCAGACCACTTCAGCTACAGAGCCATCTTTGTCAGGCCCTCTTTTCTCTCTTCCCACAATTTCAAGAGATAATTTGTCATGGTTTTCACCAGCCTGTCCCCATGACAACGTGGCTTTTACCCCCAGCAAGTTTCTTTGGAGCCTAAGCTCAGGCACACAAGCTTACGGTAAGCAGGTCAGCGGAGCTTATGATGTTCTATTACATGAACCAGGAAAGGAATAATATGCAAAAATTCGCATCTCACAGAAAAGTATATCCCTCTTCTTGACCCTCCTATTTAATTACATTTTCAGAAAAATTCTCATCTTCCCCAGACCAACATTACAATGGCAGATTCCCCAGGATACAGTAAGTCTGAGTGAATTACTGCACAACACAAACTGCTCAGTTCTCTCTTCAGTGGATCCCATATAGTGCTGCTCCTTCACTAGTTGATATACTGTACCAGAGACAACTTTAAACTGGGAGAATGGGAAAATGACCACTGACTTTTGAGATTACGTAGAAATTACCATATCCCTTATAGCTGGTACATTCACTAAACTTAAAACAATTATTGGGATGTAAGGTTGTCTTTCTGACCATGGTTTTGTTACAATGCAAACATTTTTTGATGGCAGAAAGAAATGAAAGGAGATTTTAGCATAACGTAACGTAACATAACATAATGACGAGAACAGGCCATTCAGCCAAACAATGTTTGCCATTTTCCTACCACTAAAGTGTACTTTGGTTGGCCTACTACTAGATAGTGTCTAGCACTGAATCAAGCTTGGTCAGGAAACCCCTAGAGTTTCTGCCTCTACTACATGACCTGGCAAGCTATTCCACACAATGACTACTCTTTGTGTGAAAAAATGCTTCCTAACGTCTGTGCGGAATTTACCTTTGGCTGATTTTCTTTCCACATAACTTTTATCTTTCATGCCAGGAACCAATTTGGTTGCCCCTCTTTGAACCTATTCCAGAGCCTCTAAATCTTTCTTGTAGTACAGTCCCCAGAACTGGACACAATACTCAAAGTGTGGATTGACAAAGGTATTACTCAATATTTTTGACTATATATCTGGCATCTTGCTGGCCTTTTTTCTGCTACAGCACAGTGCCTAGAATCTGACAGGCTTTGATTAACCATTACTCCCAAATCTTTTTCAAACTGCGCACATTTCAATTTTGTTCCTCCCATAAAGTAGTTCTGACTTACAGTAGCGTATGTTTTTATTTTCCACATTGTGAAAATTTACATTCAGCTATATTGAATTTCATTTGTCAGGTTTCCACCCACTTCTGGATTCTGTTTAAATATTCTTGGATTAATTTAATAGATTCCAAACTGTTAGCTGAACCTCCCAGGTTTGTATCATCTGCAAATTTAACTAATGCATTTTCAGTGTCAATTTGTGGGACTCCACTTCCCACAGTACCCTGCTTTTCAAGCATACACACACACACACACACGCAAATACTCACATACACACACAAACACACTCTCACGTTCTACCCATATTTGCCCTGCGCCTGCCACTACATGCCTTTGTTCCCCCGGCAACATGTAAATCAGCAAGGCGCCCTTCAATAATCTGCAGTTTATCACGACGACAAATCGACACAAACAAAAACGTCAAGCTCGTTCACAGCTATGATCTGCGTAAGCACGGGTGTGAGGGAATTGGGGCTGGGGAGGATCCAATTAAAACCCCTTTATTTCCCTTCTTGCGGAATCTCCAGCCGATACCACATTGGGCCCCTCGGTCGGGAGCCCAAGTCATCCTCCACTTCCTGTTCCACTCACGAATCTCACGCCGACCATACCTGCTGCTCCTGCCGTTCCTGTGGCGCTACTAGGACATGTTTGACATCCCGCCCCTATGCTGTGCGGGCTGTTCTCTCCAGCAGCACTCTCCTTTCCTTCCCTCACTCCATCTCTCTCTCCCTCTCTCTCTCTCTCTCTGCACCTGGGTGAGGTTTTAAGCACGGGACTGCCATGTGCCTGCAAACCTGCTGACGCCAGCAATTATATACACACGCACAGACTCTCGGAGTAAGGAGAGAGAGAACAGGTGTGTCTCCCAACTGATCCCTGTTGCTAGCGTGCTTGCATGTTAGCGTCAAACTCTCCCATTTCACCCGCCAACTCCCACCCACCCCGCCCCCAGCACACTCCACCGTCAGGACCCTGACAAGTTTATGGGAATCCACCCTGGATTGATGTCTGCAAGTATGTCGGCACCTGTATATCACAGCAGCATTGTGCTTTTATTTAAACGTGCTGTGAATGGCACGTGCTGGCTTCGTGAGAATCACTGCTGTATTTCATCCCTCAACCACAGCAACATCATTATCCGTCACTTACCGATACGTGCGTATCTTTTGCACGGGTTGGTGGAAAAAAAGGCTAATTGGATCCATTTTTTTGTGCACAATGGACAAGAAGGGGCACTTAGAATAATCATGCATGCAGGGTTTTTAATGGCTTCAGCGTGCAGACTGATCATATTGTTTCTTTCACACTGCCATGCACTGTATTTGTACTGAAATGACACGTATGCGAATGCACCACCAACTTCACTGAAGTTTTTTTCTCCACCATCCCTTATTGTATTATTTCAGAAAGCATGACTTTTTTTTTGCTTGATGAAACACAGCAAACCCGTTTGAAGCACACTGATGTTACTTAGTCTGGCATTGTTACCCAGGTGACAATGCCAGACTATGATACCCCAGTCATACCAGAGCTTTCCCAGCATTTGAATAACTGAAATATGCAAATTCACAGTTATTGGCATCACACTGTCCAGTTTTCCCATAAATAGGCTTCATACCTATATTTATTTTAGCAGAGGCAGTTATCATCTGCTCGAAATAATGAAAAAAACATTTAACATTTACATACACTGCCCTTGGAAATGCATTTTAAATATAGTGGTATGGAGAATAGCATTGTAGCAAAGGAGTGTTGTAATTGTTTGGAGTTTTATTCCATCTACTCATGTATCTAAAAATATAACTGCAGAACAATAATTCTAGGCACTCCTGTCATTAATTATACTACAAAGTGCATGTTATTCATTCAGCATTTTTCTCTGGTGAGTGTTCTGGCTCGGAAATGAAAGGGGGAAGGAGATAGAACATTCTGTTTCACTTCTCATTTTTATAACTTCACAGCAGATTATCATCTCTATTTTCATCACACCCTGCCTGTATGCCCGCCCCCCCCACCCCATTTTTTTTTAGAAAAACACTCCCACTACTTAACAGATGATTTATTTAGCAGAGAAATTCTAAAATACCTGTTTTCATTCATCTAGAAACCTGCATGTCTCTATGATTTACACACTGTTGTCTTCCAGGTTTTAACAATTAAGTGTTAAGTTATGTACTGACACTGAGGGTGGCATTGAGAATACGACTTTTCTCTGTGCACACAATGCACATGTACTCATAATTGGTCAATATCCCATTTGTCACGTATTTACACCTACCGTAGATAGGTATGTTGTGTGTGTACAGAGAAGAACAGCCTATGAATGGATTCAACGTCTCTTATGTCCATCTAGCTTTATAGTCAGCCTTTGTGATTTTAGGGATTTTGAGATTAAATGTAATTTTTTTAATCAACTGCATCTGCAATTGGAGAATCCTTTCCCTACTGATATTCTTAGTAAATTCTATCATTAGTCAAAGTCAATTAATTGCAAATGGTAAAGAACGGTAAAGACGTTACTGGGTCAGTGTAGATTCTCATATTTATGGCTATACAATATTCTTAATTTGCATAATAGAGTATACAATTGTGGTTAATGGATGTTCCACAGATTGGGGATATTTCTGATTACCATGACAAATTGCTTATGGATTATATTACTAACATATTTATATATTAATTTAGCATTAGCCTGCCCACCCACAAAATGTAAGCTTCCAGGGGATTTATGGACACATAGCTATTGAATCCACAGTCTGTTCCCATAGAAGGATGGTGAATAAAAACACTCAGTTACAATTGTGCTTTTTCAATGTAAGTCTATTAACATAGAACCATCACTAAATAAAATCAAAAGTACTTGGTTATTTTACAAAATGACCAGATGGCCTCTAGATACGTGTAACCATCCGTATGCTGTTTATAAATATTATGTGTGGAATTATATGGTTCTAGATACATCTTTATCTTATTTCATTTTATCAGTCATTGTTACTTTTTTTATTTATTTGGCAAATACCCTTATGCAATTGTTTCTATGAAAACAACTGGATATGTGCTGAAGAAATCCAGGCTCATTGAAAACAAGAGTAACAACATATCTGATAATTTGGCCAGTAGTCTTCTTGTTAGAAGCTCAGGGTCTTGATCACATATTTGACTGTGTGAACGCATTTGAAGTTGTCCTTAATGGCTGAAGGTGACCCGTTACTGTATTGGTGTTTTGGCAACAATGCTGACCACCATTAAAGGAAATGGTGAAATATGAAGCACAGGTAACTTAAACTATACGCTTTGGTGATGGTGATGAAGCCTGACCCGTTATAATGTGCAGGATCCCTGGGCAAGGGAAGTTATAAACCTTTCCTCCTTACTGCAATCAGATAGATCAGTCTCACATCTGTAAACCGCATGCACCGCTGATGTGGAAGGGTATGCAAGGATATCAAAGCTTTGGCCATTCAAATGGATGGCTTAAAATTTACGCAAGCCTGCTACACTCTGTGGTATGAGAGATTTACCTTGCTCGATGCCTAGAGGGCTTTGCGAAAGTAGCATGCAGGGAGTGTGTCATCACACGCTCGGGTCTGAATATCCTCAGGGAGACATGGAATTAGCAGGGCGCCTGCTTGGAAGGGCAGGCTGCAGTCGAAGGTAATCGGCTTGATGCTGCCTGTCTTTGGCAGATGCAGTCCACATGAAATATTCAGACCTAATTCACAATTGTGAAGCATTTGGATGCAGGACGTTGTTGGCCTTCAACAAGAAGTAACTGGGGACAACCGATCATGAATGGGTGGGGTGGGCTTTGGCGTAAGCAATCGCAGTGGGTGGGGTTGGGAATAGAATTTGTGGGCGATCACAAACTGGGTAACCAGTGCAAGAACAATAACACCAAGAAAGCTATTTGTACCCTCTGAATAAAAGACTTTTAAAACCTGGATTGTGTGGTCCATCTGTAGGTGTGGCCCTAAACGGTTGTGGCCACATGGACTGTTCGTGCCAACAGCCGGCTCTGTTCAGAGGATGTGTATTTATTTACTTATTTAATTTATTTAAAGCTTTACTAAATTATGAATGTCTACACTAATAAGTTAGCTGCATGTTATGATGTTCACCAGGGAAAGCAAGGTAGAGAATGTAAGTGACTGTGTGGGCAATCAACTGAAGGGGACCTAGGTGACCAAGTAGCCACAGTTTGGGATTTAATCAGAACTCAGTGGTGCACAGTGTAGCCTGAGCAGTGGCATCAAATAGGGGGAGAAAAAAAAACTTTCTCTGAAATAGGGCCATAGGTCATGATCTCCTTCAACTGAAAGATTACCTAAAGCCATTTTGGCGAGCTTTCTTTGAATAAAACAAGCTGATTGTGCTTATTTGGCATGCCGTTTTGAAAATGTTTCATCGTCTTAATTCAATGCCATGAATAGGAGTGGTGATTTATGGAACTAGCTAAAATTTTGATCTGACAGAATTGCACATATTTTCCAATGTAACAAGAAACACTCTAAACATATTCACTCAAACAGAGCGCAGTCAAAATAGATACAAATAAAAATAATGAAGTACTGACATATGGAAAAATGTCCTGAAGGACAGTAACAAATAATTTTTATTCTGTTATACAACAGCTTGGCTGAATAGTCAGTTCTGATTGCTGTGAGATGGTCTGTTTCACATAAATGCCCAGCTATGAAGTAGCTCTGGGAAATGATCCCTTTCATACTTCATACCACTGCTCACTCTGAGGTTGACATCACTTTTTGGTAAGTATCATAGAATAATGACCGCAATGTTGGAGCCTTGGAGTCTCATCCAAAAGGCAGTTCTATCACATAGCAAGAAGTCTTTCTTTTCTTTAACGGAAGATGAACAATAGCACAGAATTATAAACATGTTGTCAACATTTTACCTGCATTTTATTCTGAACTAGGCAAACGTATTGCCATGTACAGCATATGGGATTTAGTCAGCAGAGACCTGTATACCTTCAAAGCATCCTTTTTGTTTGCACGCAAGATTGTTCATTTCCCCCATTTACACATTTAAGATTGACACATTTTATGGGCCCAGTGGTTCCGTGGCGCACGGTCGCAGTCCTCGTGGAGCCCTCTCTTTCCAGGCTTTAAAAATTCAAGGCTTCTGACTGCATTCCCTTGGCTGCTATCCCGGCACATTCCACATTTGAAAAGGATTAAGATATCTCACAACGCTGACATTTCTTCTCTGTGCAGATAGAGACATTTGATCCTGATGTTAAGAAAACATGAAAGTGGTGTCTCTTCGAGTTTTCAGAACCGCAAAAGCACTCTGCATTATTTATCTTTCAGTGCCTGTGGTTATTATTTTTTTCCACTGATAAAAAAAAACCATGCAGTGGAATGTCTACAGTTGTCAATCATTCTGTGATAAAAAAATAAATAAAAAAAACACTTCAGGTTGTTATGGGTATTTAATATGCTGGACTGCTTTCCTCTCCATGATCTTTTGAGTGTGATTGGTTCAGATGTATCACACAGATTGTCGGGGCCTATCAGGAATAGGTTAGATTTCCCTATTGTGTAGATTAAACGTCATGAATGTAGAACAAATCGGTTGTTTTAATACCATGTCTATGCTGATGAGTTATTGTGCTTTAGAAATTTATTTCCGTGTAATTAAGCATTGAAGTCATGCTTACTTGTCCCTTTTTCTCTGACACTGAACAAAATGCAATTAAAAGTTACATGGTATACCATGTCAAAGATGGAGAACAATGGAGAACTTCTTGCTTTCTGGCAATTGATGGACGAGTTTCTGGAGCATGTGGAATGCTATTTTAATTAACATTTTTGGTCTTTAAAAAGCAAATACAGCTTCACGAGTTCTAATATTTGAATAATAACATGCTCAGATATCAAAAATTATATTGTGAAATATGTGCATTTCATTATAAGCGACTAAAGGCCTAATGTATAAAACCTCTATTAAAGACTAAACAACAACAACAAAAACCCAATATAGAATGGCTTATGCAAGCTACAGTCTCATTTAGCTACAGTTATATGTCATGTAGATGTGATTCCTACAGTTAAAGTGAAATGGTCAAGGTGACACCCTACAGTCAGTGCGTGCCTTATAAAGTTATGTAGGGGGAAATGGACAGTAATGCTTCCTACTGCTCCAATGTCTGTGAAAAGTATCTGTTTGCATGTTTTCAAACTATAGAATTGTTCTTATTGTTACTGATAAACAGGAAAATAGGGAAGACCTGGAAACAAAAAAGAACTGAACCAATGAGTACTGAATGAACCGAAAATCTGTCTTTGTCCATTTCTTGCCCTACTAAAGCATGCATCTCATTATTTATGTGGGGTGGGATGTGGGGGTACTGGCAGATCAGCAGCAGTCACCAGTAAGTTTACCTTGCCGAGAGGTTTTAGTCAATTCCAAGTAACGACACTTGAATGTCACAAACACGCAGGCAATTTGCGGGTAGTTAATTCCCTGATGCTGATTAAATACCCTACAGCATCATGAAATTTGCATAATTTTGAATATGTGGCAGTAAAATGTGTAATTGTGCCCTGCATGTAAATAAGGATGTTACTGAATGAATATCTGTGCTTTGCTTTAGGGCATTCTATTCCGTTTATCTAAATCGCTGAATTCAGCAAATTTCAACAGCACCTAAAACTTCCAACTGAAAAAAGATCAGCATCGATACATGAGATGTATAAATCTAGATATAACAAAATCAATTACACAGCAATTAAAATAATTATATGTATATGTGCTGTTATCAGTTTCCACAATAAAGTTGCTCCGTATTTTAAGCTGTGTCTATCACATGGATCACTCCGTTCTCACAAAAAAAAATACTTCTCAAAGGTTATGCAAGATTGTGTGATTTTCCAACCCAAACCTTGTTTATGTATTTATTTTTTACTTATTTCGAGTTGACATCGAGTTGATTTCACAATGTTAAGAACATGTTAAGAATATTACATTAATTTGTCATGTTTTTATGAATGGTAATGATAATTGTCTAGGCTCATCATTTTGGTTTGTCCATAAATAAAGAGAGCCAATACCCAAGTCTCCCATTTTATAATTATCTCATATTAACTGTCAATGCAGTTTGACTAGAGAACCAATTATACAACCGTGAAGTCAGCCATGGAGGCCATTGAAGTTTAATAAATGCTTCTGTGAGTAGACAACAAAGGGGCGACTTTCTTCTCAGATGTGCCTTTGCTTTAATCTCAAATTATAACAGCGTGTTGCACAAAACAGTTATTCAGCTGTGCGTAAATTGAAGTCTTGATGTCAGCCTGATCCTTTTGTAACACAGACCTGCAATTAAAACATTTGGGTTTCACTTTGCAATGGCAAAAATGTAGTTCTGACAGGAGACAATAATATGATCAGGATTTTGTGGTAGGTCTTTTATATACGTCATGTTAAAATACAGTACTACTACTTCTTCTTCTTCTTCTTCTTCTTCTTCTTATTATTATTAACTATTTGCAAAATTCAAGTTAGAATTCTATATATTTTGATAATATACCATTTGCACTATATACGCGAATGACCAAAAGTAATGATTACAGAAACATTTACATGATATACTGTAATATTTCAAACAAAACCATAGCATGACTCCTGCATCTGGAAACTCTGAATGGATATCAAGCTGGTTTGTATTTTAAAGTTACGCAAGTTATGTTCAAACAGTAGAAGTTTCAGTATTGGTATTGTCAAATTGATATCGATATTCCCTTAAGAAAAAAATAGAACCTCAAAATGATATTTTTGTATTAGAAATTAGAAAGATTACTAGTTCCATGTACAATATTGTGCATGTATTGTTAAACACACATTGAAGTAAGGCTATTTATTTCAGAAATTCATATTTTAGTAGGAGATCAACAGGGCTAACAGAGTACCTCCACCCTTGTCTATTGTTTCAAATAAATGTAGGCACTCAAGGTGAGCTTCCATTTCAGTCTTATGTGTAAATGAGGTTCTGACTGGGAAGGATTTACCATGTCCAACCCTTAACTAGAATCTTCCTGTGATCTGGATTATTGGAGATAACCTTTATCATGAAGGCAGTCACATGATATAATGTGTCTCCCTTGAATGAATGGAATCAGGGGAGATGAGATGGAGCAAGAGTGAAAGCAGAAATCTGTGTACACTGCTACAGTATGTGTGCACTAAAGGGATGGCTATTGAGCAGGAAATACCTTCATTACATTATGAAAGCAATGATTTTATTATTTCCATGAACTGGCAAAATGAATGGGGCCGTTTCACTAATCAGTATCACCGAATAGTCACTGTCAAATTGAATCTGTATCTGTAACCAAAATCTGTATTGATTTTGCAATGTTTAGTATGTCAGAGCTCAAGGTCTCAAATGGTCTTCATAGGTTTGTCAATTTCTTAGTGTCAGTGATTTTGCTCATGGATTTGTCACTTTTTTAATTATTCAAGTATCTAAGAATCTTACTTTCCATGCCTCTTGTACATTTTCCATTGCACATTCTTGCAACTTCTTGACAGTCAGTAAATGTATGTTGTCCACTACTGTGCAGTACCTCAAACCTGGTAAATACACAAGTACGTCACTAAAAATGTTAATTCCTCTGTACTAAACAAATACAATATTTATATAATGTTTTTCCACCCTTTCATAGTCCTGGAACTTTGTCTGTGCTTTTCATATGGATATGTATCCACATACCCATGAAGGGCTACCTCATACTGAATAGTTTGGTCTCTATTTGCGGGAACAAATGACGTAAACCTGCAGAAAATCAAGATTGGCTGAAAAAGATTTCTTTACTCTTTCCTATTGACATGACTACATAGACAAAATATGTGAATTTAAAACATGATGAAACCACAACTCCTCCAATCCCGCATATGTACCGTTTTAAGCAATAAACAAAAAAACATGACCTTCCTGATTGCTACCGGGTTTAAACATCCATGTTCGGTATGCTCTTTTGAACCAACAGTGTTTTGTCCTAAAATATTGTAAATATTAATGACTTATGCAGTTATTTTTCATTTTTACATTTGTACCGCATCTCTGTTACAACTGTCCTGCACATTCTTTGCAGTTATAACATCGGTCTACGTTAACATTTGTTTAAACTGTACAAGAACCATCTATGATCACCTAAAACTTAATGTGACTTATTGCAGCAGACAAAATTAACACTCTTTGTAATTAACTTTCACAGCTTTTCATCACATTACTTCTACTTCTTGACATTCTTCTCATTATAGATGGTTGTAAGAATAACAAACCTTCTGTAAGAAATTACAAAATACAGTACCCGAAGGACCACAATGCAGTAAAAGAACAGCCATAAACAATAAAAAATAGAAATAAATACAGGAATTAAAATGATTAAAAAATAAAAAAGACTATGAACAATAAATGCAAAGTATGCATTTTTGTATATTCAACAATATCAACAGCATTTTTTAAATGCATATCCACAAAAATCAGGGATTGGTTTAACACATTGCATGGGAAAGCCCTGAATTTAGCAATCCATCATATGCTGGGCTGCAATTTGCACTGTGGACCTGGTCTGAGCAGGCGGCTAGCAAGAGTAGCCAGTCAGACTAGACTGACATGAAAATTGCAATGAGCTGCACAAACACTGCAATCCGCTGCTCAGTCTTGTCTGATACACCCCCAACAGTGGCTTTACTCCCACTTTGGTCCACTGCAAGTCACAAAATCCCTGAAGGGCTCGGACATGTCAAAGTCTATGGCGAAAATACCACTTCACCAGTGCGACAGCTTGTTAAGCACCATGCACCGGCTGGAAAATAGAGCTCCAAGAGACTTTTTGGTATGGTATTACACTTTGTACCATATCCTGATTTTAGAGATTCAATAACATAGAGCTGCAACACTATAAGAAGCTTAGTGATTAACACCAAAGCAAATATACAATACAGAATGTGGAAGACCTACAGATTAGCTGAATGAAGTATCCTGATTTCCAATAAAAATCTTTAGAATACAAAGGAATACTGTACATGCCATACATATCTGTGCTTATAAACAAAACATAATGCTGGGTGCATTTTAAAGCAATTAAACTATGTGCACAGGAAAAATATTTAAATTAAGTCAGTACAGGAGCAAATAGCTCAATTGCAGGCAATTTATCTAAATTACAAATAAGCTAAAAGACCACTACTGGTAATTATTTATCAATCCTCCCAGAAGTGTAATACACAATTTGGCCATTCATGTGTCCGTTTGACAGTAACTCAAAAGGCCTCACTGTTCCGGGATTTTTTTTTTTTTATGAGGCCAGATGGCCAACCTCTTGCTCCCATTCAGGAGTGCATGTCCTTTAAATCATGCAGTACAAGACCAAGAAGGGTGGTGTTCACTGGAAACCTGGCAAAAGCCTGTTGAAACATCTTTACAGCAGTTTGTAGGACTCTCTTAATTTGTCTCAGCAACAGAAATCTTTTTTTTTATTTTTTAAAAGCTAATAAGAATTTATGTTTGATCGTATTATTATTCCTTCTTTCCTTATTATTTGTCCTTCTTTTCTTATTATTTGTCCTTTCCATTTCTTAAAAAGTCTGTTTATTTCCCCCTGCCATCTGCTCCTCGAAGCTCTGCCAGCATTTATTAATGGTGCTGAACCGCTTGCTTGTTTTTCTTAGCAGTAATGATCAGGAAGCCAAAGTGAGAGCTGGCTGTACCACTTTTGGGACTATAACAATCAAAATATCTTTGAGGAGTTCCCGGATGTTAACATAACATTAATAAAACAGACATTCTGACAAGCTTCTTTCATCTCAGGAGATTTAGCCTACAGTGTCTTTGTGACATCACATTATTTCCTTCTCCTTCTTGGCCAGCCAAAGCAGGACAAAAGATTAGCCCTCTTGGGCTTTATGACGTCTTTGCCGCTGTAATGACCCTAGCCTTGGCTCCTGACCCCGGTCAGTCCATAATAATAGACTTTGTACTGCGGGGAACCTGATCCACTACAGTAACACTAGCTATCTGATTTGGAGAAACTATTTCATGGCTGCAGCTTCACACATACTAAACAGAGGAGAAACATGGCCCCCTGCTCACCCCATCCCTCACTCAGTCACCAGCTCTGCCATTTGTTCCATGGGAAATTCAATCCCTCTACAGTAACGCTAACATCAAACAGAATTGGCTCTAACGCAGGGAAATAACTAAACAAAGACATAGATGTGAAGCTACGGTGAAGAAAAAAATCGGATATTCTTGCAAGGGTTTTGTTCCCCACAAAATAATGGACTATACACCAGTGGACTATACACTTAGTGTGAACTACACACACCCTAGGCTATAGTTTTCAATAGAGGTAGTAAAGCCATATTTTTTACTGATGTAAGCATCGGTGTATGGTACTACGACTAACAACATATAGTAGTATTCCTTTATTACCTTTATGTAACCATGCAGAACCCATTGAGGCCATGGTCTTTTTTTTCAAGGGGCCCTGCAATACGATAGGCAGTTACGTGTAAGTTGCTTGGTGGCAGTTCCTGTTTTCAGTGTTGCTTGTGTCTATGGTCCAATGCATCAGACTTGCTTTGACCCCCGAAAAAGGTATCCCAAATTATATAAAATCATATTACAATCATCAGTGTGTGTATGTGTGTGTGTGTGTGTGTGCTTGTGGGTGTGAGGGAGGGTCACAATAAGATAATTAGCAGAACTATACTTCACATGTTAGACACAACAAATGGATTGTACGGTGTTTGATGAGCATTAGTAATTAACTACCAATTGTAAATGGCAAGTTTTCTGCCTGATATCCATAGTAGATACTAAAAACATATGGTTGCTTTGTTCAACTATTATGTTTTACATTATGAATTTTTAATTAAAATATTTCATTTGCCCACAGATGTATTAATTAACGGAATATATCAAATAGATGCAAAATTATGTTCCTGAGTAAAATAAGGCATCAAAGAGCTTAAAACTGTGGTTGTCTTTTGATGAGTATTTTTTCAGATGTACTATGACATAATAGTGGCTTGTGATTCCTAAGATTGTTGTGTTTCTAAAGTTTCATTTAAGCATAAATAAAACTATTAGCTTTACCTGCTTTTATACCGCATGCTGTATGAATTGTATTGTTTATTATGCAGTGTAAAACAATTGTTATATAAAAGTTATTTTGGCCTTTACTTAGCCAAACTAGCTGTATCACTTGCAGGTTCACTATCTAGTAGAACTGAACTCTGTTTGAATAATATTCCTTATTGAATATGGTAACAAGTAATATAATAACATGAAATTCACATACAGTGATGAATATTAAATATAGCAAAGTAGTTATGCAAGAACATTTGCTTTTTTTTTTTTACATTCACCGTGACCCACAACTTAAACCATACATAATAGGTGTGAGGAAACAAGGGACTGTCTTATTTTGTTATTTTCTCGGAGAACTCACTGACCTTCCCCGTCTAGCCCAAACCGCCCATCTGAAATTTCACTCCCAGCAGCCTGAGTGTGTCATTATGAAACTCTATGCATGTAAAAAAAAAAACCCAAGCTGTTTGGGGTGACTGAAAGCCAGAAGCTAAGTACTGCATGCTACAGCGAGGTGAGTGAATAATAAATTCTGGGATGCCTCTGGAGCCAGGCTTGACTTCAGAGTGATTCAAAAGCAATGGGCAGTGTCCTTGTGTGACAGGGTTAAATATAGGTACAGGAGTGCCTTAAAGTGCATTCCACCTATGAATAGGTTGATGACAGATATTTTGATAGCATTCGCAGAAACGTATATTAGTAAATTAACTGGAAAAAAGTGCAACTGAAATGCATTTTAAATAGGTCTGAGTGTTTATGCAAGTTGTTTTGCAGGCATTCTTCATTTTAACAGTCCCTGAACGTTGGAATGCATGGGCTCTAGGGTACAATAGGACTGAGGCAGAATGCCAGAGGCCCCAATCTGTGTCTTTAATGAATCTAATGAATTATGGGGTTTTATATTTGGGTTCTGTTATTTGCTTTGGAATGCATTTAATATTATGGGGCTATTGGTGTGCTTACACAGTAAACAAGACATATTACTGTTAAACCCACAACTGCAATACTTCTGTTAAAGTGATCATTTGTCCCAAATTTGAAACCCAAAAGAAATCTGAGGAGTTGCACGAAAAGATATAGTGAACAGAACTGGTATTCTGCCCTTGGTCATGTTTCATGTACAATTCAAACTAAGTCACTATCAATAAAATCAATTGTGCATATTTGTTGCACAATTCTATCCCCTGACTTCAATATTTAGATGTTGACACAGTACATCTAGTCCAGTATGATATTATGTCCATGGTTGTATAAAGCAAATACAAACTCCCCACAGAAATAGAAATGATAGGAATTTCTTTTATGAAACATCATATTGAAATCCTGGTCCTTACAGGAAGAACTTTGTCTTTGAACTTCGATTAAGTCAACGTTTGTCCTAAACTTTGATGTTCAAATAAATGCGAATGCTCCTTTATTTACAATGAAAGCGCAAGCACAAATTTTCCCCATTTTTTTCGGTGAACTGGCAAACTTCTGATCGAAAAACAAAATGAAACAAATATTTCTATTTATTTCTGAGTCCATGTTAATGGCAAATGATTGATCGTGTGTATGTGTTGCCTTCCTGTTGATATTGCTGAATACGCACTGTGCATCTGTGACCATTTCCTGCCAGGATATCCTGAGTGTTATGCAGCTTTGTTGTAGCGGTACATTTTCAACTGGACAGTACATTTCTCTGTACCTCTTTTCAAGCATTTCAGTTCTGATCCTGCCGCACGTTCTGTATGACCACAAGCCCAATTGGCACAGAATAATTCCACTTGACCTTTTACACATCTGTCACCATGGCAACAGGTACATCTTGCACTGGGGGGTTTTTAGACAGCTTGAGGCTGTCGATGTTTTTGAACTCCGAACAAAGGAGGCAATTAACATTTAGGATATGAACAGAAATCATCCTTACATTGCATTTTAAAAATAAAAACAATAAAAATAATATTGTATGATGTTGCCAATATGAAATTAGTAAACACTAAATTTTCCTTTGCGACCTCATTAGTTGATGTAATTTTGTTTAACAAAAAATGAATACATATGACGGAATCATGTTTAAACCCACAAAAACCATTCCCCAAGGATCCTGACCTTTTGAGGCAATGCTGATAAACATGACGGCTATGTAAATAACCCCAGTAATGAACTGAAAGGTCTGGTAAATTTAACTGTTTTGCAATATGTGTGCCGAACGTCCAATATGCAATTAAATTGAGTAATGGTTCCTTTCTGTTGGAGGCGTCCCCAGGTTCATAAAACACTTCATATAATTCAGCATTCAACTGGAAGTAAGAAGAAAGATGATAAAGAAATAAAAGATGAAAATAAACAGCATCAGTTTATCCAAGTGTATCTGAAGAGGCTAGTTTCAAAGAAATTGTTTGTCCACCTCTCTTTCATGTTGACACACTGTTGTTGGGTCAGCACTCCCATGGTTCTTGGGCTACTACGCTTCAGTTATACCATTGCATTACATACACCACTCCATCAGTCCATCACATTCCTTGGCTTTTTATGCATGTATTCTTGAACTGAATGTGCATCCTGGGTATTTTTTAATGTTACATCACCAAGGGATGACCGTTGTCAGTGCCTAAACAATTCCAGAAAATCACAGAGAATATCTCTGTGTGTATATAGAAATGAACCCTCATATCCTTTAATGTGATACAGGAAGCCAGCTAAGATGAACATCAGATGCCACATAAAGATTTTTCTATTTTATTTATTACTGGCCCGTATTCGGGTTGGAGTGGGTTTATTTGCATTCATTGTTTTTTTTTATGGTGGAATTTTCAATCAGTCTGGTCACACAATACCTGATTTGAAAGCGTAAAAACTCTATCTCTATAAATTGTTTTACAATGCCAGTGTTTTAGCGACAACTGCTTTTTTTTTTTTTTTCAACATGTAAGGTGGCACAACAACCTTGGTGGTCCTAACCTTCTTTGCGTTTTGAAACTCCACAGATGACACAAATTACAATAAAGTCGATGTGCTCGTTGTGGCAAGAATCTGGTGAACAAAATCCGTAGTCATTTTAGTCCCAAAAGCATCCTAACTCTGAGAAACCTTTATAGAATGTAAATTGTTTACTTAGAAATTATTCTGAGGAATTATCATTGTTGTCCGTTATGCCGGAAGTGTCGTACAAAATGATGTTATTATCTCCAGTTTATATAGATTCCCAGGAACTAAAAAGCCCACCTATAACTTTCTGTGGCCAGGACTGCCCAAGCAGTTCCTCAGTATAGCCAATGTGACCCACAACAACTCAACACGGAAAGTATTATAGTGACGACCAAGAAGAATTTTAGATGATGAAATTACGTTTCTAATGGTGTAGTGGTAATTAGACTTGCATAAAAGGACATATGTTATTTCTCCTGCGTCAACAAACCATAAACCTTGCTGAAAATGTTGCACATGAGCCTCAATGTTCCGGAGACTTTATGCCTACAAGGGTTGTATTACAACAAATATTTATTTTGCAATGTGTAAGTCTAAACAGAACACTCAGTATCAGGAAGTCTTGGAAGAAATCACTTGTCTGAGTGAATATTTCTGAAAAATTTAAGGATTTGCAACCAAGTACAAATATTATGAGTTTATTTAAGATCATGTAATTGTATCCAATTAATTGGTCTCCTAAAAAGAGGGATATCGACATAAATACAATTAAATTAAAGCTGACAGTCTGCCCTTTAGTCCAGTGAGCTGGAGTAGATAGACAAATATGAATAAACAAAATAGAAAATAGGGAAATCAAACATGCTGTTTCCTATGATTATGCAACTGATTAACCTATATATTGGTGAAACATATTTTACATTTAAAAGATGATTTATTTGACTTCATACTATCATTGTTTCTTATTCAGGCCGCTGTAGTCCTACAGATGAAAGTGAAAGTGTTGCTACTGTAGTGTGTCTCAGTGAGAACACCAAACACACACAGCTTCAGTTCCAGCTGTAGCTCCCAACAAAGATTTTATTGTTTGGTTGGGAGCCTCCTCTCGGTTCCTTATAAAAGGCATCATATTTGCATGTCTTTGTCCAGAATCATGAGAGGCCTCAGACCGTGGCATCTATGCTAGTCACTGCTCTGAGCGGGATGCATAATTATAAGCACTATACACAGCCTAGCAAGACAAATTAACAATGAACACATAAAACCGCAGTCATTAACTCACATCCTGCCAGCATGCTGCAATATACCAATTGTGTAGGTGTGACATCACTGCATAAAACATTGCTTGCAAGATGCACTTGTCACCATTGATCAATAAATGCTATTTTTAGTGTCTTCCATCATTCCACCTTTGCTTCCTGAATCACCTTAATAAAATGCAAATAGAGGGGAAACTGGCAGTTTCCAGCCTTATCAATAATGTGAAAAGCTCCTGGGTAAATTGGTGTAGGAGTATCTGGTAGTAGGACAATAGTGTCTGCAATACCTGTCCACATGAAAAAATCAAAATAGAATAATTGTACATTTTATTATTTTATATATATACCCTTCCAATACGTTATATGATTGACAGCCACTGCTTTTCAGAGGGCACAGTGTAAATAACCCGTAGCATCTGACATGATCTCACCAATAAACTTTCAGCTGATGCGCGGTTGTTAGAGCCAGTGGAGCTGGCAGCTTGTAGATATCTGTATTATCTTGGACCCTTTGTGGCTGCACACAGCTAGCTCAGCTGTCATCACAGACTGAAATAGGCTTTTGGAGAGTGTGTGATTGAGGTATGAGAAGCCGTAGCTCTCCGACTGGCATAAAAATTTCTGAGCCTGAGAAAATGGAGAATATACATCTGACAGACTTTCTGCTTCACCTTTGAACTAGCCTGTCAAACAAAATGTCATCGTGAAACCCCTCGATGAACTGCTTCCACGCAGTGTGTGCCTTTTTGAGCACCCAATGAATTATGAATGAAAGAGCTTATACTGTACATGTTTGGCAATGCCACCACGCTAACATGAATGTCATATCATGGATTTAATCTGTTTTTAGGAGTCATTACAACAGAAGCATTTCTTTGAAAAATAATAGTTAATTCAATTTTAATTAATTCAACAGTACTGTAACCTAGAGAAACTACTGTACGTACTACTGTAAAATAAATTTTCCCTGTTTTAATAGGAGTCTCATTGTGTGGTACACATTTACTTTAGCATTAAGTAAATTAGTATTATTCTGAATGGTTATCATAGTGTACAGTGTAATTATCTTTATTGATTAAATAACAGAGCTCTTTGCAATTTTATTACACACAGTAGCCAAGCGGGTGTCTTGATTACAGTACATGATGGCTTTGCTGAAAGTTAAATGGTGTGTTGAATCTATCATCTATCAAGGGTAAGCAGCACATAACAGCATCCCCCAAAGATATTAGACCAATTCATTTTAGTCTAGAGGTGTTTCATTTGGTGTTAGTGTGGCTTCAAATTTGACAATTGGTCATTCCTGACAAAACACCTAGTCACGCCAGAAAATTACTTATGTGATGCGTGATGCAATAGGTGGAAGACAAACAGCTATGCTATTATACCTTTTGTTTGGAAAGATGACAGAAAAGGACAGCATTTGGTTGAAAAGATGACAAATAGTCAGCATTGAAATATTTATTCTAAATCAGACACTATCAGTGACTCAGATTATTTTTTTTAGGAGGATTCTTCCTAAAGCCAACAATGAGAGCACTTCCTGCTTTTTAATCTTATAATCTTGCCCAGATTCATACAAGAAGACTGATAGCAATTGTATGCATCCCTGTGCATCCATAACAAGGATATTAGACAATACGGGCAGCATGAAAACAGTATTAGCTCTATCAATGGCTGCAGATGGGTGGCACTAGCAAGCTTAGCTCCTACCTTATGACCTCTACTCTAACCCACCTCTAGCAAGCAAATTAGTCTCACATCATATGTTGATTAAACTCACTTTTCCTTAGCGTTGTTGCAATAGCAATGCTAATAATTACTATTGGCAAATTCATGAAATGGGGCTAGGTATAGCTGATTTGACAGTATCTCACTTCCTCATTCTATCACATCACAATATATGATGAAGATGATCATTCTGAATATTGTTGAAAAAGGGCGGTGGGGAAAGAGTAACCGATTTGATTATTTCGGGCGTATTTCTTGTCTTTATTTCAACAATTATGTTTTTTAATGTTAATGTGAATCATAAAATAGGACAATGTCTTCCATCTGGCTGGTGTATTTCGTTTTTTATAATATCCGATGCTTACCCTATAAGGATTTTTACCTTTCTCTTGGTCTTGCATACTGTGCTTTAAGGACTGCGCTCCTCAGACCATGTCACATGCTACTTTATAGCATTTTGTATGTTGGCATACAAAAAGAATTTCATCATATAGGATGTCTTTGCATTTCTATACATATTGTACAACGTTTTGTATGTATTCTTGTTTCCTCCATATATTACACTATATATGGTGTAATGGCGGTGTAATGGCGGCATAATGGCGGCTTCAGACACTGCTGTCAGAAATAGACCAGATTAGCCAGAACCCATGATCTATTGATTGTTTGTCTGACTGTCTATCTCTTTTGACAGTTGTCCGTGCAGTGTTTTGTAAATTACCACTGTGAATTCTTGTCTAATATGGTTCACAGAATGTCATCAGAGTGCATACACACAATATACTGAATGGCAGAACAGGACCACTGTAGCTAATGCCATGAACAAAGCGTTTTGTGCACAAGCCTGTTTTTTTTCTTTCTCATACTGTATATTTACTTGTCTTTTCATTTTAAAAACATTGTTCTGTTATTTTATTTTACCAGTGTATTTTAGAGCTATACAGGCATATGTTCAACCACAAGACATGTTGGCTTTCTTTTTGCATGCCAGTCATGTTGCGAGACGTAACCGAATCTGACAGGTTTTCCTCTTTATTTGACAAGGCCACAGCCATGTGCAAATCCCTCTCAGTGGGAATCCAACACAGCAGTAAGCCTGAGAGAAGGTATGACCGAAAGCTTCAGTGTGGATCACCAGCTGGGCTGCATGACCTCGCTTTAATGAATTGTGTCAAGATTAGGGAAAGCCTTCAAGTCCAGGTTTGATGGATCACTGCTGATATTAATATAAGCCCTCTCTCATGCGCAGAGCCATCTTTATGAGAAACAAAATAAAGAGGGCATCCAGGGACCGTATATTCAATTAAATGTACAGCCAAATAGCATAATATGCTTACATTTAAAAGATGCCTTGAGACTTGTTCTGAGAAAGGCACTTCAACTGAATAAATCATGATCATTTTTTCCTCTCTGCAGTTCATCTGCTTCTTTGTACTTGGAGCCGTCTTAGCGGGTGTGTGGTTGCATGTGGAAATCCGTGCACACTGAATATGTGTGTCAGGGTGACCGGAGATCATCTTTGAAGGTGATCACCATAAGCTCATTGGGTTAGGGAGGTGAAGGAAGGATTATCAGAGATGGTTACATGCCATTTAGAGGTGCTCACTCATAAATGCACCACATGCGGGCACGCAGCACTTGCTCAGGAGACACCCAGCACTTCACCACAACCTCAGGTGGACTGCTCTTTCTCCACTAACTCAGGCCTGCAATTTAAAAAAGAAAAAGCTCCCCCCCCCCCTCCCTGCCCCCACTTGGGATAACAGTAACGCTGTTCAGATGGTGGTGTGAGGTATGCGGCTGCATCTCAACCTCTGCGTCTAGCGGAATGGTGTAGTATGCGGGTCCCGCCCCCCACCCCCGCCCTCCGAGCCCAGTCGCCCGTCTACTGAGGCCTCCACTTTGGCATTTTGACCCAGGCTGCAACCTGCTTGTTGGCAGGCCGGGTCAGAATTCTGGTGAGCCAGAAAGCCTACCTGCGTCATAGGAAGGGGCTGGAAGGATACACTCCAGGAGGTGGCTTAACCACAGGCAGACATTAGCCGGGGGAAAATGACTGTGTGCAAAGCACTCAGAGACACGTCTGTCAATAGAGATTCGGAAGAGTGCCAGGGCTCTGCATAGACTCAGCCCAAATAAGAGGGCACACAGGGGAAAATAAAGGGGGGAAAAGAAACTGCTCACATCTTATCGTTCTGGAATTGCTTGTTTAATATAGTAAAAGTTTCAATGTAATAACTTGCAATGTAATGTCAACTCTGATGCAATAAGACTAATAGAACACATGTTGTCTTTACTGGACAGAATGCTGCTGAAGTTGATTTGACACTCTTAGAGTTATATTTTGCTATGTATGCCGTCGCTCTTTTGTCAAACATGCCACCTGCAACTCGTGCTCTTCTACCTCTGATAAAAGTCAGCCATGTTAAGTTGAGCAGAAGAAATATTTACCAGTTTAGACCTGATTTGAGGTAAATTAAAAAATGAGAACCTAAATGATTAAACATTAAAATTGACCCTGTTCATAAGACTGCTTTAAGGTTAGCTAGTCTCTTTGGAGTGGCTAAAACAATATGTTACCTAACAGGCATGGAATCAAGGCATGCATACCATACAAAGCCCTGTGCGTGAGACCCACTCCAGGTCCTAGGTCCCATGTCCCAGTTCCATGATCAGGGGCCATTGCCTCAAAGTAAAGGTGACATGTGCTTTATCTTCACAGGCTATAAACTGTTCCTCCTCCCCAAAGCATCCCGTCTGTTTCACTCACTGTGTGAGAGTGCGCCATTTAGAGTGAGTGGGGGAGTGGGGGGGGGTCTCATGACCTGCTTACGATATTGCACCGATGTCACAGCTTTCGGGCAAAGGAACGACACAAGATGCATGCATGAGCTGGAACGGTTCAACACTGTTCCTCATTAAAGCACGAGAAACGGAATCTCATGAGAACCGCAATCAATTTTTCAGTGGAACAACTTTCAGTTCTGCAAAGAGAGAGAGAGAGAGAAAGACAGGGAGAGAGAGAAAGAGAGAGAGAGAGTGTGCAAACAGTTAACAAATGTTTCCTCCCAGCAAGGCTCCTGTGATTTCTGTTTAATATGGTATTAGCAGTTATCCCTCTTTGAGCTGGTCTTCCTGCTGAGACCTGTGAATTTCCACATCCAATATTCTTTGGCGCATACTGCCAACCTTCTGTTTGCACATCGTCTTCCATAGTGGAATTGCATAGCAGCTGAGAAATTTCACCTCATCTCTCCCTCATCTGCTTAAAGTGGCTTTACATACATTTTGCCGGTGACATTGCAAACATATCTGTATGTAGCCCTGATGGCTTGATTCCCCTTGATTCTGTGTGTTGCGACATAATAAAGTGACTGCTCAATTCTTGATTCACACTGTAATTCGGCTTCATATCGCAATAAAATGAGCCTATATGGTTATGCAGCTGCATTAAGAGCTCCTGTGATTGCACTTTCTCCAGCAGAATAATTTTAATTTAATAGAATAATTTTGCACAGGATCCATGCTCCAGGAAGCACTTAAAGGTAAATGTCAAGCTTTGAATTTTAAAAGCAGGTTAAATGCAGGAGAGATGGGGTGGTAGCCTATATCTCCTCATTATCATAGGCCACTATTGCAGTGAAAATAATTTTGATAAGAAAAGGAAGTCAATTATAACCACTGGGAACCAGACTGTAACCCGGCTGACCTCATATCTGCCTTAATTCCATGCCAGTGCTGTTTAAAACAATGAATTACATTTTTGGCCATAAAAATATCACCATATTTACTTCATAGGGTCACCATTTTCAGGTCCATCATTTCTTTTTATAAGACCGTATATAAATATGGCTTGTTTCCCAAGACCACAGTATTGTGCTGTCAGAAATCTAGTGTTTAAATTATGGCCTTAGAGAGAGAACCAGTGAATTGTATACAATATTATATTGTTTCTAAGAATGTGGCCTGCCCACCCCTCCACAAGTATCAAAGCAAATGTGATTGGGGCAATTTAAAATCCGCTGATACCCTAATTTAGGTTGGCAAACTATGGGTCTCACCTCTTGCAGAGTTTGTCATGGAAGAGACAAACCAGAAGACACATGACACCATATCAGGAGTCAGAGACCCTGCATGCCTACAAGCCTAACATTTCCCTTTATGTTCGAATGCAAAGAGTGAGTGAAAATCTTAATGTCTGTGCAGATAATGGTGTTGAGACCTGATAATCTCCATTTTTCTCCAAACCTCCATTTTCAGAAGCAGTTCCAGTTTCAAATGAAAACCAACGTGGTACGATTTGGTTTTGTTATATGGAAAATATTTTGAGTGAAGGTGGAGGTTACCTGCTTACATATTCATGTTTGATCTTGTTAGAAAGAGAGTTAATTCAAGAAGCTTTTGATAATGATAGCGTAGTGCTCAGCCCTGCTTCCAATAACATAAGTTCACTTTTATCAATAAGTACACAATCAGCTTTTAGGTAGGCCAATCGTTGTTATAAATGAGCCTGACCCCCCTTATCTTCCCTCCTACACCTTAACTCGGCATCACCCAACCATGACAAACATCCTCAAGCCATGCTGGGTAAGGTATTTAAGATGGCCATAGGAAAAAGTTGTGTTGTGTTGCGGTTGGTTTTGGAGCCTTGGAGAAGAAGAGTTTTTCTCTTTTTATTTTGGTGGTGGTTCCTTTGTTGTGTTTTCAGCTGGTTTCCGTTCATCCTGTGGCACTCAAACGGGAAGTGGGTAATACTTTGGGAAGGTCTAGCTTATTTCTCTCTCTCTCTTCTGGTATTTCCAAATTAATTGTTTAATGTTTTGTATAATGTCTTCTGTTTTGTAATTTAGAAGTAGTGAACCTTCATGTAGGTTAAGTGAGGGGTTCTAGCTGAACATTTGAGTGCTGAAAATTTTAACAAGGGCATTGACTGTTGGAACCGCTGGATTCAGAAGATAAACATTTTTAATGAATCCTTGCTTGTCTGACAGTGCACATCCTATGAAATAAATGTCATGGTAGTCAGATGATTTATTCTTCATAAAATGGAGCCTAGAAGGTGAAGCACTTTATTTGCATGTCAAGACTGAGTAGGAAACAAACCCATCCAGTTAATAAAGTTACCATAGCAATAAATGCGCAATAATCCCTTTTAAGTGATCTATTCCATTGAAATAACATGCTGCACTTTACTCTGCAGAAAATAAAGCAGGATACATTTGTTTTTACAATTACAGACGTTTTGTTTGGATAACATGGGCTTTTATAAATATTTGCAATTACAAATGTTTTACTGTGCAAACAGAAAGAAGAAATGTGCATAGACCTGAAGGAAATAAATGCCCATAAATAACCAATTGATGCACATTATTGTGTTATTTTCTGTATACTTGCTGAGAAGCAGTGAATAAATTGAAGTGAAAGTCAAAACATGGCATGGACCTACATGCTATTTGAGCTTAGTAAGGTGTAACTGACTCTGACCAACTGTCCTTGCTTCCAAATATGATCTGCAACTGAGTGTGAAAATATACTCTTTCAGATAATGCCTTGCAGATTCTAATAACAAAAGACACTTGGTTGAGTGCTAACTATGCTTATTTTTGGTGATTGAATGGGGACTGTGTTTCTCTACAGCCTGCTATAAAAAGAAAAAAGAATCAAAGTCATGTAACATTAACTGAATAGAAGGAATTTATAGTTTATATCGTTTACAGTTTTAAATTAATTTATTTTTACTGAGAAAAATAATAAATTCTTATTTATTTATCAATGAATAATAAATTCATTGATAAATAAATAAGAGTAAATTGCACATTCAGACACTGGCTTCAGAATTAACCTTGAAAGAAATAGCCTCAATGTAATGTTTCAACTGCAAAGTACATCAGACAATGTATATTTGATAACTAAAGTACAGAGAGAACATGTCTGTATGTGACTGTGCTTTATATTTAGAACAGTCAGGGCAGCAGCTCGCCAGGCCAAGATATACACCTAACTGGGTGTATGAGAACAATGATACATTTATATAAGTGCTCGGTCCCTGTGGACAACTCTCTGCATGACTGAAAACGGCCTCACTGACTTTTAATTCCCCAGATCTGGGCTCACTCAATTAGGCACATCGGCTCCTGGTGCACGTACTTGTCCACGCATGGAAAAATCCTCCAGCTCAAAACAGTATTGCGGTCTCCCCATCCTCCAGTTGCTTTGTTTATAGTTCAATATGTGGAAACACATACATTCCAACTTCTTATCCTATTCCGATTGAGTTTCTTCTAATGACCTAAGAGATGACCAAACTGCCAGAGGTGCATTTTATCAGGAGGCTCTGGCTATCTCAATTTTTGAAAATTATTGTTTGTTATCGCCTTTATCATGTCATATTGTTACAATATACATCACAGCGTAGTGTTCTATAAAAATGTCTGAGGAGAAAAACATGACTGGATAGTGTTTTTAAAAAAGCTCATGTTGTTTACAGTGCCGGGTAGTGCTTGCCTGGCTGTTGACATTCTAATGGGCAGCACTGGAAGAGTGGTTTAGGAGCTGGGCATGCAACCAAAGGCTACAGGTTCAAATATAATTAAAAATGCACAGCTGTTGAATTCATAAGCTAAGTACTTAAGTTGAATTACTTCAAGAAGTATCCAAATATACAACAGACAAACGCGTAATGTGACAGAAGCAATGTTATTCACCCTTGCCATGCAAAGTGAACAAACAACAAATGCTGGCACCGGTGGCTCAACAGGCCTCATGTTTCCTTTTTAGAGCTGTGTGCAGAGAGGTCTGGGTTTTACGAGGCTACGGTACATTTCCATGAAAATAGCAGGCTGTGTGGTGAACCCTCAGCGGTGGGTTCTTATGAATGCGTCACGCAGACATGGCCCGGAAAAGCGTGCTTTTACAAACGCAGTTTCCTCCACTTGGCCCTCCCTTGGCTCCTGAGAGAAAGAGAGGGGCTCCTTCCTCCTGGCCATAGCTAATATGCCAGCTATACTTCAGTGACTCACAGAGCGTGCACCCTCTGCCAAGGCTCTCTGGAGGAGTCTTCCGAGGCACTGAGCCAAGTGCTGTAAGCAATATCCAGGCAGCTTAAGAATTAATTCAGCAAATGCCAATGAAATGCTCCCTTGGAGTTTACACTTATTCCTCGGTGACCTTTAGAATGAGTCTGATGTACAGCCATGCTTTCTCACCCTACCGACCACATACACATGGCAAAGAACCACACACGCAGACACATTATGCACGCACGCATGCACGCACGCACGCACGCACACACACAAACACTCACATGTTTCATGTTAAAGGAAAAAGGATATCAATGCATCAAAGGATGACATCTATGTCATGCTTGCAGGCTGTTGCTCGAAATGTATCTGTAATTGACAGCTTTGACAGTTGAGTGTCATTGATACTCGGAGATATCTAACCTTGAAGCTCAAAGTCTTGCAGTCAATCCCCTGATGCTTTCTGCGAGCAGAGATTCCTGTGTGGTTCTAAGTGAATGAAGAATCAAAATGTAGAAAAAATGTTGAGCAGTAGATGTGTTTCTTTGACTTTGGCCATTCATCATCCATCCATCCAATTATTTGTTCAAACAGGATGTGCTACTGATATAAACCTGCCAAGGATTACCCATAAGCACAAGGGCTTCATTTATTCATATTGTGGATACTTAGTTTTTGGTTCCTTGCGTTACATAAGTACAAAATGAATAGCTTCCAAGCCCCATATAATTACAGGAAAAACTCTTTCACAGGGTTTAATCTCAGAAAAAGGATAAAATAAGGGATTTTCCATGCTGGTTGCAAACTTTTCATAAAACAATTTTGTATATTTACACCAAATTTTTGCACCTTTTTACATTTGTTATACAATTATACAAAAGTCCAATATGCCTAGTCACAAGTATATTATCAGCACTCTACTTCATTATTTAGGTATGTAAGCATATTAAATATTCCTCCTTGCCGCAAAATGTACACAGTTGTGCCTTATAGTGTTTTATTGATATATATGACTGCACATTTTTAGGTCACTTGAGACTATTGTCAAAAATTAGCTACAATTATATTAGTATGTTGCATGAACAAACCTACATAAGAAATGTGCTTTTCAAAAATAGTTATCTAACATGACTTTCTATGCAAACAATTACTGTAGACGTGAAGATTAACTGCTTCTTGATTCCCCGGTGTGGCTTCTGAAGTTCCTGCTTGGCCACTTGGATGAGGATGTACCTTAAGGGGATAAAAGTTGTACTTCCAAACTACTCTTCACTATGTATGTCTGTTAAAAAGTAGCCTAGCTGAACTTCAGACATAAAGAGCACAGAGAGCACAGTGATCTGAAGCAAGGGCAATTAACAGGAACTTGTGTAGAATTTAATCCCTATCTGGAATTCAATTCTGAGGGCACTCTGCTACAGGCACAGTTATTCTAAATTTATACAAATAGAACAGACGACACATAGCCTGTTTTGCTATGACTGAATTTGAATAACGTACCTAAGTACACTTCAAAGGAGGTCAGGTATTTGGAATAGTAAAATATTCCCCCACACACCACTCCAAGTCCCTGCTGAAACAGACAGTGGCCCACCTCATAGAAGTCGTGGAGGAGAGGACCCTTTTAGCAGCTATGCAATAAAACCCTGGAATATTCATAAGGAAGTTGACAAGATAAAAAAGTGATGAAAGCAGTATCTGGTACATACAACATGGAAAAAGCTTTAAAACTTTGGTGTACAATATTTTACTGTATTAAATATATTCATGAATCTTTAATAATACATTGTTGTAGGTTCTTCAAATATTAATGCATTTTGTGAATGTGTAATTAAGAAGGCCGTGGTTTGAAAAATTGGAATTGTGGAATTTCTGAGTTCTTAACATTTTATTCACTGTAATGCATTAATGTCGGATTTAAAAGATTTTTATGGAGTCTAATGAAACAATTATGGCTTTATTAAGCATTAATATCTTTACCCTATTTTATAGTGCTATGAAATAAGCCAATAGGATTAGGACAGTGGAGATGCAATGAGAGCGTTATTATTGCTATTATACTGCAATTATTTAATATTTGGCAGATGCTCTTATCCAAAGTGACATGCAAGGCTATCATGACATGATGCATTAAACACACATGGTAGGAATAACAAGACCGGGAATAACAGACATAAGGAAGTGCATGGATTACACTGAACAGACACCTGGCTAAAATAAAAATATATTATAGTACACAGTGTTTCCTGACAGTTATCCTAAGGAGCAACATAATAATAGTACATCATACCAGAGTGAACAAAGAACCATGGGAAATGATGGAAAGTAACATTATCTTAAATCACTTTAACTACAGGCTTGGCACTTTAAATCTGCATGGTCGTCACTGTTTTTTCCTGTGTGGTGTCTCTGCCTGATCTGGTTTATGAGGATCTATAGAGCAGCTTAGCACCACTAAGACAAAAAAAAGTAAGCAGTGAAGTATGTTCTGTGATCAAGAAAAGATGTCACCAGCACCAGCACGAGTAAGCAAAGATCTGATAACATTAACTTAGACAGCTACGTAGGAAAGGGCGAATGATTGTTTTTCTAAGAGGATGAAAGGATGCTTGTCATTCCTGTATCGAGCACGAACATGGATTTGGTCACGGTAAATCAGACGCGAAATGGGAGTCACACCTCCTGCTGGAACAATAAATTGCCATTGACCTGGTCTGCCATGAAGCACCGAGCGCAAACTTGGCTTTATGAACCAGATTAGCAGACACCCGCCAGGCAGCCCTTTTAGGCAAGCCCATCTGCGTGAACCCATGTCGTGTGAGAGGCAACAGGTGGCGTGGCGCTGCGTGGAGGAAGCTGGGCTAAATAGAAAGCACGGTTGTCATGGATACAGACAATTATCGACACGTCCAGGTGCCACAGGAAGTGGTAAGGGATACGCATGCTGTGCCGAGCGTAATTGAGTCATTTTCAGCGACATGAACAGGATCAAACCGGTGAGATTAGCGGTGCGCCGCGAGCCGTTCAGCTGTACTGCGGGGATGAGAGAAGATGGTGCCTGGGAGAGGCGGGTGGTTTTTCGACAAATAAATAAGACAAAAGCCTGTTTTTGGGTCATGTGGACCTGCCTCCAGATGTGCAGATGTGGCTGAAGAACACTGTGGCGGCATAACAGGTAGCCCGCTGTACTGTAGCCCGAGAAGGACAATGGGAAGAAGTGTCATGGCAGAGGCACACGCGTGCAAATGCCTGCAAAGGACCCACTGGAGCACAGGAGAAATGAAACAACTACAATAACAATAACAATAACAATAATAATCATAATAATCATAATAATAATAATAGATGTATTCCTTTATTATGTCTTTATCATCCTGATATTGACAGTGCAGGGAGAAACTGAGTAATAGATGGCAGCCATTTTGTGCCAAAACGCTCACCAACTATACAGGGCCCTAGATCTCCAGCCCTGCTGATAGGGGTACATGAAGGGCAAGTGCTAAGAACAGACCTTATTAAAGTTGCATCTCAACGCACTAGGAAAAAGCAGGCACACGTTTCCATCTTCGTACTATTGTACTATTGTGAGAGGGAACAGTTTTCATATAAAATAGAAACAGGAAAACTGAAAACATGAACATCAAGCATTTTCAAGGTAAGAGGCCACACACTAAATGATGATTTATGGGGTGGAATTCTCTTTGAACTTTCACAAAGCCTAACTTTTTTCTCTTCTTCCTCTGCTCAGAGATTTTGCCATATCTGCATTACATAAAGCTTGTGCAAGTATGTCGGTGCATGTGTGTGTGTGTGTGTGTGGTTCTTTTCCATACTGCATTCCCCTCAAAGACAATGGGCCCAGTGAATGTTTTTGAGGGTAAATTTATGAAGTAAAACCAGTTTAGCCGTCACAAGAGGGCTGGAGGCCCCTCTAGGGTGAGAAAGAAAGCCTTTGCTCCCACAACCCCAGAATACCATTGCAAATATGTTAGGCATTATGTGCAAAGCCCTCTCCCACAGAGAAGACAACTTGAGCAAAAAATCTGAACATTTAGATATGGTATGATTTAAAGCTAGATTTACATAACTAAATTATAAAATGTAATACTCTTACTGAGGCAGAAAATGAGTTGTTAATCTGTTTTGATAAAAATTCAGAAATTGAAATAATCATGTGACCTGTTGAAGCTTTAGACTTGTGCAGAGGTAAAGGCTTTCACATTCACTGCTTAGATGTATATCTGATGTATTGCTTATTTTTAAACAAGTATACCACATATACAGTCATTTCCAAAATTGTTGGAATCTGTTAAAAAAAAAGATGAGCAAAAAATTACATGTACAATATACAATGCAGATAAAGAGCTATTTTTCATGGTCAGAGATTTTTTTTTTTTTTTTTGCAAGGCATAGGCCAACTTTATTTACCAAAAAGATAGGCATTAACAATACAAGGGCAGTGTATAAACACAGACTGAAGGATCCTGATATATTCTGAATGTTAGAATGTATAGAATGTTCACCAATTTAATAAAACTATAGAAGGTGACTCAGGAGTGCTATTCTTGTGAATTGAGATTTCACATTGAAAACAGTACTGAAAACAGCCGTGCCAATCATTTTGACTCTTTTTGCGAAATAAAATGAGTACTCGTTAAAAACTTTATAGTAATTATAATTTGAATGTATAATTAGAAAATAAAATATAGCTTGTTACCTGTGTTTAATTTAATACAGCCTTTTTTGGTTATTTTCAACAGGAGTGCCAATATTTTCAGAGTGATTGATATGCAGTGTGATAACCTAAACCACTTCATTAGGTAAATCAGGACATTGAACTCCCAACTAAACAATTTGGGAGAAAATATTCCTTTGTCTCCAGTAGCATTCACAATAGAAAGCCTATTTGAGCTAAGCAGTGGCAATTGTCCAAATCTGTGCAGAACGCCTGCAATGCCCGAATAATCGTTCATGCCCAACTGACCATACTAATCAATATATGTGAAAAAGAATGATGTGATGCCTCTTAATTATGGAGTGCAAACATCTCAACCAGATGTTGCCTTGTATTGGCATATGGATCTCTTCTAGTCAGTGACCCACATTTACCAGCAAGGTATATTCATATTTAGCACCAAGATGTACTATGGTTTCAGGACCATGCTACTGCTGCTGATCTATCAGAGATGTTCCCTGAAGTCTTCTATTCCCCTCTGCCCTCTGCACCCCAGCAAACAGTACAGAGGGAAAAAATGAGATTAACTGCTAATATTTTAGCTCTCTGTGGCTCACTATTCATTGGCCAGGAAAGACATGGTGAATAGCTTCAAAATAAACTAGCAATTTCCCCAGAGGATTCTCCCTCCTTATCGGTTACCCCAGTAATTTTGAAACCTTTAATTTCTCCAACTGCAGAGACCACAGAGCAGACAATGCAGACGACTGCAGGGTAAATTGGGCACTGCAGAGGGAGCGAGAGGGGGAGGGGGGTGAGGAGGTTGGCTGGATTCTCCTATCAGGCATTGTGCTTTTCATCTCCAAGAACAGTCTTCAGTGGGGGGTGGGAACTAAAATGGGGGCCTAGAGCAAGGCTGCTATTTCTGCTGTAGAAAACGCTGAACTGTGCTCACCGACCATAAACATGTCATGGGAAAGTAGGTCAGCAGTCCCCTGCAGATCAACCAGATTGTATGCTGCAGTCTTCCCCTGCACCTCTCTCCCGCCCCACCTCTCCTTTTTTCTCCCCTCATAGCCCTGATTCCGAGTCACGCAAGCACTTTGGGTCTTTAATGCCCTCAGGACAAAGATTTGAGGAGGAAGAAGGTGGATGCGCATTCTCGTCCATGCTGTCCTTACTTAATGTGCTTTCGCTATTCAGCCGGGTGCCGAGTGACCGGAGAACCTTTTGTCCTTCTGACACCGTGGGCCGCCTAAGCTTGAAATGTGCAGGGATGTGCATTTTTGCAATTTGGGCGCTCCATGTGTGACCGAGATCTCTGCAGCAGGGCATGTTCTCACATACAGACAACCATTGCCAACCCCCACCCCCCAGACAGACAGCTATCCATGACTCACGTGTCTAGGGAACGCGCTACGTTTCATCGCTTCAGAACGTTGTATCATCACAAACGGGGCATGCACCAACCGCCTCAAATATTATCATAAACTTACAGCCTATCATAAAAGAGTAACCTAAAATCTGCAGTCATCAAACCATAGAATTAAATAAAATAAAAATATGGCTACTGAGATATCAAGATTTTCACGGAAGAGTAATTTAAGTTTTTGAGAACTAACTGCAGAAAAGGACTGACAAGACTGTCAACCAATAATAATTGCACAAGATGAATACCATGAGTCATTCATTTGCGTTACACCCACCACAGACCCCAGACAGCACTCCAGAGTGCGGACCCATAGATCTTGTTTATTGGCTATTGGAAAGCCATGCCAGATGATGCAATGATGTGAAGATGATTTGTGAGCAGGCTGACAGGAGAGGATGGACACTGCATGGCCCTGGGCAGGGAGAGTGGAGGGACAGGGAAGAGTGGTCTTGATAGAAAAGTAATCCCACAGATATAATCCATCACTCGGAATCCACTTGCATGAAACCCCTGTCACTCTCCACTTTGCAGATGCACCTTGAATCCCATAAACAATCTGAAGCAAGCAGCAGGCGCTACAGTGCAGTCTTCCAAATGTGAAATGGGCTTCCAGGCAAGTAAGAGCAGGGCTTTAAAGCTGGATGGTGCCATCATTTTCCCATTACCCACCATTCAGTGAGCTGTGGACATGTCTCCTGTAAAAGCTTTCTTTATTTGGAGGCTTGCATCAGACAGAAAAGCATCACTTCATATATTTCAGACATTAGTGAGCTGAAGATGGCACTTAGCAGAGCAAGCAGGGATTTAGCCAGTCATGGTGCTTATGAAAATGAATTCATGTTTTTGAGTAGGGCCATTGATTATGTCACAGAGTGGGTTGAGCCATGCATAAATGCTAATGTTTTAATTAATATCAGTCTGAATTTAAAAAAAAATGTTATTAAAATGTGTTGTTTTTTGAATCCTTAATTGTATTTATTTGCTACAGCCTCCCACATCAATTTGAGAGGGTACAGCCAAGCGTGCACCCTCCACCATAAACACACTTGTCAGCTGCTGCTTCATTTCACCCACACTTCACTAGGAGCGCTTATTGCTGTATAACAAGAAGTATTATTTAAAGCAAATGTATAACAAAATGTACTTTTTTACAACGCTGAGCATGTTAATATAATATAAACAATAAGGCCTATGTACAGCACTCTTCTAGGAATATTTTATTAAGCCAAGGGAAAAATAAAAACTGATGTGTTTTGGACCAACTGAAGTCACAATCTCCAATCAAATTTGTATTGGACTTGTTTGATTTATATTTCAGTTACAGTACCCTTTGTATCAACCAGTGCAATTGCCACAGTTATGACTCCAGAGGCACAAGCGGTAACTACAAACCAGTAAAAAGCAGAGAAGGGGGGGTGGAGTGAGAGAGAGAGAGAGAGAGAGAGTTTTGAGCATTGTTTTCTAGTATCCATTAGCAAACTGACATGCACAAACTTAACATATTTGTATTGCATAATTTAAAAAATAATCTTTGGCAATTATTATGCAATCATGTTTATTTATAAAACAGGTGGTAAAAAATAACTGTTAAAATAATTTATATGGAAAAAAGGAATGACACTAAACTTACGAAACAGAACATTTATATAGATGGTTTTCCATATCAAAGAACATGATTCAACTTGTCCAGCAGCCATTATTCCTTAGTTTCTATATTGCTTCTGCTGTCAAACGTACCCTACCCAGGAACCTGGGGATAAAACATGGGACTCAAGTATGAAATCCATTATAGTCTAATAATCATACTCAACAAGCAAGTGAATCAAAGTTCATCTTACGAATGTATTTCTACAAATCTTTAACTACTGTATCACCAGTTTATTATTGTGGAACATTCTTTCTTGTGATTTAGCTATCCATATGTTTTGAGGGGGAATCTTTTCCACTGGGGACACATGGCATCTAGCCGTTCTATTCTGTCCTTTTGAAATGAGACAGCCCAACATGCAATGCCACTTTTATTTACAGTGCCTCAAAGAAACCAGAGCATTCTGACTTTCTAACTGCAGCCCTTTCACACTCAGCTGCTTTGGTTAAATGCTTTCCCGGCAAGCTCCACGCCAATTCATTACCGTAATCCATAAATTATTTTGAGGGTCTTTGTTCAAGATGGCCATAAATCTGCAGCAGGAGTTAGAAGCAGCAGAATCTTCTAGAAGGCAGCCACATCTGGTACAGTGAAAACCACAAACATGTTTTCATGCTCTGCCAGTACAAAAGAGCACTTTTTATCCTTGCATATTTGATGAAAGAAAGATAAACTTTTACAGCATTTAACATTTTGGGTTACTTTTATCATGTGGCATTCTTGCAAAAGGGATCTCATAAGAATGGGCTGGTTGTCACACATTAATGTGAACTTCTCTTAAAGGTGAATTTAATCTAACCAATATGGCACTCTCTCCATAACTTATCAATCTCAGCAATTTACATTTTAACAAAATTTGTGCCTTTTCAGTGACTGCCAACACAGTGAAGACCTTCAAAAAACTGAAAAGAATTTGAGGCTTGTTTGAACATGCTACTGAAAGGTAAGGACAAAGCCCTTTAGCGGAGAACCACAGCAGTTCGAAATAAGGCCTCCCACAGAGGTATACAACACAAGTGAAGCAAAAAGCATATTTAGATAATCTTGGTGTAAATACAGTGGCTGAAATGCCTACTTCCACCACCACATATGGAGGCTCAAACACTACCCCTATGATGAAAAAAAAAAACAACCCATTGAAATCTTTCATTAAAACAGCTCTCCTTTAGTGGTTCTGGGCCAGATTTCACACAGGTCTGAAACGTGAAGGAAAGAAAAAAAGCATCAATTACAGACAAGTAGTCTGAGCAATGGTAGATGGTAGAGCTATTGAGGATAAATGCCTCCAATTCCAGAGGTGATGGCTAACGATGGAGTGCCCTCACGGTCAGCATTTGACAGTTACGTCTATAACTGGATCACAGAACCAAAGCAGAGCTCTTCAGAGCTTTCATTTTTTTCTCATTTGCAAAGTGGAGTGTGTGATTATGTTCAAATGAGCAGTTGCTAATTGCAGTGAATTATCTTGGCTAAATTCATTCTGCATTCAATTATCCTTTTTTCGCTGCAGACGTGGCTGATGGCTCGGCTCAAATAGAGTCTAAATGGTTGCCTTGATGAAGGAAAAAAGGGAACAATGGAGAGGTGCCAATCAACAGAATGAACAAGAGGGAAGAAGGCCAGTATTGGTTATTTGACGTGTGGAACATATCTGAGCAGCTCAAGAAATTTGTTTTGTGCGTGTGTGTCTGTGGTGTGTGCGTGTGCGTGTGTGTGTGTGTGTGTGTGTGTGTCTGTGAGAGAGACAGAGTTATAGCTGACTTGGTATCCAGATTCTGAGCCATACATCTAGGGAGCTAGCAATGACTAAAGTCAGTTTATCTTGTTGGTTTTGTCAAACAATTTATGATGCTGACATTAGCAGTTTGCCCTAGTCCACGAGAGGTCTCACTCTATATGCATGCCTGACTTTTGGCCAAATATTGAAATTAAGATTAATTCATCGAGAATTAAAAAGAGCTTCCTAAATTGAATCCCTTGAATACCACTGTATTGTAATAATCAGTGCCTACATCACACTCAGCCAACATGTTTTTAAACATGATAATTTATCACAGCGTGCAAACATTCTATAACAAAAAGTAAACCCATTAGCTGCTGACTACCTAAACTTGTGTTTTATGAGTGAACGAATGGGCATTACCCCAGGCTACGGAACGAAATGGACAATAATCACAATTCTTTCAGGGCTTGAGAATAACAACTCTGTTGAGTTCTTCTAATTGGGTACATTATCTAGTTGTGTTTGCTATCTATGCATTGTAATGGTTTAGCACTCATAGGCCAAGTTAATCTATCATGCCAAAGAATGGCTATCTTCACTCCACTGAATGAACAAGATGTGCCTGAATGAATCATTCGCAAATGATAAAGCTGGCTGAATGAGAGTCACAACATTTTCGAGTCTTTGTTGCTTGTAGGGGGTTCCTATGGGGATTACTGAATCAAGTGAACAAATCGAAAGATTCATTCTTTTCACTGAACGAACCGTTCATGAACGAGTCAGGAAAAAGAATCAAACTTCCCATCACGGTTGACAGTGCACTTGTGGGTCTTTGTATCATCATCGATCATTATCATCATCTTTTATCAATGAACCAAATGAATTACATGTGTTCCCAAGGTTATCATCACAAGCTAAAACTAAGACAAAAATTAGACAAGAAAGAACAATATTGTGAACTGAAATAATCAAATCAATCAATCAAATTTTATTTGTATAGCGTACTTTACAGCAGTTGTCACAATACGCTTTACAGACAACCCTGGCCTAAACCCCCACAGGAGCAAGCCTAAGGCAACAGTGGCAAGGAAAAATTCCCTGTTTACAAAGTTTTTGAAAATATGAAAACTAAAAGTAAACTACACAACCTGCTCAAAAAATGAACTAAAACTAAACTGAAATTTAAATCAAAAGTGAACACTATATCGACCCCATCTCTGTAGGCTACTTGCATTGCCACTTGAATTTTGATTTACAGCTAACCACAAGATGCATAGCATGGATATGACATAGTTTGTCACCATATGTTCATCATATCTAATATACCTTCATATGATTTCTTATACGGGTTGGGTAGTCCCACGCTACTTTGGTCTACAAAAATGAATCGCATAGCTTCCAACCTTCTGCTGACTTCATAGTAGGCAAATATCTAAGCATCAGAGAACAACCTTAAAAAATGTGGTATTATATTGCATCAGCCAATTTAAATGGAACACAATGGGAAAAACATATCAAGAGTTTTTCAGAACTACGATGAGATCCAAATCTTGTCAGAAAACAATATCGATGTTCCATTGCCACATGCGTTGGAAAGATATGGGTGGGTTAGTGGTGTCTGTGTATGGACTGAAACATTACCCTGCCTTTGATTGTGTTCCAATACCTGAAATGCCCACGGCGATAAATTGCTGAAATATAATATTATATCAATGTATGTCAGTGCGTTACTGGCCATGTATTTACTAAATGAAGACTGTTGCAATTTAACCCTGAGCCACTGTCAATAGCTGCTGGGCTGTTAATATCAGATGACCTTTATTTCTGATAGGCTAAAGACCGTCATAACCCTCTTATCTGCTTAATTCCTATTTGTATCATTAGCTCATTCAGTACTTATGTAAGCTCTTCACTGGCATGGTGAACACATTACCTACAATGTAATACAAGGCTGAAGGCACACTGAGAGTATTGCACAGAATGTATTTTTTTAATGGCAAGCTTTCAGAACAAGACCTTCGTCAGGCCCTGACCTTGTACCGAAAGCTTGCCATTAAAAAAACACCTTCTGTGCAATACTCTCAGTGTGCCCTCAGCTTTTTATTACATTGTACAGTATTATCTTTGGTTGCACCTGAGCAGTTGTCGGATGTGCGGACGATTCTTCTACTATGAACACATTACCTACACAATATAACTGTTTATGCAGTAAATAAATCATATATTGCAGTTGGTTAAATCAGAAATATTAGATGAAGTCTTCTGGAAATCACTGCGTAGTTCTTCAAATTCAAAGTCACACTTGCGATAGTGAAGAGTTCAGCCATTCTGAGAGTACAACGGTTTAAAGCGTTCACATCAGCTGATAACATCTCACAGAGTTCAAAGGTCAAAGGTCTTTCATTTTGGCACTCTTGAAATGCAATTGTCCACTTACACTTTAACTAAGCCTTACTCAAGTGCATGACTATGTCAAGACTTTTTGTGTTAAACGTGGATCCTTACACATACTGTACTTTAGTCAGCGTACACCAAATAAGTTTTGGTAGCCTACATACATTGTAAGCAGACAATGCAGGCTTAATAAAGCAAAAGGGGATTTATGGTATTTAGTTTTTCTACTGCAAGCTTATAGAAATCCTTTAAGACGTCAGGGGACTGCTCCATTGGTTGCTACTTTAGTACAGGCTTTGGTATGCTGTGATAGCTTTCAGTTGTTAACATCCCATGTTCATAGCCCCTGGGCACGTACAGTGACTATAATATAATAGACTTACATTACTGAGATATATTTTTCTGTTATGCTATTTGGTTGAGATCTTGTTAAAATGTTCTGATTGTTATTTGGTTAGAGCAGCCAGTAAAAGCCAGATTTCTGTCGTAATTTTCACAATGAGATACTCTTTAATGATTACAATATGTATTATTTTGATTCACAGGTCACTTTATCACGCTATCTCTGTAACTTGATAAAACAAGTGCACAGCTTTTAGGTTAAAGAGACATGAACCAGTTGGGTTTCAAATCGGTTACGTCTACTATAAATCAAAATGTTTTCTCAATTATCCTTATTTGAGATCCCTTTAATAAGCTCTTGACAGATGAAGCAATCCCACTGCAGCATTTGAAGACTGCCAAAAGATGAAGATTATCCTGTTAGTAGGTAATTAAGCCAATCATATGACATCAAGCAGCTATCTGTATGGTAAGAGTTCAAGTTCAAGAGGCTGCTGACATTTTTCTTATCATTATACAGTACCAGAGTGTGTTTTTGGTCAGCGGTGTAAAATAATTGTTTCACTGTCACATGTAAACACTGAAAATGACATAATTAACCACCTCACCTTCCAAACCAGGCCTTAATCCCAACCACATTGGCTGCACATTTCCTTTACTCTGACAACATAAAACATTCAATCACTCTAATTACATGAGAGAACAATTTTAATTACCAGCGTTCAAAGGGATATGTTAATGAATCCAAACGCACGCATGCATACAGTGGCATTATGCATGGCCGTGACAGCCATTTTAATTAATCACACAACAATGTCGGCCGGACGCACATCCATTTAGCTGATTTGAAAATATTTGCGGTCAACCTGTCGAACAAAAGACTGGGGTAGCATGGAACATCTGCCATTGGAATGAACGAACCCCGTCCTCGACTGTGTGCTGCCCTATCAAGTTTTCTACATATCGTATCCTCCACAGTTTCATCCCACACTGTATATTTAGTCGGCTATAGTTTATAGTGTGTATGTGGGTGTGTGAGTGTGTGTGTGTGTGTGCGTGCGTGTGTGGGTGTGTGCGTGTGTGCATGCTTTTTTAATGACCCAAATCGAATTGTTGTTGTCATCGGGTTTCCTTGAGGGTTATGAGTTGAGTTTCCTGTGCAAGCATGACCTCATACAAATGCATACCCTCCCAGGCCTGGATCAGCTTGCAACGCTCATAATGTTTCATCCAGAGCTAACTCAGTTTTATTGATCTGATGTAATAATGTGCACAGCCTGAACAGTGAACTCCATTGATACCTATCTGAGGGGAGGGTTTTACATTGCAGTGGTAGGAAACTCATATTGTTGTGTGTTTTGGTTTTGCTTGAATGCACTGGGAATCATATTTAACATTTATGGCAGTTGATTCAGTCAGTTGGTTCCAACAAAGGTGCCAAAAAGCATTTTAGAGCAGGTGGAAGCATCTTTTAATTGGAAGCATCTTTATTTTATAAACTATAGTTTATCATTTTATTTTATTATGCTTTACTTTTAGCTAATCAGACAATATCATAGTAACACAGCATTCCAAACTGTTCATATATATATATATATATATATGCTTATTTTGTTACAGAATGAATGTGTAATGGGACAAGTCTATAAAAGACATATAGTGTTTCACATATTGAATGAACCCCTGATTAGATGAAAGTTCACTTAGCTTTAGGAGCTAACATCCTCTTTAATTCACAAATGCACACAATAACATGCATACTCACAAGCTCACCCTGCTTTAGAGGTTCCACTATATGCATAAATATATTGGAAAGCATATCATCTTTTGGGTTAGCATTTGCATTATTAATGAATTGTAATTGCCAAATTGTGTGATCTTTTCCAACAATAGCCTTTATCATTTGTGCAATGCTGTAGTGCCTGAAAGAGTTTTAGAAGACTTAGAGCTCAGTTTCTATGATCAAAGTGCAGAAATGCAATGAAATATATATATATATATATATAAAAAAGTGTCTTCACTGTAAACCAACCAGGGAAAGTATTTAATTGAGAACATTCTATTTAGGCACTTTGGACACTTTCTAAAGTCAATTTGATACAGTCATATATTGTGGAATATTTTGTTCAAAGCCACTACCAGCAAACTGGGTGGCCCTATTATGACGTTGCACTAATTATGCTTAAATACCAAGACCTGTGAGGAACCAAAATCTACCCTTCATGTTCACTTCAATTCCAAATGACAGATGGTATTAGATTCACCAATACAATTAGTACTGTGTGTACAGAAATTCACACACCAGCGAGTGTAAGAACTTAAGACTTGCAGTACGTAGAATTAAAAATCCACTCGCATAGATAGGCAGACAGTCAAGATCAATATAGCAGGGCTTTGTAAAGTGATATTAAATTTGGCTTAATGGCCAACAATATATCCACCTCTGACCTGACCCTGCTCAGATATTTGAATTTATGTATCCTGCTGGGTCATCTAAGTACTGTAAATGTTGCTCCTTGGCAGCCAAGAGCCTTTTATAGAAGATAAACATTGATTCACTTGCTTTCATTTAAAGTCATACCCAGGCATGGCAATTCTTCAACCCTCCTCATGCTAGATAAGTTCTCACGATCACTCATAGCAACCTCTGTCTCATGTAGAGTCTCTCCAAGGCAATCTTTGCCTCAGTGAGAAGCCATGAGCACCATTACATGTGCGGCATCGAAGCGCAGGACAGTGGAAACTTGAATTTTTCCCTATCTTTTCCGCACAGGGACACTAACGTGCCCTACTGTACTGTATCAACTTTCTTATGAGATCATTCGCCCACAGTTGACAAAATGTAAACGCAAACATTATCGACTGGCTACGCAGTTTGCCAACACTTTGGTTGTTTAAGTCAATCGATATGGTGAAGCCTATCCCTTTCTTTGCCTGTCAGGGATCTCTGCTGGGTACCGCACCAGGCACTGGGAGATTAATCAGCTCCAGCCAGTCTGTCTCCACTCAAAGAATCCTTTCAAGTTGGGAGTGAGGCACAATTTATAGCCCTGTGTCTATTGTGCACCCCTTTACAGGGAAGCGAGAACTCTATACTTTTGCTTTTCAGCGCCATTGATATGCGGGGGGGGGGGGTTCCATCCATGGCCTATATTAATTCCTCTCTGTGGATGTCAACAACACCAAGCAACCTTCCGAGAACTCTTGAGAACGCTGTCAGTCATGCACTGAGGACCTTGAGGCAGCTGCAACCTGCGAGCAGCTTAATTAAAATTCACCATTATAACGTTTTGTGCCTGTCCAGATAAATAATTTCAAAGGTGACCAAAATGATTTAGCTTTTCTTTACATACATTTGCGCGTTTTGTTTATTTTGCTTTTCATCTAAGGACTGAAAGTGAAAGTACCACAGAAGAGAGGACGTTTTGTTGAGCTGACCAGTACAATGCCGCTAGAGTTCATTTGAAATGCAACCTTTTTAATTTTGAGAAAGATAAAAAAATTGTGAACCGTCTTTGTTTAGACATTATTGCATTATATACATGTGTGGGGCTTCCAGTTACATATTTGTGAAGTGTACTACTGCAAAGACACAGCTGTACACAATTTCTAATTATCCAAATGGTTGCTTGCTTTTATCAGCCACAAGCAGCTTTGTGGCTGAATGCAAGCACACTGAATGTCTTCCTCTATATGCTGCAGATGGACTGAGGTGAAGCTTTCACCCAATGTAAATGCCCATTATGGGGCCCTGAGCTTAGCAGAGGTGAATGAGTTTATCCGCACAGGGGAAGGTGTCCTGTGGCAGAAAATCAGAAGCATGAGAGGAACTTTTTTCTTTCTCTCATTTTTTTTTTTTTTTTTTGGTTTTGTTTGAGTAAGCACTTGCGGGTGATGCATTTCACACATTCCCCTTATGTCACTGGGCATTATGGGATAGTCAGTGTGAGAATTCTCAGCTTGTTCACAAAAAAAGTAAAAGAATCGGTGAATGGGGGAAAATGAAAAGACGCAGCCTGAAAGCCCCTTGCAGGCACCGAAGGATAGTCATTATGAAAACTCTGAAAAACATTGAACAGATTAATGGTTTAAGGGGCCCGGTTCAATACAGAGAGAATACTAAAAAGGTAGTTTAAACATTTACTGCACTGCCAAAGAGGGGCCCACTCTCACCGTACCTGCAGATTTCATTCTGTTTCTGAGAAACACAAAAATACTGCTACTGCCCTGCCTGCCAGCAAGCTCTGTACACTGTTCACATTGCATTGCCATGGACAGGTTTTTAAACAGCACACTGCAACTATATCAAGCAGGACATAGTGGTAAATAGAAAAATATGTCTGTCCAAGATTTCTTGCCAAAAGTCATTAGTATTGCAACTGAATATAATTTATTGGAGAATATATACAGTAACGGCAAGGTATATCTCATGCTTTTACAGCAAATCAATTGCCTCCAGGGAGTCAGTTTGCAGTTAAACCATGGTCATATCTGAGTGCAAGTCTAAAAGCCAAGTGAAGCCTATAGGGCCTTATCATCTGGGTGCAAGTGTGTTTCTCTCTGATAAAAACATATGTAATTAGGTCATCTAAGCTACATACTTTTGGTGCAATACCGTCTATGTAGCTTTCCCAAGCTGTTCCCTAGCAAGGTAAAGGTTGAGCATTGTCTGCGTTGCTTTCGGGTGAGAGTACTGCTGGTGTCCTGCTTGACTGCTGCTTCTCCTTGTGTCGGTTGTTGTGACTACTGTAACTGCATTCTGTGTGGCTGGATCACAGGATCACAACCACATCTCTTGTCCCATCGCCTACAGATCTCATCTCCTATGGAAACACCACCAGCCCTGTCTGCACACAGTTTCCCCCTCAGCACAGTTTGGCTCAGACCAAGCTACCATCCACCTGTGTTTCCCTGGCTTGTGCCATTGTAAGGACACTGTCTGTGTCCCCTGCATTGTCGGCAACCCCCTATTTCTGGTTCCATCGCGATTGTGACGTGTTGACCCATTACTGGATAAAACGCTTCATATGAGTATTCAGGCCTACTCATTTGTGTAATTGATTGCCGTCACTAGCCTTCTGGATAAAGTAGCACTGCAAGTTAAGTAGTTATCTGAACTTGAATACATGCTGAAATAGCAAGCTAACTAATAGCTTGCCTTCTAGCTTGCTTTTGGGGTTAATGAAAAACTGCATGGTTCATGCATCCACCTAGCTTGCTAACTTTCACTATCTGTCTAATTCACAACGGCTAGCTAGTTGGGTAGCAATGTTCGCAATCTGTGTAATTCACAACTGCTTGCTCATTAATTAGCCGTCTTAACATCTCTTACTATATATGTAATTCACAACTGTTGCCTGCTATCTAGTTAGGTGGCCATCATAGCTACTAGCTCAGAGGCTAGTGTAGTCACTGCAAGTGCAAAACTTTACTTAAAAGTACACAATTATTTGACCTAAGGGGTCAACACATTGGATGGAATCGCGATGGAACCAGAAACAGGGTCGCCCAGGGTGCGGGGGTCACAGACAGTGTACTTACGCCACCTCTCTCTTCCTGACCTTCACAGTGCATGACAGCCTCTGCTCCCTCACCAGACAGAGCTGCCCGTTTACATCTCAGGCAAACAACCTCAGACCCACAATGCCACCTGTTATATTAGCTGTGTTGCTCCTGCCATTATTCAGCCCTGGGTTAACATTTTGGTCAATACTAACTCCCCAATTGTTTACTGGAATGGGAAATATGCAACATCAGAACTCAGCCCTCTAAAGAATAATTATCATCTAAATCTGCTGCTGCTGTTAAATCTGCCGGCGTCGCAGGCCTTCTTCACCGACATTGTTATGTTCACTGTGAATCAGGATGAAATGGGACTGAGCATCGTAGCACCGGCACAGATAGATGTTCAATATGGACAAACTTGCGCCTCACTGTGCCTAAATCACATCGCTGGCCTAATACAACCTGCTTGTGCGCTCTTCCTCCGGCAGCCCTGTTAAACACTCAATGTCTCAATAACAGGTCTCTGTTGCTGCCCGGATTTTAATTCTGGACAGTAAGCTCGGCTTCCTGTATACTTTGTGATTCCTTTTAGCAGCCAAAAGAATTTCTCTCACTAAACCAAGTGACCTTACCTAACTATACATTTCTATTTAAGCCTCGTCTTACTGGTTGAGGGGGTGGTTTAGAAGTCATCTTTGGAAAACAGTGCTATTAAAACACCCTGTTCCATCATCACTCTTTTATTGTATTGTCCACCCAAACCAAACTCCTATTTATCGAAGTATCAATGACTTTTTCTCTCTTCTGAAACTGCCCATGTCAAAGCCCTGAATGACCAAGTCATATCTGTTGATTGCAGTGACATTCTAATACTCCCCAGTCTAAGCACAGCCTTTGATGCAGTGAACCACAACATCCAACTGGAAAGGCTGCTGTATCTCAGAGTTGAGAGAGACACACTGGACTGGCTCAAATCATGTCATACAGGGTGTTCCTCAAGGCTCCATCCTTAGCCCTCTCCTTTTCACCATCTTCATTCTAACACTTGGACAAACCATCCACCACTTCAACCTGGATTTTTGTTGGTGATTTCATCACCACTGATTACACCATTGTGTCCCCCTTACCGCTTGTCCATAACCTCAGAGTCATCCTGGATCCCACCCTCTTATTTGACCATCACATCAGTAATAGTGTCCAGACCTCATTTTTTCATCAGCGTAACATTTCCAAGCTTAGTCCCTGCATCCTACGCCCCTTTGCTGGATCGCTCATCCATACATTTATACACAGCCATCTTGATTACTGCAACTCTCTCCTGTTTGGCATCAACTCCAATCCACAAACTGCAAGTAGTCCACAACTCTGCTGTGAGTCTCCTCACCAACATCAAGTTCTGGAATCACATCACCCCCATTCTCTGTGACCACCACTGGCTCCCAATTAAAAACATATAGACTACAAAATCCCCCTGTTACCTTTCAAAGCTCAACACAATCTCGCCCCATGCAACCTCTCTGAACTCCTCCATCCCTACCAACCTCGCCGCTCCCTCAGGTCATCCACTGCAAATCCCCTCTGTAGCTTTGGTGACAGATCCTTCTCTCATATTGCCCCCAGACTCTGGAACTCAATTCCCATCTGTTCGAAACTCAGACTCACTTCCCCTTTTCACCTCCCTTCTGAAAAGCCAACTTTTCAAAATTGCATATCACTAATCCCCCCATATGTCCTATGCCACCTCTCCAAACTTCCACCTTCTACACACCCACGCCAATCTTACTCTCGCTGTCACCTTGTGTCCTTCATTATTGCTGTGTTTTCTTGTTTGAAATATATATTGTAAAGTGTCTTTGAGTTGAGAAAAGCGCTATATAAATAAAATGTACTATTATTATTTATTTATTTTTAATTTTTTAATTATATTCTGTCAGTATGAAGACCTCAAGGGGATATCACATTCAAGAGCACCTTATGTGAATATTTTAAAACAAACTGTACTTAACTGAATAAGTTAAGTGACCTTTAACTTGTTGTAATATGTTAACCTAGCAGTGCCAACAGTCCCACCCATTGCCACGTCCACACAATATCTCCCAATGTGTGTTGCAACATCGCAAACCATTAAGATTGAACTTCCTGTCCAATAAGACAGAAGCGTGACAGTGCCTGGTCTAACATGTGGCGCACACTGGTGTGGATCTTCCTAGAGAAATAGCATGAATGGGGTTGGAGTCCTCACCGCTGAGCTGTTTTGCATATGTTTTTTATTTTTTTTGGGGGGGCGGGGGTGGGGGGTAGGGGGTGGTGGTGGTTAGTGTTTGATAGGTTTCCCTATTATCAAAGGTGTACATAGACTTGGCTTTGAGTGCCAAGTCAGCAGTTACAGTATTAAATCCTGCTATTAGCATGATCGTTAAACAAAAGTAGTACGGTGGGTACACATTGCACAGCTTCACAGTCTTCTGGTTTGAATAAAAACAAGAAAGCTCTTTGTTACAGGTAAAGACTTTGCTTGACCTGACTCAGTGGGAGTGCTAATGTATGTACCATACAGAGAGAGACAGACTGAGAGAGAGAGAGAGAGAGAGAGAGAGAGAGCACTCTGTGGTCAGGTTTAAGTAACAATAGCTATCTGATTGTGCACAGGTGTGTCAGCCAAAAGTAACACTGTGCGAGTGGGGTTGAATTGCCCGCTGGCAAGGATGTGAAAGGAGAAAATGAAAGAATAAAGAAATTCAATCCCTGGATATTGTGCTAGTGTAAGTCAAGACTAAAAGGAAGGCTTTAGTCAGCCTTATAGTTTCTCTTATAATTTAAATAAGAGGCTGATTATGCACACTAACAGTAACATTTGATGTAGGAAATATACTAATATACTAATTACAAAGGATTTCTTTTTAAATGTTGGCCTTTCATCACAAAATTAGGGGGGGGGGGCATGAGAGAATCTCCATCTGTTAACAAGATACGTGGTACAGGATAGTTACCCAATAGGTGCTTAGACACAACCTTCAGTATTTTTTGCTGCCGATAAACATATTCTGCAGAAATCAATTGTCTCACAGTGGTGAACAACAGTAACTACAACAGGTTATTTCTGATGCATTCTTTACAGTATTGCATATACTGCCAGAAAAAATCATACAGCTAGGACAATAACTACAGAAATCCTTCAGAACTCTTGAGACACAGAGAGGAAATACAATCCAAACAATACAGCTTGATTGAGCGGTCTGAAAACAGAAAAGTGAACAAGTCTCAAGCTAAAATTGTTGAGATGTTGGTAATGGCAGGCTTACTTACTTGTGAAGAATATTGCATTCCCACAGAAGCTTTAACTGCACAAATCTAAAAGTACCTAATCCCACCTCTCTCTCTTTTTTCTCTGCCACACAATAATAACTGACATGTACAAGCTAGGTTGGAAGTGTTTCATCCAGATTTCAGATAAAGAATCACGTAATCAGTGTTCTGTATGTAATCAGTAATACATTCCGTACATTACATTACAGGCATTTATCAGATGCTCTTATCCAGAACGACTTACACAACTTTTACATAGCATTTACATTGCATCCATTTATACAGCTGGATATATACTGAAGCAATTCAGGTTAAGTACCTTGCTCAAGGGTACAATGGCTGTGTCCTATCCAGGAATCGAACCTATGACCTTTCGGTTACAAGCCCAGTTCTTTACCCACTGTGCTACACTGCTACCCAATGCGTATGCTCAGTGGTTTACTTTGCTTACCTTTGCAATGCATTTTAGTCGATTTGATTCTTGAACCTGATTTTCATTGGCAAGTGCCATGATGTCGGGCTATGTGTGTCATGTATACCATGGAAGTCCTAGCATTGCTCCTAATTCCAAGGCAATCCATATTTATTATTCAAAAATGAAATGCCTAGGACATGGCACTCAAATGTTTTTAACACACATTGACTTGAAAACATTAGGTATTGCACAATTTCTATTATCTTAAGAATCCTAATTAGCTATCTATTACTATATGAATTGCAAATGCAGTGTGCTGTACTGTATTATTACATTTGCTGCTAATGTACTATTCATGCACTGTGGAAACTCAAAATGCAAAGATAAATATAGTGTAGCTGGGTTACCTCAATTTTTACACTCTCAAAATAAAAAAAATCTATGGGAGGCCTTCTGGTCTACACTAAAACACAGCAAACATGTCATATAATATTCAAGTTTAAGGCTAAATGTAATAACTAGATATATAATGTGTCCCTTGGACCTGTCCCATGGCTGTTGAGGTAAATCTGGAAAGCTAGCTGGTCAACTTGACATGTTTTGGAAAGGGTGCTTAAACAAAAAAGCACAGTCCTGGATTCTTTCATCTTAAACATAAGTGCACAGTAGATTGCAGTACTGAACCACTGAATCCTGTGTAAGTAAAAATGTGGTAATATGGCCATAGCACAAGATAAAAAGACAGCTTTCTAGAAAGTAATGTCAATTGTATTTTATTGCAGATTTTATATTGCATGATATAAAAAAGATTTATTTATAAACAAACAGTGTAGTTTCCACTAGATTAATTTTGTTCGACCTGTATCATCATTTGTCCTTTACTGTATTAATATCCTTTTAATTATTAAAGACAAATGTTGATTGAATCCCAGCTTTAGGGTGGAATCTATGGATAGCTACAGTAATCCAGTAGCATTTTTGTATGAACTGGTTATCACACACAGAGCTGCTTATAAATAAATAAAATAAACAGAGCAGGGTGTGGCCTCCTTCTGCAAGTAGAAAAGACAGAGATAGGAAAATAACCCATGTTGTGAAATGTGAAGGGTAAATAGGTGATTATAATCAGGAGACAGCAGTAGAAGTAAAGATACAAACAAAACAACAAGAACAACAAGATTATTAGTAATGACAGGAAAGAGAAGGAAAACAGCAAGTGTGTAAATGATATAATAATGACACAAGTAGGCAAACTGTATATTGTGACCTTATGGTCCTATCTTGGTGGACTCCCACAGGAAGATTCCCTTGTTTTTGTCTCACCATGCCTTTACCTGGCAAGGGTAGGAAAGAAGAGACCACTAACAACTGCTACTAACCTGTACTTTACTACCCAATGTGCAAAAAAAATATACTTGCCACGGTATCCGTGGTGTATAATCACTGGAAAGTCCCAGCACTTGAGGAAGCTAAAACACACGTTCACAGACTTGCATTGCTACAAAATGAAAACAGCCACTGAACTAAGAAAGTACAGCTACTGCATAAATGGTTAGTTGTTAGTTCCGTTTGCGAAATACAGCTTTAGAAAGAAATGATCTGCGATTGCACTTCGTGATTAACGATATGTCAGATCATGGGTTTGGTGCTTTGAAAGTACCGCAATTGCAATGCCGTACCTTAGGCTAGAACACAGACATTTTCTCCCATTTACATTCTCATTTACCTTTGGTTTAAGCCACACCTAACCTACTTATTTTTTAAAATCTGAACACACATATAGATACAAATAATTTTGTTGGGTGAACAGGGTGGGAGGGCAGAGGGGGAGGGGGGGGGGGGGGCACTGAGAAGTGTCACAGAATTTTTTGTGCGAGTAAAGAGAAAGGAAACAACATCATAGAGTGGAATGTCCGTGAGGGCCCCCTCTGCCTTTGTCTGAATGAAGCCTTGGAAAGAGCTACACTCTCATTACTATACAGGAATGTGTAAGTGTAAAACTCAGCAGGGAAACCCTTCTCCCTGTACTTTATCATTCAGGTTTCATGTCATGTGTACCTTGCTATTTCTTACACAGTTACAAGATTATACAGCCATTCTAAAATTCATTGTTCATTTTTTACATACTGTAGATAGATAATAGCTGATAAAACAGTTTGACACATACATTTTCTTCCACTTTGCGGGTGTGTTTGTTGTCAGTGCTTGCTACCTGACATGATTTATTGTTTGTCGTGGAGTCTTGTTGAGCTTTTCCTTCATCCAGTAAGTTTGGGTGCAACTGACCAAATCCCCCTATATAAGAGTTTGATAAAGTCCCTGGGGCAAAGAGTTAAACTGAAGCAGTGGCTGTATGTTGTATGAAGAAGAATGTTGATGTGCAACTACAACAGCAAAAAGTTCCCCAAATTTCACACAGTGTGAGGAACTCACAGTGACTTGCAGTGTGAAGAGTAAAGAGATTGAATTGATGGTAGCACAGTAACATAATTCTGTATATTCTAGGACCTGATGCAGATATTATATTGTTGTTGAAATCCCCTAGACTGTTTGTGATTAATGGTGCTGAATGATGTTTATTTATACTCTAATGCCATGGGACTAACTGATATATAAGTGGAGCTGGAGGGACTGTTGTGTGGTTGGTTTCGACCAAAATACATCTGGGTTAGTGAGCTGGCAAGCACATGGAGATTTATAGCACATGCATATATTCCATATTGCCTCACCATCAGTCTTCAGCAGCAAGCCTTCAGCAGTATCAACTCTCTCTTTGTCCCTCTGCCTCCCCCCGTCACGTGCACACATGCAGACATGGGCACACACATGGAATGCAGAAGGCTTTGATGTTAAAGAGAAGGAGAATATGTGTGATTATCTACGGTCTTGTCATGCATTATTACACAAGAACTTCCTTTGCCACACAGGGTAGAACATCTTTGGTTTTAAAAATGTAATGATAAAGGTCACTTTTGTCATCTTCATATTCATATATTTATATACTAAATTGCAATTCTATGATGCTTTTAATTTATAACAAGGCAAGAATGCATTATAAAAAGCCAGGGTTCACAGGAAATTAGTAGATTTGTCTCTCAAAAGTGTTCCAGAGTCCTTATCACATATTAAATATACAAAATGTATTCTACATTTAGGGTGCAAAGAATGAAGTGGAAACTGTATGGGAATAATGGACAATTGTGAATGCAGTCTCCCTCCCATTGCTCAATGCTGTGGCAGCACTAACTTCCAAGAGCTAGCCTCCAGTGTATGTATGTATCTATATTGTCAAAAAAGGGCCCTTCAAGCTCTTACTAAAATGGCCATTAGATGAGATATGGCAGACATTTCCCACATTAAAACAGATAACTGCTCCTTATTACATCAGATTTATCTGAGGTAGAGCAACCCTGAATGGGTCACAGAGAACCTTGGGATAAAGTGATTCAGGCAGCCATTAAGGTACTGGTTTGACACTCTTGCATGCAGGGGTTTAAAAATGTTTACAAATTTACAAATCAACTTTTGTCAAATTCCTGGCAGATTATTTTTTACCCAATCTGAAAACATGCAATATAACTTTGCTGTCCTTGGAGGTCAATTTCCTCATTTGGTAATTTAAAACATCTCCAGTTCACCTGGATAGATGGTATCCAGGTAGGTACTACCATGATGAGAAAACAACAAAGAAAAAAAGCAGGCAATGGTAACACATTTATAAAAGCATTCATCTCAGCCTGCTGTTTGTAAATGAGTGGCTAAGGTGTATGAAAACACTAAATCTCCCCAACCCCCAACACACAGAATCCTAAAACCTGTCCTTGCAGTACATAACATTTAAGTTAAAAGCCTTGAGGTACTTTTCCAGGAATCCAACCAGAGAAGTCATCCATGTCCCAGATGGAACTTGACGTGGGGCTAACTAATGAGATTTTGAGTTGCAGGATCTGATTCCCTAATAAAATCTCTTCTGACATGCATGGAGAGTACAATTTTCTCTCTCAGAATGGAATTAACTCAATTTCCTCTGAAAGTCCACACTGCTGAAACTTTCACACAGCCACTTTGAGATTTGCGACAGAAAAGCTTATAAGCACAGATCAGCTTCCTGCTCTCGATTCTCTGTAGACGGTTTAGTCTCCACAAAAGGCATTGTGTCGTTTCACACTCAAAAATAGACACATGGTATGTAAAAGTCTGGTTTTCGGACTTCCCATTTTTGTTCCATCCATTTCAGGAGTTGCCACGTGTAGTCAGACAAATTTATGTTTGCTTCTAGACGGTCATGGCATTTTGTGTCCATATCCCTTTAATTTTTCAAATTCTGTGGATTATTGACTGAGTTGTATCATAACACTGCCTCCTTATTTAAAACACAGTTTCAATCTTTGTATACATGCTTCGTTGTATTCAATAATATATTGTGAAACTACCAGAGACACAGTTTTTCCTTATAAAGTAGACCAGAGATTTACATGATTACTATTCCCTGTTTGATATTTTTCACCACTTTAAATAATGCTTTGTTATGATTCAATTAATTTAAAAATAAGAACACATGTTTTTTATGTTAACTGAACCCAGTGACAATCACACCATGCCTATTATTATATTAAAGTGGACACAGATCATTTCAGTATAAAGTGCTGTTTCATTAAAATGCCAGTTTCTGCCATGTTGTGTTTTGGATATCAGATAACACAAGCTTCTTTGAAAAAGTCAGAGGGCTGGATTTAATCAAGTGTTTTCATGGATTTCACTCTCTATTTTAATTGTTAGGACTCGTTTTTATTTTACACAAGTTTTTTTTACACAGGTTCAGTAATGACTAAAACTAACTTGCCAAACTGTGCTTTTAGCAAAATAGCAACACTTCACTTGCGTTTGAAATGCAAGTCAATGTTTAAGATGAACGTTGAGACCGTAATTCCTTCGTAAGTATGTATGCAGTCTTATTCCCCATTGCTGGTCATGTACTGTAATGGCACTGGTTCAGCTGATGTTTAACAAACTTAGGAGCCTAGCGAATAATGTTGATTTGAATAAACAGTGGAGGTTAAGCAAAACATATGACATCATGACCAAGTCTTTGTTATAATGCCCCGGGACATACAGACTCCTTCCATAAAAGAAATAGCAAACTTTCACATGCTGGCCCCCAGTAACAGTGAACTGCTAAAAATAATGGGCTATTTCATGAATACATGCAGATCCTCTTTTTGGTACACGAGCTCTTCTCTGATCTCACAGTAGATTATGTCTATAAATTGAAATCAGAGAAAGAATGCAGGCCATTTGTCAAATGGAAAACTTTGCAACTGGAGCATAGGTCATTTGAGTGGCTATCGGATTTCTCTTTGTACAGTGCTGGTAAGTATGACTTAATGAGCAAAACTCTTAAGGAAATTTCAGCTTCCCTCCCTCAATAGTGGGGACAGAAGCATGCAGACAAAGCTTAGAACTGAGCGATGCCCTTATGGACTGCAGCCTCTGACAGCTTCTTTCATTGCTATAGTTTGACTGGAATTTTCAGACATTAGGTATTATCGAACCCCCAAATAAACTCTACAATGGTTACTGAAATGATATTAACTACATCTATCCATTAACAAAACATGCTATACTGCAGATGCCTTCTGGTTTTTTGGATGTTTGTCTTAGACAGAACTTCAAGTCAGCACTTCAATGTATTGAATAAACCAATGAGCCGACTATTTCATAGACAGCCTTTCTGCTCAATCACCACACACAAATAAACGATAGTTCCTCTTTTAAATAGAGGAATACAGTGTTACATTTTATAGTGCTAAAACACAGACGTGAATTCGTATTTTTCAGCCATGGGTTCCCTCGGCAGATTTCCAATGCTTTTGTCCCATAGGGATTTTGCTTTCTGCAGAAAATAAGGTCTGTGGTTAACGTGAGCCTAAGACAGTTTCGTGGTCTGTTCAACGAGATAAACTACACCCATTAATACCTCAACTGTGAATTCCGAAGCCGTTGTGTGCTTTAAAAAAGTAAGTTGCTAACAAGTTGCTACGTTGAAACTACAACAATGGGCGCATTCTGGGAACCCCCACCCAAGTTTCTGTACTAGCCCACCTGCACGCGACAATCTGCCAAGGGAACCCGTGGTGGTAGAAACTTCCGAGTTGGCCTACAGAAAGACATCATCACTGTAACACTCTATTGTTCTTGATGTTTGCACTTCTCTTGCAGTTACCTCTCACTGTCTTCATTTGAAACATTTATGTTTTTGTGATCCTTAAATATTGTAGCCCTTATTTTGTGAAAAATATAACTAATATACATCACATGCATTAGAATTTTCCATTCTGCCCTAGTCTGCCCCATCTACTGCATGAATATGGGACATTGAGCAAAAAGCTAAATGACTTAACATATGACACCGTGCAGCTTACACATGTACTGTATATTAACAGAAATGTGTCCTGCGGTTGAAACCTTAGTCTGGCAGTCACTGTAGCTGTAGCTGAGCTCGCATTCACAAAGCTGTAATGCCCAAAGGTGAGTTGATAAACCCTATTCACAATACCCATTCACTGTTCAGTCGCATGTTTATGACAGTGAAGACTTTGCACTAATCCACATTCATCCACATTCTGCCCCCCTTCGACAAAGACAATCACTTAACTGTGTAACAGTTTGTCCACAGACTCTTGCAAGCATGGTCTGGAAAATTTATCAGCCTTCTGCTACGGTAGAGCCATTGCAACTGGCCTAACAAAGCTTTGCCAATGAGAATAACTTAATGGTTTATTTCAAGAATGGCAGATGGGTCACCCCTGCCTGATTCACTATTTAATCGAGGGATGAATGTAGGGATTATATGGTCTAGTGGTTCAAACATTCGTTTTCATCACCGGGGATAGAACTCCAAATCCCATCTCTGCCTTTCAATTAGTTTTAAACCCAATTTTCTATCCCTCCCACTGTATTTTGAATTTCAATGACTCTGAGTTTTCTGCTTGTGAAAATCTATGTCCTGGGCTGGCCATGAACCAAAACAAATGCTTAAAATATAACTGAAGAGACAAGAAGCCAATAGGTTTAGTTGTTTGGATCCACTTTTTGAAGCTAATTTCTGTGGTTAAAGTGACCCATTTTAAGTGTACCATTTTATATATTCCTGAATATAATTTTTTTTTAAACCTTTACAATGGAAATAGTGTTACAACAACAAACGAATGATGCTTCAGCTGAGGGTTTTATACAGTTTTTTATTGACTATAAGAGTATATGTGAATTAAAAAAATTGGGCATTATAAGTGGGGTAAATTGACCAAAAGAGTGCTATGAAACAAGAACCAACGTGGCGTCACTATCACAAAAGCCCTTTCAGTTACCATAGACTCTCCCCTTCCTGATGTTATCACCCTTCTCCATTCTGCAGTACGTCCGGCTTCTGAAAGGTATCGTCCTTTGATTTCTGAATGATGCTGCGCTTGAAGTGCTTGGTTCTACACACAGCTGCTCACAGCGCCTTTAAACTGTATTCTTTCCAGGGGATTTCTGCTGGGTAACTATCCTCCCCCACCCCCACCCCCACATAATTAGGCCACCCACAATCATGGTCATGTGCCTTGGATTGTGCATTCTACTGGATTCCCCTATACTCCATATTGAATACCACCATACAGAATGTTATTGAGATTAACAAATGATTCTTTCTTTCAAAGCCACAATTGATTCAGTACCTTTTAAATTGCACCTGGGAAATTCTATCGCTACAGTCACTGTTGAAATAGTAATTACATTTGAGAAGTGGAACATCATCAAGGGCTTTTGCAAACTCAGACTGGTAAAAGTATTCAATAACATAAACAGTTATAGGACTTTGGGCTGTAAACTGGGAGCAAAGGCAATACATTTTTTTTGCCCAAAATCACAGCCATTGAGGTATTGTACAGTTTGCTGTACCGTGTGCACACAATGTGCAAATACACACTGAATTTTAATGGTTTACAGAACAGTTGGTACAAATAGTTGTATGGCTGTAAAATGCTTAGTAAATCAAATGATAAATTATGGCTACATTACAGTGTATGCACTGTTCATATATACTGGTGATGTATAAGTGTCCTGTAATCTAGATTATGGATGTTATCTAACAAAGAACTTCTACCCTGAAATAGATAACAAAGGTTGACAGAAAAATGTATTATGTAACAGGACAAAGTTTCATGAGATCTTGTTTTTGAGCAGAATTTGAATGGGTTTACTAGCATGCCTTTTTATATTTCTCTTCTGAGGCATGTGTTGTATGTTGAGTTCTGAATAACTTGAAATGAAATATATATTTTTTCAAGGAATATTTGCCTTCAACATGTGGAAGCAAAACATGCATTAGCTGTTAGTTTCATTGCTGTTATAATTTCAATGAAGATGTACCCTGCATGCTGCCTAGAGTTCATTGACCCCAATAATTATCTATCTTTATATTGCTGCATTTATCGGGATCTCTTATCCAGATTGATTTTGGACACAACATTCATGTGGCAGGACATTCTGAAGTTATATTATTATTATTATTAGAAATCAGTATGCAATTCAAATTCTTATACAACATTACTCATTTCATTAATGGAAAAACCATATATGACAAAGGAAAAATAATATTAACAGAAAACTGCAGACAACTTGCTTTGCAATAAAATCAAATCTGGGTCTTTTCAGCTCAACAGAGCAAACATTATTTTTCTAATTATACTGGCCATGTCATTCAATTTCTCATTCTCCTTAATTACTTTAAAATCCAATAATACAAGATGAATAAAATGTGACTCAATTAAAATAATTTGACCTACATTGAAAATAACATACTTTCAATAACTTTTTATGCCCTTTGGGATGTGGACAGTCAAACTATTGGAAGCTCCCTCTTTAGGTTGCGAGACTTGGTGGAACTTGGTGGAATGCTCATACATAAATACAGGGTAAATAAAAGGCCTGTTGGTCTGAATGAATGTGGACAGCAGAAGAAGACTTTGAAACAGTTCTGAGCTCTTGATGGGGAGGCAAGGTGATTCAAGGTGTGTGTGTGTGTGTGTGTGTGTGTATATATATATACACACTAAACATTATATAAATTACAAACACATGAACACACAAGAACCTTGCTCAAGGGCACAAGAGCAATAATTCATCTTACCTTCCCCAGAAGAGGTCAAAATTGCTGTGTGCGTGTACACACACGCACACGCACACGCGCGCGCGCACGCACTCACACACAGTATAATGGATCCTGAAAAAATATGAATTTGCATGGGACCCACTATTTGACACTCAAGTATTAAAAGTGTTTCCACAAACAGTCCTATATATACTACTATATAAATTACAAATGCATATGATACAAGTTTAAAAATGATGCTCTGGGGCTACAGTGGATGCTCACCATGTTAAGGCACTGCAAACCCCGTGGTCTGGTGTTTAATTTGAACCATGCCAGTGGCCCCATGGAGTAGCTCATAATTGACCATACCATCACCAGGGGAGAAAAGGATTTCAGTTGCGCTCCTCTGGTTAGTCAGGTACCCATAAGCTGCCTGTACAAACGAGATAACCTACCTGCACAAGCTAGATATGATGTCTCCAGCTCAATGACTGCATGGACCTGACTGGTGGACTGAGGAATGGAAAGAAGCGGTGTGCTTGCATAAACCAAACCTTAATAATGGCAGTTTTGTTGACTTTGTAGGAGAAAAGGTGCACTTGTATGTGTTGTGAAGGAAGCTCCTTTGTACCCAGGGAAATTATTTTAAGACCATCTGTGTCAGCGATGCACCTGTATATTTCAATTGTGACTGCAAGAAATGAGAGTGTACTCTAATGTGGTAAGGTATGTCCTGAGCATGTAGGCCTATAACAGGTTATAACAGGTTAACAAAATGCCTGCTACGACTCCTGTGTGAGAGTATGAAGCAGAAAACTTTAAAATGACACAGAAGTGTTTAACAAAGAGTACAAATGAATTCTTTGATATGGGTATGAGTATCATGCATGGTCTAGCAAACAGCCATGCTATAATTCTGTGTAGCCTACCCTTTCATGAAATTTTCAAACATTTGCTATGAAATGGAACATGACAGCAGTCTGCACGCAGAATATAGGTCTACATGCAAGGATTATGCAATTCTTTCGGGCGTTCCACATGCTTGCGTGCAACCGAACAGTCTGGATATGACCGGTCACTGAGAGTCGTCTGACTAGTCCGACATTTGGAGGGCGGAGTATGGTGATGGCGTAGTGGCGTACCTTTATCTGGGAGTTGACGCAATTTGATTGACGTGTCTCTGTACGAGTGTGTGTGTGCAGAGAGGAGGGGAGACTGGTTTCTCCGCAGAGAGGTTCGTTCGAGCGGAGTATCGCTGAAGATAGTGGCTAAGAGAGGACTGTAAAGGAGTGTTCGAAGCAGAACCAGACTTTATTCTTTAACAAATGATCGGAACCCTCTACGATTAGAAGTTTTCTTGAACAATTTGGGATCGGCAATTGAGCTCAGTTCACGCTGTATTTAATTTGTCTTTTATTTGTGGCTAGCTTTAAACCTAGCTGGCGACTGGTATCGTGACTGTGCCTATCATTTTACGGGAAGGAAGGAACATTCCGTTCTCGGGCCCCTTTCGTGCAAGTGAGTTGCAATGTGGTTTCTGTGTTTCTGCTTCAACTGGACATAAGTGGCGACGCAAAGATTAACATGATAGAAATGTATATTTAACGTTATCTGAAGCGTTTCTTTTAATCTAACATGCGCTCATTTGCGAACCTTGTGCTTTTTCTTACAAATAGAGTAACGTTTGTTAACGGTCGACTCTTCGGTTGATCACTGACACTGTCCTAAGTGTATACGGTATCATAGCGAACTAGTTCATCAAATAACGGTGCTTGTCAAACGTTAAAGATAGATACGTGTTAAGTAATGTTTCGCGTCTATAAAGTTGCACGTTAACTTTGCTGCCAGTTTGTAAGCAAACTAGTCTAGATGGCAGGATAGCTACTGAGCTACAAAGTTCTCTTCTAGCTAATTATTTGTTGCTAGCTAGCTGTAGCTCGATAAATAGACGGGCACAAATTAGCAGAATTGCCTGTCAGATTCCAGGCTAGCTAACTAGTATAACACTTGCGTTTTCTTTGCAGGAGTGTTGCTGTTAACTACCGTTAATCTAAACGTGCTACGTAATGTGTATTCTGTCTGATGCAAGCACTAAGTGTATTCTGTCTGATGCAAGCACTAAGTTATACAACGGCGTGTAAGGTCACTCATTTAGCTTCCCTGGAGTTTGTGAGTTTGGCTAACTGACCGACCAGAGCCCGAATTTAGTTAAGATTATTAGCAAATGTATTTTCATACATTTAACTAATATACCATTAAATCTTAACATCAAGTTGCTACAAATGTGCTGGATTTGCATGCGTAGAATTAACTATAGCTAACTGGGATATGAAACGTTAGCTAAACTGTCCTGCTGCTGTATTATTGATAGTGGTTAACGTTGGCTGTCTAGCCAGATTGACTAGGTAACGGTACTAGGTAAGTGGATTAGTGCTACAAACACGATTGCTTGTACTGGGTAGGTAACTGGTTAAAGTTAGCTGTACTGGGTAGCTAACTGATTGAAGTCAGTTTCGCTGGCCAGCTGGTCGTATGTCACACTGATGTGTGTAGCGTTACATAATTGCAAACGAATGATTTGATCTATACATTTTCTAATAATGTGCAATATAATAAGCATGTACAGGCAGCTAACATGCCTTTTATATAACTTATCTAGACTAGCTACAAAGTAAATTGATTTGAGAGTTTCTTGGCAAATTTGAGAAAATGTGTGCCGCGAAATTCACTGGTCAACTTCTGCTGCTTCAAGGAGAAAGAAATTCGTCCAACAAAAATGTCCTGGAATTCCCCGAATTATATATAAACACATCCAATTGTTTTTTTTTTTTTGTGTGGTAAGACTATGTACACTAAGGGGGGATGGGGGGTTGCTGAACTGAGTCACATAGATTTACATATCACCTATTTATATGTCTGAATATTTACCAAGCAGGGGGAATCAAACCTGTAACCTTATGGTCACAAGCCCAGTAACCTACACCCTAACATTCTTAAGCCATGCTGTCACTCCTGATAAGCTGTCCCACTGGAGGGTGTCCCACTTATACAATGTGTAGTAAATGGCTTTTGTTTTGTTTTTTTCCAGGTCAGGGATGAGTTCTCTGTGCTACCATAGCTGGCTCTAGACAGATGGGAACATTTTACCAGGAGCACCATAAAGGTGCAACCCATTGCAGAACTTTAACACCAACCTTCACCAACTGAAGAAATGACCACAATCTGCCAAAAATTCTGCAGAGAACCATAAGAAGGACTTTGAGTATTTCTATGAAAAAATTGCATGTGGAGGTATTTTTATGTGTGTGTGTGTGTGTGAACAAAAGTATCTGCTGAAATCTGTGTAACAGGGTTTTTTTTGGGGAGGGAATCTGCTCCAGTAAATTATCAGTGTGGGACACATTTATCATTGTGGTACCTCTGGAATATTTATCATTAACGCAAAGCTAACAAGATGAGTGCAGAGGGATACCAGTACAGAGCGCTCTATGATTACAAGAAGGAGAGAGAAGAGGACATTGATTTGCACATTGGAGACATACTGGTCGTGAGCAAGGGGGCACTACTGGCACTGGGGTATGCCGACGGGTTTGAGGAGAAGCCGGAGGAGATTGGTTGGCTGCCCGGCTTCAATGAAACCACACAGGAGAAGGGCGACTTCCCTGGAACCTACGTTGAGTTCATTGGGAAGAAGAAGATATCACCCCCAACGCCCAAACCAAGGCCGCCAAGACCCCTGCCTGTCGCTCCTGGCGCCTCCAAAGCTGACTCGGACACAGAGCAAGGTGAGTCAACAGCAAGTGGCCTTCATCTCTGTGAAGGCAACTTTCAGCTGCCACCCTCATTTTGTGTTGCTGTTTTTGGCTAAAGTAAGCCATGTGCCTGCATTTCAAACCATTTAAACAACCGTTTCATCCAGAGCACCCAAGTAGCAACAGTATGATGGTTTGCTGTATTTTACTATTTTGCTTAAATGTACGTTATTGGCTTTCGTGCTGCTGAAGAATCAAGCACAAATCCTGTGCTTGTACCTTCACCATTTGCATCAGATTATTCACATAACCAGTTGGCCAACTTTTCTTGTTAATAGATTTTGCGCAACAAGCTCTGGTGTTAACAACCATGAAACTGTGTTATGCTGTGGAGGGTGTACTGCGTGTGAAACCTTAGGTTTGTGACGTTATTCATAATTTTTACCACTGTAGTGACAGCATGATACATGTTCATATGACCAAAAGCAAGCTTGGGGTTTACCCATAAAGGAGAACTTCATCGTCAACAGAGAGATTTATCTTGTGAGTGTTGGTGGTTTCATATAATTTTTCATCAGAATTTTGTGCTTTAATGGCATACTATGCAGGATTTTTTAGCCTTTCGGTGGTCCTGGGTTTACTATCAAAGAAGTCCCCTCCTCTGCCTTCAACCCCGCCCACTCACCCTGAGTAACTGACTTCAGCTATGTATCATAGCTAGCTGGATAGCTAGAAGCAACATTACTTACAGGTCCAACAGAAATCACCCCCACTCCACATTGCTTTTTATCCCCTTCGTGAACTTCAGCTGTCGCCATTGAGGAATTCCAAGGTTGACTCTGATTTTTGAATGAGCTTTGAACTTGTCGGCTTGTCGTTTCGCTTTGCTGTACTTGTGCTTCTTCACCTCTGCCATCGCGGTAGCTAGCTACAAACGCTCCGCTGTATCCTGATCGAACCCCCACAGGCTCTGTAGCCACAACCTCCCCTCCCCACACAGAAAAGTGCGGCAAGCCGAGAAACGTCCCAAACACATTTTAGAAGAAATACAGGCAGAGGAGCACGGATTCGGAAAGTGTGTGCAGAGACAGAGGCTGCCAGTAGAATTGTAGATATCACTGAGCGTAGTTGTTTTATAATATTTTCATTATAAAAAAATTTGTAGTATGCCTTGAAAACAAATAGCCGCTTTCCTTTGCACACTAGAAAATGCTACTCTAAAAATGTCACAGAAATGGAGGGACCACAGCCATTTTAGTATAATTACTGAAATTCCAAAGAAATGCTCTTTCTGAACATTTATGTTTATCTCAAAGCTACTGTTTCGTGTCACATGTGTACATTTATATAAGTAACATAATGCAGCAGAGGTGTGAAATACGCTTTATCTGTTTTTTCCTTGAGTAGTTTGCATTTATTAATTTTAATCAAAACAACTTCCATTGGGACTGAGAATGAAATTCTTAAATATTTTAGAATCCCATAATTGTGAAGTGGATAAAGTAGTTCCATTGTGTTCTTTTTTAAATAGCATTTTTAAACTTTCCAGTTCCAATTTAGTTCTTAATTTGAATCCCATTTGAATTGGAATTTACATAGCCTACATTTCAGATATGTAGAAGTTCAAGTAAGTTCAGCTATGCCGAGTAACCTGAGTTCAAGACTAAGCTTATGTTGTGCCACAAACTTTAAGAATTGTTTCTGCCCTTAGCCAGACAGAGTTTTCTACTAGTCCTGCAACAACCTGTGGTGGAGTTAGAGATGGTAAATTTGTGTTGATGCAAACAACCGTGGTGCAGAAAGTTGATCCACAAAGGAAAAATGGACAGTGATATCGGAGCCTAACGGTGCATTTTGACTTTGAGTTATAAGACTTGAATATCAGCACTTGCAAGATGTTGGTGGGTGAAATGTAACATTGTCCATTATTTATGAAGCCAGCTGAATTTCAGTAGGCCATATTCAGGAAAATGCTATATTCCCATAATGTGCCGTAGAAGCAAATTATTTCCAGAATTTCTGGAATAATCTTTTTTTAAAGTTGTTTGTAGGCCAAAATAAGTTGTGGATGACAAGGTATAGCTATATTTAGGGAACAATTCTGTTCAGCCAAGGAGCTTCCATTGGTCGCATTCACACATTGTCTCTATGGGTTCTACTGCTTTTTTTTAGCGGTGCTTTTTTGTCGCACCTGGTAATGTTTATTTTGGCAGATTCTGCTGTTCAGAAACATCCTTACAAAGGTTCTACATCTTGAAAGGTTATGGGCACACAAATGTCTGTGCTGGTGGGTCACCAAGTAAATCATCAGTCAACTTCCTGCTCACTCTCACACCCACCCAGTTGCCATGAAAACGGGGAACTGGAGATCAAATTTCAGTGAATTGGAATGCAAATAGAGAAACGTGAGAGGAGTTTTCCTACCAGTATTCTCTTTTTGAGCATTTTGGCAGACATTTTCATCTTTGGATGACTAAAGAGTAAATGGTAAATTTACTCGCCTAGTTAATGTTCTTTTAGACGTGTGGGAAGTATACTCTCGGTGAATCCTTGAAAAGCACTTTTTTAGTTGCAATTTCAAGGAATTTTATTGGATTTATGATGGAACAATCAAGTATATAAATAGACACTGATGGTAAAACAGGTTGATGTTTTACTGGCTCACAGCTGCTGGCAGGACTTCAGATTATGAACGTGAGTTTATGAGTTCTCTGTGCAGGGTTTTAATAAGGGGGTGCAGGGAGAATTGTTCCCGTTGCACTACTTGCACTGAGATTACTGAAGAATGTGTGTTGCACAACTGCACTGGTGGTGCACAACTGCACAAATGCCAACGCACTGGTGGCACACAACTGCACAAATGCCAACGTGCTGGTGGCACACAACTTCACAAATGCCAACGCGCTGGTGGTGCCCTTGTCTCCAAAAAGCGGCAAGCAGGCACGTCTCCCGTTCTCGTCCAGTTTTTCGGCACTACGTGACTCTGGGCTCAAAAAAAACGACCCCGCGGTGCATGACTGCTGCCTTTGGTAGCGCTGCAAGTGGCACTCTGGCCCCGCTGAATGCTAACCAGGCCCGGAGGACAATGCAGCTGGCGCGGTTCCAGGGCGCAGTGCATTGTGGTCCGAGCGCGGCGCGTCACCAGCCCGACGTTACACGAGCTCTACTGTTCCTCTTTGTGTCCCAGCTGCGTAAAAAAAGCAGATAAAACTCCATCTCGTTTCAGACTCAAAGGATTTTGCATCTGTCATGATATTTTATGCCGACTAATCTACATGTGACGCAGGAGGGCTGAAAGTGAACACCCAGTATGCCTCCGGACGTTAATAGGGAGATTATTCAGGCCTTGCTGGGAAGTCCCCACCCCCACTCTAATGCTTTTTTCCTTTATGCTGCCCAGTAGCATTTGGGTCTGGCATATTTGTGCGTTTTATTTCCATTCCCTGTACTGCCAATTGGACACGAACGGTTTTGAAAGTTTGGCACATTTACTGGTTAAACAGTTGCGGGACAACTGAGAGATAATTTCTTTTAATGGATGAGGTGCAGGGGAATGAATCCTATCAGCAACAGCTGCTGTTTTTTTTTAAAAAAGATATTGGAACTGCATATTCCCAGCTGTAGTTAAAATGTAACCATTCGTGTACTGATTTGTTGTGACAGTCATCGGTCGCTGGTGGTGCAGTTATGGGCTGCACTCAGCATGTGACTGGATAGTGGATGTTGGCTTTATAAATGAAACGGGCAGAAAACACTCATGCTCTCACCAGACAAAAAGAGGAAACCACCATCACTGGCCAGCCTTTGGGACATGCCCTGCTGTGATGCTGTACCGTCAACGGTGTGGTTTCTCAGAAAGCTGTCCTTTGTTCTGGATGTAAACACGAAAAGCCACTGTACTCGGAGCGCGTGTCTTCGACGCTTTGCGTTGGTATTTTGCAGACTGCACCTATATGAATACTGGCGAATATTTGATGAGGGGAAAAAAAAAAAAAACAGCACCTTGCAGTTTTTGTAGAGGTTTTTTTTTGATGATCTGCACTGGCCTTGTGGAGCCCATCGCCAGGCTGTGGGGGTGAGGTGCAGGAGAACGCTGAGAACCGCTCCGTTCTCCTGGCTCCACGGCGCCGATCGCTTCATTTCCCTGCTCGCTCCTTCCTGGTACGATTGTGAAATCCCCAGAGGCTGGATGGGGCGCTTGGCAGCGGGGAGAGCGGGCTGGCGGGCGGCGCGGGCACGGGCGCGGAGGCGGCGCAGACGCGCAGCCCGGAGAAGAAAAGGGCCCTGTGTTCCCTCCGCGGAGAGGCTGTGGAGCCGTTGGCGGGGGTGGAGGGGGGTGGAGCGGGGTGGAGCTGCGAGCTGGGAGTCTTGTTGCTTCAGAGCATTGGCCTGTGTGATTTATTACAGCAGCCACTGCGTCTCAGCCTCTCTCTCTGCTCTCAGCCCTCCTCTACAATCTCTCGCCTCTAGCTCTCTCTCCTCAGCCTCTCTAGCCCTCTCTCTCTCTCACACTCTCTCTCGCTCTCTAGCCCTCTCTCTCTCTCTCACTCACGCACTCTCTCTAGCCCTCTCTCTCTCTCTCACACATTCTCTCTCGCTCTCTAGCCCTCTCTCTCTCTCTCACACTTTCTGTCTTGCACTCTCTCTCTCTTATACTCTCTTTATCTCTGCCTCTCCCCCATCCTGCAGCATTTTTAATGTTTTAATAATGTTCCTCGGGTTGCCTCCGGGTGGAGGCGAGCGAGGGCCAGAGGAGGGGCAGGGGGGCGGGGGGAGGTTTGGGAGGGGGGCGCACGGGGGCCCTCTGAGCCACAGGGGTTTGACTTCAGAGCAGCAGATGTGGAGAGAGCCGGGGAGGAATTCCTGCCGGTTTTTTTGGCTCCCAGGCTCTTTAGACCCCGCTCCGCTCCGCCGGGGCCTCTCGGCCGGGCCCATGTGCGCGGGCCCCCACCCCGGCCGGGCCCATGTGCGCGGGCCCCCACCCCGGCCGGGCGCTTCGGCCCCGCACGCCGCCCGCTCGGTTCTGCTCGCCGCCCCTGTCCCCACATCGCTGCGCGCCGGCGCGGAGAGCGTCCGGATTAAAAAGCGAATCCGAAACGCAAAGTGTTCATTGTTCTCAGCTAGAAATAGCTGTACAAAATAAGTAATTGTACCTTACTGAACCCGTGTTCAGCAGTTGTCTACGATCATGAAAATGCACTTCTTGTACGTCGCTTTGGATAAAAGCGTCTGCCAAATGAATGTAATGTAATGTAATGTAATGCAAACGTCCGACAGCGACGAGAACGGCGACTTTAAATGGCCGTTTATCGCTACCGCTAGTGCCTTTGTTTTAAATGCGATGTGGCAAGAAGCAGAAACTCAAGCGGCAGGCAGGCCCATGGAAAGCTCGTCCGCTGCTAGGAGCTAGGCTAATGGCTGCGCGGCGCTGGCTACGTGAGACGCGTGCTTTCGCGCGGTCCTCCGCTAGCGGTCGCGGAGCGCGCCCCAGCAGCCCCGTGGCCCGCCGGCTTAGCGCAGGAGCTCGCCCGGGCCCGCCGCTCGCGGCGCAGCCGGGCCTTTTGTTGACACCGGCGCGCGCCGTAATCCGCTGTTGAATGGAAACACGGACTGTAAGCCGCTAGCCTCGCTAACGGTACGCTTTCGCGCGCGGACTTTGAGCCCCCGGCGCTGCCTGCGAGGCCCGCGCCCGAGCGGCTTTGCCCAAACACACGGCCGCTCACGGCCTCTCGCTTCACACTTAAGCCTTCCTTAAGCTGCTCTCAGTCACTATACTTTATACTGTAATGCTATATTTTAGTGCATCAGTCTCCTTTAATACTTTCTTGCCAGTTTGCAAGAAGTGTTTCCAAGTGTGTGTGTATATATATATATATATACATACACATACATATAGCCTACACACACACACGCCGTGTAGGCTATATGTATACGTTAGCAGTGTGCCAATACATAGGGCAAGGTCTATGTTATGACCTAAATCCCTTGTAATTATTGACTATTCAGTTGGTTGATGCAGTCCTGTTTAAGGCACACGGCCCTAAATGCGGTTTTTCAACGTGGAAGGTGGCTTTATAAATGCGTGTTAGAAATCAGTCGTCGCGTTTTTACTTTTCACAACTTGCGAAAGTTTCTTAAAAGGACTAGTCGACATGCTGCGGCTTGTGCATGGAGATATCCTATCTTCCTCCATCTGAGATGTTTTTAATTCTTTCTTTTTGAGTGCTGGCTGGCACACATTGCAGGAGATTTTTTTTAAATGACCACCCTGCTGGTGCTTGTATGTTATGCACAGTTCCTCTTTCTCGCAGTTCTTTCTCTATTTTTGGTCATGTGGAAGGCTGTAGCTTGACCACTTTACGTTTGCATTTCTTTCCCTGATTTTCTTCTTGTGCTATGCTGGATTAAAAGATGTCCCTTCATTCTCTGGCAATTAATCTCCAAATTGGGGTCAAAGGCTACAGCAGGGCTTTGAAATGGCTTACGTGTCAAGCTTTAGGCTAACACCGATTCAGTTTAAGGTTTTATCAAGTTTCGATTCACTGACCTAAATAGCCTACTTCACACCGAGCTGTGGTCTCATTTTTGTCTACGCAGATATGACCGCAAAAATGGAACACCTAATATTAGGCTACACTGAACAAATTAAATGAAAATGAGATTGCATGAGGGAGAGAGAGAGGTAGAGAGAGAGAGAGAGAGAGAGAGAGAGGGAACATGCTGCATAGCTGGAGTTTGAGATAATGTTCTCTCCTCTTCCGGGCCTCTTATGAGCTCAGGCTAACATCTGCTGCTGCATTGAGCAGTTTTCTGAAGAGACTGGGTTGCCTGGCTTCACAAAGAATGCCTGCCTTTCCTGACCGGGTTTCAGGCAGCTGGGGGCTTCATGTTCAGATCTGGGTTTTTTTTTTTTAGCAGCTTTGCTGTAAGGCGAACACCCTCAGCGAGAGGAAAAGAACGCGAATGAAAGAAAAGAAAACGAACGCGTGGAGCCTGTAGAAAGTAGGAAGTCGCTTGACGCCGGCAGCTCCAGCTGCAGGTTTCGTGGCGGTGGTTTTTGGTGCTTGGCGCGGTCTGTTGTTTTGTGCTAAGTGGGCTGATTCAGCATTGTGATGAATCAGTACAAGCGTTGTACTTAGTGCTGATGGCGTTAACTTGAGGGGGCGGTGGGGGGGGGCACAATGCGGCAGGACAACAGATAGCCTCTCTGAGTGCCACATGAATGGCCGCTTTATCGCGTCCTTCGCCGCGGCTTCCCATAACCGATACGGGAAATTAGGTCACCGAAGCCACGGCCCCGCGAGCCGGCGCTGCGGCAGAGCGAATCGCAGAGAGGGGCCCCGCGACATCAGGGGGCCCCGCGACGTCAGGGGGCCCGCTGCCTTCAGCTTCGTTTTGTCTCCAGAGGAGGCTCTGCTGCGGACCCTACGTGTTGCAGCCGCGCGGATTTCAAAGGCGTTTCGGAACGCGTGATTGGCAGAAGCGAACGTCAGATTGCTGGTGATTCATGCAGTGGAAAGGGGGGGGGGTTGTTTTCCTGCCTTCTGGGGGGTGGGGGGTGGAGCGAAGCAGGAGGAGACCCCATGGCAGGGTCTTCACTGTCTCCCGCCCCTGGCCTGGCTCGAGACGGCATGGAGAGGACACTGTCCAAAACACTGAGCCCTCTTCAGGAGAGATCACTGACCGCACATTAGATCTGATTCCTATTTCGACACAGTCCAGTCCAGAGATTGGCCTTTCATACGGGAAATGACTCGCTGTAGGACGGGAACTTCAGACAGCGCGCCACCATTTTACACATTTCGCTTTTTATTTTTTGCTTTCGGATGCTTTTAATGAAAGCGAGTGGCAAAAATATATTGTTGTGTGTTCTATTTGTTACCCTTGAAATAAAATGAATTGTGATAAGTACAGAACCTTGCTGCTCACGGGGTCTTTAGCTGATTAATGTGTTAATTAGCACAGCATTGAATGCACTGCCTTGTTTATTTGCTTAAGAGACTGCCTGATCCAAGACTACATCCATCACCCACTCACACTGGCAGGTTACCCAAGCAGCCCCAGGCTAGCCCCCTCTAGCTCAAGAGCACACCTGACGCATCTCTTCCGGGAATCGAACCCGCAAACCCCCGGCAGGAGCCGACCATCGCCCCAGATGCGTAGCTGGCCCGGCCCCGCCCTGCGGTCGCCACGGCGCGTCCCGTCCCGCGGTTAACTCCTGCGTCAGATACAGGGGGAAAAACCTTTGAGCGGAGGTGGTTTGGAGGCGCGCTCTCTCCGTTCGTTTATAATGAGCTGGAGGCCGAGTCCGGGTTACTCATTACCGCTCCCATGCGACATGCGGACCTCTCTAATTAAGAAGCAGTCAGTGTAAAGCACACACGGCTGTTCGGAGCCTGCGTACACTGCATCTCAGCGTCTCCCGAGTTAAATCCATGAGCAGCTGACGGCCATGTCTTACTCTTTTTAAACGAGCTGCTATTTGACGTGTGAAAGACCCTTTCTTCTTACTGGGAGTCAACAAAAGAAATTTAAGGAAATATTTACATGTTGTATCTAGGCACTTTTCAACCTCCCCCGCTTAAAAAAAGAAAAAAAAAGAAAAAAACGTAGCAGTCTATTCCAGTAATTGGCTGCTTTTTTATTTTATTAGCTTGCGTGCGTGAGAGCGCACACGTGTGTTTCATTACTGATCGCCTCAAGAGACTAAAGTTTAAATTGGCAAATCTTCTTACTGGAGGCAAAGCATGTCTGCCCAATGGATTAGCCACACGTTGCAGGAAAAGACATTTCAAATATGCGCTGGAAGACGGAAAGCTGCAGAGGAAAAGGAAGAAAGAAAAAGGATTTCATTCTGGCCGTAGGCCTGTGTATGGAAGGTGAGGCTCAGTTACGCAATCACAGATGGGCCAGCGCAGTTCCTCTTTCGATCTGGTGGTCCGGAAACTTTCTGCAGCCTTGCCATCTCCCGCCTTTTTTTTTTCTTTCTTTTTTTTTCTTTTTTTTTTTCATCCTTTCTGTACTCCACCCCCCAACCCCCACCATGCATGGATCGGGTATCGATTTCCTGCAGGATAGACGAGAGCGACTCGGACCCTTGCGTGAGCCGCACATTATGTGCCTGCGTGGGTGTTGCCGCTTTAACCAAACGGAAGACTTTACAAGCAGAGTAATTAACCTCAGAGTGGCACAGAGGTAGAACACAGTGCCGCAGGCTTTCAGAGTAATTAACCACAGAGTGGCACAGAGATATAGAGCACAGTCACACAGGCTTTCAGAGTAATTAACCTCAGAGTGGCACAGAGATATAGAGCACAGTGCCACAGGCTTTAAGAGTAATTAACCTCAGAGTGGCACAGAGGTATAGAGCACAGTGCCACAGACTTTCAGAGTAATTAACCTCAGAGTGGCACAGAGATATAGAGCACAGTGCCACAGGCTTTCAGAGTAATTAACCTCAGAGTGGCACAGAGATATAGAGCACAGTGCCGCAGGCTTTCAGAGTAATTAACCTCAGAGTGGCACAGAGATATAGAGCACAGTGCCACAGGCTTTCAGAGTAATTAACCTCAGAGTGGCACAGAGATATAGAGCACAGTCTCACAGGCTTTCAGAGTAATTAACCTCAGAGTGGCACAGAGGTATAGAGCACAGTCACACAGGCTTTCAGAGTAATTAACCTCAGAGTGGCACAGAGATATAGAGCACAGTGCCACAGGCTTTCAGAGTAATTAACCTTAGAGTGGCACAGAGGTATAGAGCACAGTGCCACAGGCTTTCAGAGTAATTAACCTCAGAGTGGCACAGAGTGCCGCAGGCTTTCAGAGTAATTAACCTCAGAGTGGCACAGAGATATAGAGCACAGTGCCACAGGCTTTCAGAGTAATTAACCTTAGAGTGGCACAGAGGTATAGAGCACAGTGCCACAGGCTTTCAGAGTAATTAACCTCAGAGTGGCACAGAGTGCCGCAGGCTTTCAGAGTAATTAACCTCAGAGTGGCACAGAGGTATAGAGCACAGTCTCACAGGCTTTCTGAGTAATTAACCTCAGAGTGGCACAGAGATATAGAGCACAGTGCCACAGGCTTTCAGAGTAATTAACCTCAGAGTGGCACAGAGATATAGAGCACAGTGCCACAGGCTTTCAGAGTAATTAACCTCAGAGTGGCACAGAGGTATAGAGCACAGGCTTTCAGAGTAATTAACCACAGAGTGGCACAGAGATATAGAGCACAGGCTTTCTGAGTAATTAACCTCAGAGTGGCACAGAGGTATAGAGCACATTGTCTGGGATTGCATAAGTTTGTATAGAAGGCAGCACAGAGCAGCCTGCAGTTACACAGCATCGATAAATCCTGCCTTGTCTTTATCCACCGTTAACACACTCAGCCTCTGCTGGTCATTAGCCGTAATCACAAGATTACCGTCGCCTATGTCGCCTAATCACAGGGCAGCGGTGATAGAGCGGGGCAGGTCGCTTCTCCCCCTCTTTTTTACAGCAGTTGTTTTTAAGCACTCCTCAGGGCCCACGCACATTAAAAATTGAGCACATCTCCGAAACCGGTCACTTTTCAGACATCCAGGGGTGCAGTATACGCAAAAGAAAGAATCTCAGTGCCGCTCATACCAAGTATTTCATTCATATTAATTTAAATATAATTTGTGTGGATGGGAAACCTATAAGGGCAGATTTGGTGCTTTTCTTTTGGCTGCCTCAAATGGAAAGGTTTCATAAATAAAGCAGAAATGCATGTGTATTAGTATTTTACAAACACGAGTTCTGTAATTTTTAATAAGAGCCCTGTCTATGTATCATATTAGCTTATGTAAGGTTATGATTATTTGTGTCATGTTCAGGGTGCACTGTCTGGAGGATACTTTTTGTTTGTTACCCCCCACTGCACCCGCACCGGCAAAATAAATAAGACACCATGGCATGTAACTCCTAAAATATCTTGGGGAGTTCAAGGACTTGGAATGCGTTCGTGCTATACACGATGCGACCCATAGAGGGAGACATAGTCTCACTTCACCACTGTGAAAAAACAGCTTGCAACTCCCATTTTAACGTGAAAAACTGTCGTGCCTTTGACGAGACACTTCGACCAGGCCTGCCGTTCTGGGGGAATGTCAGTGCTGACTAACGCCTGGCCTAACAGGCTGCTTATCTGCGCTGCTTTTATGGGCTGCAGCCAGCGCCCGCTTTGTGACTTTTATTTGACAGAAGGTTTAGCAGCACCTCGTGCCCCGCGGCTTCGGCGGGGGAAGACGGCGTCTGGAGCTGCTGCCGAGGTTACCGCGCGCGGGTCTCGGCCCGTCTGCTCTCGCAGGATCTCGATCTGCGGCGCGTCCTGAGAGAGGCGGGAGGGCGTCGAGCTCTCTGGGTTATCGAGCACACAGGAGCGCTTTCTCAGCTCAGCCCGCCCCCCCCCACCCCCCCCCAAACACGCTGAGAAGCAGCTCTCAGACACGCAGCCGTCTTGGTAAAGTGAAGGTTAGGAGAGGCGGCCTCTATTTTTACTGCGCCGGTGCTATCTTTAGTGTGTCCCGTGCCCCGGCCACAGTCTGAAGTTCAGCCAGTTCAGCCGGTTCAGACCGAGCGCCAAGGAGGCCCCCCTCTCTAACGGGACGGCGCGGAGCGGCGCAGGGGCCGGCGTGCTCAGGCTCGCCCGTGGGGCCCTCTCCTTCCCCCCCACCCCTGTTGCTGGGGCAACCGAGCATTCTTACTCCTTTGTGGTTCGGTGTTTTTTTCACAGAGATGAGAAAGGGGTGATTCCCCCCTCTCAAAAGATGCTCTGACTTGCAAACAGTGTTTTCATTTTTATTTCTTTTGTTTAAACAGCATTTTTTGACTAGATGTAGATTATTGGAGAACCTCGCCCAGAGTGTGCGCCACATTGCAGGCCACTGGTCTGTGAGAGCGACGGCCTCTCTGTTCAGCGCACTTGTTGAACTGAAGGAACAGTTATCCAATTAAAACCTGATAAAAGTGAACGTTTTGATTGGATGCTATTTGCAGAGCAGCCCCTCCCCCTCCCCACCTGTACTACAGTAAAAAAATGCCGGAGGGGATTTTCGGCTGTGCACGAGCAGGATGGGACGTGCCCTGATATGAAGGGGAATGCTGACCCAGGCCCCAGTGAAGGGGGCGTGCGCATTGCGCTGTCTGAGTGCAGTTATAGCTGAGCGTTTAAGTGTGCCCCCACCCCCCCCACCCCCCCGTAAGCGCAGTGGCAGCAGGGCAGAGGGCGACAGGGGGGGGTTAACGACGCCCGGGCCGCGACAGGAATCCTCCCTTTGTCCACCCGATCCGAGCGGTGGCACGACGTTTCAAGGAAACGGTCACCCGATCGGCCCGAAACATCTCCGCCGTTCTTTTTTTTTCTTCTTCTTTTTTCTTTTTTTTCTGAGCGTCATTCGATCCCAGGCCCGCCGGTGCCAGGACTATCGAGTCTCCTGAGCTACTGAGAAGCAACCCAACCCCCGCTCCGCTCTGTGTGACTCGGGCGAGGCGCTGGCCCGTGTAAATAAACACTGGGCTCCCGGGATCTGGCTCTTTTTTTAAAAACGGCACCGCGATATATTAAGCGCACGAGGTATGCGGAGCGCGGCGGCTCCGCCCAGCTCGCAGCAAACTACAAAGGCCGGGCTCCTCCAGCTGCGCGTGCGACGCGAGGTCTTTTTTTTAAAACAGCCCTATAGGCTGTCGGTGCGCGAGGGAGGGGACTTGGGTTGCCGTGCGTTGCTGGGGAAGAACAGGAAAGCGGTTTGAGGTGATCTGAATCTGATTAGTCGACAGCCTGTTCTGTTACACATTAATCGAGTGTCTCCGCGTGTGTTAGCCTGAGTGTGTTTGTGTTTCAGGGTTGTTTTTTGACACAGTTCCGAGTTTTTTGGTCCCTTTCAGCTGCAGGCATTAAAATGAATTTACTCAAGTGCCAAGTTGCAAATGGCTTTTCTCAGAACTAGGGGACGGACCGTGGCAGACGGACAGCAGTGTAGGATGTCTCTGTGCGAAAGGGTACATTTCCACCGGTATGGCATCCCCCTCCACCCCCAGGCCCCCCCCTGCCCCCCCGGGTCCCCTTTCAGCCCCAGCCCCAGCGTCGGGAATCTCTGACACCCTTCCAGTTTCGCTCCAAGATTTTCCCCCTATAAAACCTTGGCTTTGGCCGCAGTGGGTGACCGAGGAAGAACGTCTGCGACTGTGGAAAACCTGCGACATCGACCGCCCCCCGCCCCCCTCTGCCCCCCCCAAACCTCCGCTCAGACGGCGCCTCAGCAGGCCGTCCAACCTGTTGAGCGCTCCTCACACGCGGGCGTGCGGTGCAGAAGACCTGCAGGCTGTAGGCTGGGGAGCGCGGGCGTGGGCGCGGGTGCGGCAGCACGCGCTGAGCACCAGAACCGGGCGCCATTTCTGCCTCCTTTCTGCGCTCCCCGTGCCCAATCAGATTAATGCGCCGGGCGGCTCTCTCCAAAAGGAATTATTCAGGGGCGGAAAAATGCGGAAAATTTTTTTTTTTACTAATAATACAGCGGTAATTATAAAAGCGGCCATTATATTTTCTCCTCTGGGCTTGGCCGGGCGCAGTATCAGGAAGGCAGTACTTATGCTTTCAAACAGGGCTTCCATTCATAATTCTGCCCCCCCCCTCCCCTTTTCCAAATGGCAGGCTTCACAGTTCGGCCTTTGAGGAGGTTATAAAAAAAATAAAATAAAATAAAGAAGTGAAACGCGGGCCCAGTAAAATAACCCTTTCGCAAATCCAAATAAAGTGGGGGCCGGCGGCGGGCCCTTTCATGTGCGCACCTGCAGCTGTGGGATCAGAGGAGCCCGTCGCCAGCGGGGCGTGTGTGCGCACCCCCGCGCCCCTCAGATCGCATGCCACCGGCCAGCGGGCCCCGCCGTTGCCCGGAAACCTCGGAATGTTCCCGCCGCGTCCGCTCTGATCCTCCCTTTCTCCCCCCGTGGCGCGCGCGAGGCCCGGGCGCGGCGGGATTAGCGCCGCCGCCGCCGCCGCGGACGCTCGCAGCGCCTCGCTGATCCAGGGCCTCGCTGATCCAGGGCCTCGCTGATCCAGGGCCTCACTGATCTGGGGCGACAGGGGTACAGAGCGGGCTCGTCCCGAGCTGACAGGGTTTTCACACAGGCCCGTGTCCCAGGAGACTCACCTGTTCCCCCTCCTCCCCCCCCCCCCCCCACAGCCACCACGCTGCCGGACCTGACGGAGCAGTTCGCCCCCCCGGAGTCGGCCCCGCCCCTGCTCGTCAAGCTGCTGGAGGCCATCGAGAGGAAAGGTAGGAGCTGCTGCACGTGGGGGTGAGGGGCGGGACTGGGCTGGGCTGGCGTTCGAACGGTTAAGAGACACGTGACCCGGTCAGGGAGGTAAACGCGGGCCTTTTTTCCGTTCGCAGGCTTGGAGTGCCCAACACTTTACAGGGCCTTCACAGCAGGAGGGGGACTGGAGGTCAGACAGTGCTTCGATAGTGGTGAGTATGTGCGTGTGTGTGTGGGTGTGAGGACACCTGCATCTGGGCGCGATCCTGGCCTGAAACTGCCCTAGTCAGGTGTGGAAGCTGTAAAAGCCTGAGATTCAGTGTCTTTGCTTCCGTCACTGAGGGGTTCTGATAAGGCGAATGCCGCAGGTGTATTATAGAGAAGACGTGCGCGAGCGTGCTTGGTCATGTGTCGTCACGGTGAAGGGACGCGCTCTGAGACGCGTTTGTGTGGCCCCAGACTGTCCGGCGGTGGACCTGGAGCAGGTGGAGCTGCAGGCGCTGTGCGACGGCCTGAGGAGGTACCTGCAGGACCTGCCCCACCCGCTCATCCCCACCTCCATCTACAGCGAGATGGTGCACGTGGCCCAAGGTAAGGCCCCGCCCGGCAACCCGCACGCTCTCAGCACGCGTCTGCCCGAAGGGAGAGAGCTCCAGATAAAGGAACTCTGTTTTAAAAATACACATGCAATATTTTAAGTCACCTGGCAAGCGATTTTATGCAGGCTTTGAAGTTCCCCACATCCAGAGTCGCCGGTGTTGACACAGCTACTGTGGTGTTACTCTGAGGGGGCATGACTGGACCCTTTGATCCTCCATCACGGCTCCTTGCCCCTCATGGTGAGAGCTGCGGAGCGCTCGTCAGCCACCACCAGGGGGTGCTGTCGCCCAGAGCGTGACAGGGCAGACGGCCACAGCTCGGAGATCAAAGGGAAACGAGCGTGTGCTGCGTGCAAATGCCTGTCTTTGCACAAAACGTCTGCTGCTCTTTGAAGAGCTGCACGGAGATAGATCCTGTTCCCTCTCAGCTTCAGTCTGACACCCCTCTCTTAAAATGCGTTTTGTAGCATGCATTTTTTTTTTAGGTCAAGCGTGCAGTAGAATGTAGAATGGTTGTTTTTTTTGGGTTTTTTCTTTGACGCGTCAGCTCGGAATGAAGTTTGCTTTACCGCGGCCGCCAGCCCGCACGTGCAAACGGTCAGGCGGGGGGGAAAATTTTCATACTTTTTTGAATATCGGTTAATCTGTCCCTCTGGCTCTGCTTCTGCCAGAAACGGGGTCACAGAGCAAGCGTGCAGTGATATCAGAGGTTAATGATTACTGCAAAGCAGAAACATTAACCTGGTCTGCCCCCTGCGCCTGCCAGCGAACGTTGTGTTCTAACAGTGTGGAAGCAGAAGTCCCGCAGGGCTGTGGTTTGCAGGGCCAAACATCTGCTCTCCCTGCTCAGGGCTTTTTTGCGAATTAAGAGAGAGCGCCTTCCTCTCCTCTCCCTCTCGAGCCCGAACGCTCGCTTCTCAAACCCGTCACGTGACCCCTGAAACAGGATATATGCGGTTAATAGGAAGTAAAAAAGAGCCTGAAAACTTATCTCCTGCATCTGCACCCGACCAATCACCTGCCAGCGTACCTTGCTCTCAGGCACGTTGCGATCTCTGTGTGGTTTTCCGCCTCCTGCGCAGAAGCTGAGCCGGACCGATCTGAATCGGGGGGGGGAGGGAGTCGTTGGAAGGGTTTTTTTTTTGTTAAATCAGGGAGGAGGGGTACAGAGAGAGAGAGAGCTCCGGTGAAACCCCCCCTGTGCTCTTTTCGTGCGTCCCACAGAGGTGCAGAACCCCGAGGAGTGCGCCCAGCTGCTGCGGGGGATCGGAGGCTCCCCCGGCGTCCCGCCCCAGTACTGGCTCACCCTCCGCTGCCTCGCCAAGCACTTCGGCCGGGCGTGCCAGAGCGCAGCCAAGAACCAGCTGAGCGCCCGCGCCCTGGGCGAGATCTTCAGCCCGCTGCTGTTCCGCCAGCAGGCCGCCGGGTACGACCCGCTCCGCCCCGCTACGCTAATACGCTAAGCGCCCAGGGAGCCCCCGGGGCCTGTGGAGCACGCGCACTCATCTTTCTACCCCCCCCCCTCCCCCCTCCCCCTTCCTCCCCGTTTTCTCCTCCCCAGCTGCGAGCCCAGCCCGGACTCCCAGGTCAAGGTGATCGAGGTCCTGATCGGCAGCGAGTGGACCGAGATCCAGGCGGCTCCAGGTAAAGTGGCCGAGTCTTCCGGAACGGGGGGGGGGATCGCGCGGGATCGCGCCTGATTGGGGGGGGGTTTACCGCATGCCAGGTTTATCGTGTTAAGTGTCACAGCGCCAGGACACCGACGTTCCGTGAAGTGCGGCGTGGGAGAAGTTGAAACTGAAATTGAAGTGTGGCGGGGGCCTGCGTTAGTTTTGTTTCTGCGTGCGGCGCTGCGGCTTTGAGAGAGCTCTGCTGCTGCGCAGCTGCCCCCGGCTGCGCAGGCACCCGCGAGGCAGTGGAGCCCGTGAGCGCAGAAAAAGGACGCTGGTGCTCGCTGTGGCAGCCATCTTCTTTAGGCTGGGGTGAAGACGCTGTGGGTCTTTCACGAGTCCCAGCTGCGTGCAGTAAAATCACACTGGTGCTGTGGGTTTTCCTTTGCCGATGTCGGCACGAGCGTATCGCGTTGCGTGAGACGTTTTAAGATCGTGTCGAACCTTCTTCTCTAGACTGACGGCCATTCTGGTCGTTTCCGCAAGGCCTCAACCATACGTCGAAAGTGAACTTTCTTGTAACTTTGCGTAGGCAGTGCTAATTAGCAAGGAAATGCCTGTGCGCTGGTTGTCATTAGCAACCGCATATTTCAGGGGCATACATCTTCAGCTCTGATAGTGCACCTAGACCTTCTGAGCTCTCCACCTCTCTCTCACACAATGCTCCTCTGTCGGACTCCATGAGCAGGTATTGAGACCTTTAACTTTTTTTTTGTTGACACAGTAGTTCCTTGTGCGATGAGGACCGGGTGATATCGGAGAGGGGGTAAAAATGGATAGTGAGCACTGAGGCTAAAAACATTGTGCATTTGATTTGTAATGACACACGGTCGGTTAAAGTGTAATTAAAGTATGCGAACGAGCTGGTGAAAGGCTAGTGTCAGCTGTCTGTGGAGCTGAAATTCACATGGTACTATTTACTCCTCTGTGAACTTGGCACCGTCTACGTTTGAGTTCAACAATGAGATACGCCAAAAGAACACTGTGTGTACCGTTTCCTTGCCAATAGGTAAAAGGTTGTATTTGACGTGAATCATGATGAATAGTTTCTCTTAATGGTCTGTGAAATCTGTACTGGTATAAAACTAACATGGACTCGGCTGTGTTTGTCTCACTTTGAGTGAGAGCGGAGTAGCTGCCCTCCATGGCTGGTTGTGTAACATGCTGTATATGACTGCATAAAGCTGTAGATTAAGAGGGGTTTGGCGTCGGACAGTTAGTTTCTGTGCTGGTG